>NC_071532.1:23544890-24144890 GCF_026979565.1 Vidua chalybeata | reverse complement strand
ATATGAGCTAAATTTTACACTGATTTACAGCTTATGAAAGCTTCATTGAAAACCATCCTTGTTTCACAAGTCTGGGTCAGTGCAGAATTTAAGTTTGTTTTCTTTCATTAAACAGCTACGATTGCACATTAGGGGTGGAAGGTCATAGAAATAGCAAGAAGAGGACTTTAAAAAAAAAAAATCATCACATTGAAGGCAAAGATTAATCCCCTGTGCAAAGTCCTCAACCTTTGTTCAATTTGTCCTGAATCTACTGCAATGATGCTACCGTTTCAAATATGATGATGTAGATTTTGACAAGAAATACAATGATACAAGTTATGTCTCAGGTCTCTGTCTTATATTCACAGATTCTTGATTCCTCTTTTCAGACAAAAGGTCCCTACCTGCATTAAGTCCTCGTTTAGTTTGGCAGTCTGCAAAAAGCAGGTGCTGGCCTACCTTAGGCAGCAATGACAAATGCTTTTTTCTCTTCCTTTTCAAATCTGCTTCATAAGTGCTGTGAAATCTCCTGCTAAAAACCACACAGACTCTAGCAGAGTCAACATTCTGGTCCCTGTTGCAGTGTACAGCCAGAGAAACAGCAGAAAGTTTGATTTATTTGACTAGTGCAAATGAGATCAGAGTCAAAGCTCAGAGCTGAGACCATATAACAAGACCAGCAACTTGCAAAATCGATTATTACAAGGCTGTCCCATACAAAAAAAAACCAGTTGCACATGGGGGTTTGGATATTTTAAGAGATTTGGGGTTTTTCTGTAGATTTTGGGGTTTTTAAAATTATCATTACATGTCATTAATCTGTTTAGACATTATCTCCCTTTAATTTTCCTTGTTGCTTTTAATAGTCTATTTCAGGATATTGGCAAAGTATCTTTCTCCTTTCGTATTAGCTCTGCTCATGCAATCCCTACAGCTCAAAGACTTGTGTGATTAATAGCTCTGCCAGCAATTCCTATTTAAAAACTATTCCTATTTTATCTCTTTTTACTCTGTCCCTGATTTTCCTCAACTCCTGTGCAGAATACTCACTGCCTGTGCCTTCATGTAACCCAGAAACTTTGCAACTTTATTTCTCACCATTCCTTTTCCATTTGAAGATGGTCCTGTTGACTTTGACTGGATAGTAGCTCAGAAATTTCAAAGCACAATCCTACTTGCAGTTAAGTGCCCACTGTTGATGCAACCAAAGTCATTTGGCGCCTTTGAATGAGCTCAGCACCTTTGCAGGATGGTATCAATGTGTTTTAGCTTGCTAAGCTATGTTTTGCTCATGCCCCTGTTTCTCTGTCAGGAGTCAGCAATACCTTCTAGTCTTGGATTTCAAGAAAATAGAGAAAGGTATTTAAACAAGATCACACAGGACGTGTCACCGAGCAGGCAGTGCAGGTTCCTTATTGCAAACCTCCCAGGCGAGCGCTGGAAGTGTAAGTTATATTCTCAAAATTATTCTGTCATCCCCTTGACAATTTAATTTTTTTTTTTTTTAATACATCTACAGCTTCTAGGCTCTGTTTAGGTAGCCATGTCTTCTCAATATCTCATTCAGGTGCAGCACAGAAAAGTCTCACAAACCTGGGCTGGCAGCCAAGCTTGCCAGTGACTGACACTCACTTAACTGAGCAAAGATTTGCTCTGCTCCAAGCAGGAACCTGACTACAGGAGGACCAGCAGTGACAGCGAGGGTGCAGGCTTGCATCCTAACAGCACCAGCTCCAGCTTGTGCTCAGGCAAGTGGAACCAGCACTTAAGCTGAATGCTAAAAGGCTCCAATCTTCTGCTTCTTTCCAATTCACCTCCTGTATAAGCCCAGGACTTTTTAGTAAGAGCAGCACACTAGGGTAGTTACATCGCTAATCCGGGCATAATTTTAAGCTCAACAAAAGGTGGTTTAAATGTTGAAGAAGGAGCAAAGTAAAGGGAGGCACAGGAGAGAGGAGACTGAGAGGCATGATTTGCTTAGATTACATTTAAACAAAATATATTCTTGCCAGTAAATGATAGAAATAAATCAGTAGTATGAAGTCACTGATAGCTGGATCTAAAACAGAGTTTATGACCACTTGCTAAGGGGCCAACATAAAGCATAAGCAAAACTAATAAAAAAGAGCTTCCATGAGCAAATAGAATGTTCAGCTGTTAGAACAAAGTCTTTGATTTAAATGAAATTACACTTCTACAAACACAGACTCTTGGTGACTTTATCAAAATCTCTGCCCCAGAGGTTTTACTGTCTAACCAGTCAATGACTGGGGCATGTGTGTGAGGAGGATTAACAGAAGCAAAAATGTGTAAGTGAAGTCTGTACCCAGACATGCCTAAATTTCGTCACCTCACTTCAAAAAAAAAAAACAAAAAAAAAAAAAACCAAACCAAAAACTTCCCTTCCACAGAGAGCAACGGAAGAACTACAGCTTTCATGTAAGCAATTCAATTATTAAGAATTGCCCCCTAACCTCTCTCTCTTTTTTGTTTGTTTTTAATCTACCTTTTTTTTTTTCAAGTGATGAAAGATTTTGTTGAATGGAGGTAACTACAGAAGGTAAAATACTCCGATGGTACAAGGTGGACTACAGAACTGCAAAAGAAAAGGCAGACCTGGTCTCATGCATATGATTTCATCAATACGCACACAGTTTTAGAATCCAGTCTCTGATGCTTTTCAGTCTTTGAAAAGCTGCTATTACCCTGTCTACTAAACATACTAGCAATGTACTGGTCAAAGAAAATATTTTTACATATCCAGTGGCCTGATGTTGGGTTTGATGTGCAAGAACCACTGTACCAGGCTGTGGACAGAAATGAAGTTAGTCTAACCTGTGGACTGAGATAACCTCTTAAACTTTTCATCTCTTAAAACTTTGGTTTATATTTCAATTAGGTCACAAGCAGAATTCATTTGGTCATGTCAATCTACAGATGATCACAAAAATCATCACAGAGCTAAGTACAATTGGTAATCTCAACAGCGGGCAAAGATGCTCTAAATTAGAAATGCGTGGGTGGGTTATGCATCTCTACTATCTGTTTTCAGTAATCCATCCACTATGCATTATTTTTTTTCCCCCATACATTATTCTTAAGTAAATATAAAAGTGAAAATAAAAATAGCCCAACTGAGGTATCCTAAGAAATAAAACATTAGTGGGAACAGGCAGGAAAAGCAAGAACAAAAGTAAAGGCTCCTCAAAGAGAAGTCTTTTAGTCCATAAACATAGAATCATAGCATCATGTAGTCTGGAAGATCGTGTCCAACCACAAACCCAGCAGTACCAAGTCCACCACTAAGTCATATCCCTCAGTGCCACAACGTAGAAGAGATCTTGTGGCCAGATCTCTGCTCTGTCTTTCAGGAGACACAAAACAGAAGATCACCAAAAACTTTTTGGTGATTAGTATTGAAATGGCTTTTTTTTTTCTTCCCCCCTTCCTCTCTCTGGGATTTTTTGAACGTGGATCTTATAATTGAAAGTCAGTGGATTAAGCATAACACATCAAACCACTGTTAACACCCAGTCTCCCGCAAGGCTGAATCCTAACAACTCTGTTTTCTGCCTACAGTATGTGCAAGCAAGTGGAACCACCACATGCACTGCATGCTAAAGGCCACAGCCTTTGTCTTCTCCAAGTTCTGTCTATTTCAGAGGCTAACATGCTGCAATTAGTCTAATTAATGTGAAACAATGAGCTGTGTTACCACTTATCAAATTGATTGTTCCCCTATCAAAACAAAACAGGCTGGCTTTTTGATGTAATTTCAAGAGATGATTTGAAATGTCATGTTGCTGCAAGCCAATTACCTTATGACTGGAGTCACGGTCAACAGAATACATAATTAGCACGAGTTTGGGAAGGCTGCTTACTGCTAGTATGCTAATTAACTGTCTTTTGTCATAAAACAAAAAGGTTGTAGCTAGGGTTGTGAAATAGGTCTTTTTTATTTACATTTCTTTGTGCTTATCAACGTGAGGCATGACAATGCAAAAGAATGGAAAATTTTAATTCCTCTACTTCAAATTAATAGCGAGCCGCAAGGTCAGGCGCAGCGATGGACTGCGAGCAGCGCTCGGCTCTGCCGCGCACGATGCACAGGCTGCACCCCCTGCCCAGGACAGGCCAAAATCAAGCACCCAGTGAGCCTCACACCAAAAAGCCACCGAGCAGCAGCTAGGGAACAACTAACAGGCATGTGATGGGCTCCAGATGCTCCTTTCCATAAAGGAGGAGAGGAGCAGTGACACCTGAGTATGCTGCCTGCCATCCCACCACACCTCTCCAAAAGCACCCTCCAGAAAGCTGAAATCACTGGACTATAAACAAGTGGCATTATTACTTCTGCTTTAGTGTGGTGCTCACAGAAGGCTTAACAAGGGCGTGCAGGATAGCAAACAAACCCTGCCTGTAAGTAAAAAGCTTCATAACTCAGCTGCTGCCACCTCCTCTCTGTCGCCTCATTTGTGTGATAAATTTTGTATTCCTCAGGCATTCGTTAAAGATCTGATCCTGCACGGCGCTGGGTGCCCTCTATACCTATAGGTTTCAGGGGAAGCTGAGGAGCTCATTATTTTGCAGGATAAAGATCTACCAGAAAGAATCTAAACTTAAAAGCTGGCTGTCAGCAGCTCCCACTCCGCCCTCCCTCATCTCAGCGCCACTCCACGCGCCATCACACAAGGGAAACGGAGGGCAGAAATTAGCTTAGTGAATCATAGCTAATTCCTACCAATTTGTGTTCTGGTTTTCTTTTTCCTGCCTATAATTCAGCACTTTATTTAAGGTTTTGCTTGGCCTGAGCAAGTCCCGAGAGCAAGGTCTGGAACTGTTAGAAGTTTTAAATATGTTGTTTCGCTAGCAGCTGCTGACTTACGAATCCTCCTATTTGTTGCAAAAAAGATTTTGTTTCTCTGTGCATGCTTGGTTTGAACCACTATAGAGATAATTCTCATGCTTCTTGATAGTCCTTAAAAGCAATAGAGACGTGCAAATCACTCTCTTATAGACAGGACAAATTAAGTGTCCAAAACCAGATCAAAAAGTTGTCAAGCCAGCCTTTTCTGAAGACTTCGTTTAAATTCAAATTCATTCTACTCCAGGTTTACTCAAAGAGTTGTAAAGTTTCAAGTCCAGAAATCACATAGAGTGGATCACCCTTAAAATCCTGATATGAAATCAGAAGGCATTCCTAAATTCTTTTCCTTATTTTTCTTTCAATCCAAGCAAAACTCAAAGTGTAATGAAATTAAGGGATGCATACAGGAAGGCTAAATTTCTATCTCAGATGATGAAACCTATAACGAACAGGAAAACACTAATTTCTTCTGGTGCTGTCATTTACTAGAATCAACATCATCCTTCCTGTCTTTATTCAGCAGAGAAAACAAAGCTAATCCCAATTTCTAAAGAGCTGGCTAATAAAGGAGTCAAGGGATCATTAGTCTAATTAACTCATTCCTGTTTTCAGTTTACATTTCATTATGCTATTACACTCTTTGAAATGTCAATTTTTAAATACCATAGAAAACTGTTTAACATATAGACATTATGTTCAAAAAAATCTGAGACATATAGAACAGTTACTCAACATTAGTAACTTAAAAGTATCCTGGTATGCAACTCAGCATCTCCCAGCCAAAGCATTATTGTAAACTTCATTTACTGATATAAAAATCAGGGAAGCATTTCAGGGACACTTGGCCCCTTGCTTAATGGCAGTACTTTTACTACCTGAGTATTTCATAATAGTCAGGTAGGTAGATGTCCTTGCATCCACTTTTGGTAATCAAAACATTTTATTCTGAACAAAAATAAATCAGGATATGAACCTACAACTTCCTGCCAGGTTTCTTTTTTCTTCTTTTTATTGGGTGTCTTCCTATAGCTTAACATAATGAGTCACTTACTGCACTTTAAGTCAATTTTTAAATTGATTTAATGAGTCATCAAGTCATTTACTGTCTTTTAAGTCAATTTTTAAATAAACACAACTTCTGTTAAATTGATGGTAAGTTCTGTAATCAGCGGTTTGAAAACAATCAACCTCAATTAACAGCATGGGCTTCCCTGTTATGCTTGCACAGGCAAGTACAAATTTCATAAAACTATTAAATTAATGATATAGGTGAAATATTACATAATGATACGTGCACACAAAAGCAAATAGGAAGGAAGCAAGCCTGTAAGCACACACACACTAACAGGCATTTGTCTGTCTGTACCTGTGAACATCTCGCGTGCACTGGCTTCCTTCCTGCTGGGAGCACACAGCTCTTGCTTAGCATTCAACGCAGTAAAGCACTAAATGTATGTAACACTACACACAACCTGTCCCCACACATCTCCTGAATAATTGCTCACATGTTTAAATTAGACTTATACCATAAACTGTTGGACCACAGCCTGAAGGATGAAGACGTTTTGCCAGTATACTTCTCCACCCTGAAATACCCACAGGAGTTCAGGATACCTCACCAACTAAGATGAGCACAGCTGGCACTATCTCCTTGGTATCCCCCTTTTCTAAATAATCCTTGTGTTTTGTGAGAGCCTTTTCTGGTGTGTCTGAGATCCATCAAACCCCTTCATAACCCTTTTTAAAACCTCCTGATATCACCTGGACTGTACCTACAGCAGAAGGCTCACTAGGTAATTCCCTGGTAATTTTAATTTCAAAGGTCTGGAATTTTGTCTTCTGAATAGCCTGCTGAGACCTCTACAGCACCTATACAACACCCTCAAATCGTGACAGTTGACTGATGTAAGTTCAGTTCTTCTGGGCTGTAGGTGCTACAGAAAGGATAAGAAGTTGGTTTTAATATCCACCTGTTCAGTCTGTTGCAAGAAAAGAAGTTGTTGCTGGTTCCTAGCAAACAGAATATGAGACTAGATATGCCACTGGCTGAGGGAAACCATGCAGCTACTCACAGTCACTGGTTTTTGCAGCTGTCCTTGCACTGAAGAAGGAACAAGGGTGCAGCTTTATACATGAAAGTTTGGAAGGTGTATCTGGGAATAGGGGTTTGCATTAGAAAACTCTAGCCTGGTGAGACACACGACTGCACCTCCAGATGAGAGGGAGATGAAGACATGTTTACCAGAACTTGAAACTGAGGGCAAAGTGGAGCAGTGGCAGCCATGTGCACAATGGAATCCATGCAATGTGTTTTTGGGTTCACAGTATGGGGATCCCAGATCTGCAGGAAGCAAAGAGTATGTTACCATTCTGCTTTTTGCTACCAGCAATAATACACCTGAGAAAAAGAAGCGCCTTTAAAAAGATGTAAAGGAAGACCATGAGTGCAGTATGTGAATAATTGTAATGGCTTAACAAGGATTAAACTACATACATTAATTTTGAGAAAGCTAATGAAAAATGACATATCTGTCTGTCCAAAACATAATACATATATCTTTAATATCATCTCTGCTTTAGGAGGATTGAATCCAGATAGGAACTGTGGCTAACAAGGTACTTGCTAATGCTCCTGGAATAAGAGGTGAGCATTAGCTCCCATTAATTCATGTTCTTAGCGTTATTTGGCTCCATGGGCTGCCTCGATCTGATCTAACAGGATGTAGCATGCCAGAATGCATCACATGTTTGGAATTGTAAAAGCACACAGACCCTCAACAACTAAACTTCCCTGCAGCCTCTGGTATGGAGTTCACCATTCCTGATCAAGCACTGTCTCAGCTTTATTATCAATATGTTATACCTCCCACTGCTTGTTCAACGAATATTCTCTATTGTCTGTTTTCTAAACCAGCCAAAGGAGATCAATGCACCCTAATTTAAAAACAAAAACACAGAATGATGCTTAAAGCTTTGACTTAATGGGATTTTTTATTCTCTTCCCCTCCATGTATTTTCATCACCCAAATCTAGCATTGCCAAAAGAAGACCAAGGCAATTAGGAGATACAAACAGTTATTTTAGCAAATCACTTTAAAAAAATAAAATAATTTGACTTGAAAGAAGCCTGAAACATTAGAGCAAAAGCGAGCACGAAAGAAGGAGCTGTGGCATTGTACGCCCCGTCTAACAAGGTATTGAGCACCGAAGCCCAGGGGACTCTTGGTTCTCTCGCTGGGAAGATTAGACAAGAGCACTCGCGCAGGACACAGCAGGAATATGAAGGGACATGAAGTGAGCAATCCCAGCAGACAGCCTGTTGAAATGTCAGTCAGGCACTCTGCCTCCACCACCTTTCACAGAGCTAAACATCTCTTTATGTCAGAACAAATTGGGCAATCCTCAAATCTTTTTTTCCTCTCCCCTGACTTCAATGAGGCACCGAGTGCTGGGAAGGAGCGCGGGAGGGAGCGCATACAGACAGTTCACTTCAGTTCACATGAAAGCGCCCTGACACGCTACAAGGCTGAATACTGATATTGGCAACTCTTACAATCTTATCAGAGAGGCAGGAGCAGCAGCAGCCGCCGTGCTGCAGACCTTCCCCCTTTCCAATTACGCCGGGTGGTTGTTCCTTTCCCAAGCATCCCGCAATGTCCTTTGAAAGTAAACTCCTGGGCTTGATCAAAGGCCACAAAAGCAAACACGCCGTTTCTGTATTTATGAGCATATTTACTTCTGTCATCTTTTTCTTGTTTTCACTCCCACCTTCCCTCACTAGTCCATTAAGGAAGTCTAATTTTAACCAACATCTAACACAGTGCTCAAATGCAGACTGGTGAGTAACCACATTCTTATTTTAAATTATTTGCTTTCACTTACAAAATTCTGTACAGGTTATTTGGCTGGTGGTTTTGACTAAAAACTGTACACAGAAGTTATTTTTGCAGGAGAAGAACAATACAGAAACCTTCCCACTGACTTCTGTGAATGTTAGTGAGTTCTTAGTATGATTGTATGGAGATACATGAATTAATGTGATTGATTTCTTTTAAATTTGATCCAACACATGAAAACATTACTTTAAAAATAAGCAGCCAATATACATTCTTTAAAAAAAAACATATGAAAACAGAAAACTTAACCCAGCCAAGCCATGAAGAACTCTGTGAAACTGCCTCCAAGAACAGCAAGATTAACCTGCTAACTCCACACTTACATTATAAAGATGGTGAATAATAAAATTTCTTCTGAAGTACCTGTCTGAGCAAACTCCAAACAACAGACACACCCCAAACACCACAAAAATCCCTCCCCTGACAAATAAACCCATGGTTTTAATAAAATTGAAGTGAATATTCAATACGAAAATATAAATAATTGGCCACTGCCATGCCTGGCCACCTGCTCTTCAAATCAGAGATTTATTGTAAGCATGATCATTTGTGCAGAATGATCAATTTCTAAGACTTAATTCTGGATATCTTTTAAAAGCTGCCTAGCATTTCTAATATTAATTAATTATAGTTAAAGATCAGATGCATTTCACTACAATTTTAAGTTTCTATTTATGATATTCAGGCAGGTAAATGCCTGTGTGTATGGAAGAGACATTACCAGACCATTTATTGCCCATTACCACCAAGAAAAGAAGCCCATACTGGAACAAACAGTGCAGCATTTCTGGCATTTGTTAAAGGAAGAAAGCTTTATAAGAAAAAAGAAATACCACTGATTTTTACAGGTGTTTAATAAAGATAAGCTGAAAAAGGGGTTCCTATTTTAAGCTTGGTGATAGCTAAAAATGCATTCAAATATGTTCAAAAGCAATCTGAAGTCTCCTAAAAATGGGTGTTTAAAAGTGTTCAAGAAAACAGTAAAAATGCAAATATTTGTCACATTATTGTAGGATATGGGACAAAAATGCTCATAAATTCAAAGAACCCTGCTGAGGCAAACTGCATTTCATTTAAATATGACATTATTTGGGAGTCATTAAAACAAAACTAATGTTTATCAGTTGCATTGTAAAGGTTACTGTGAGAAAACAGCCAAAGTTTGCCCAAACTCAAATGAGTGCTGAAAAGGACTGTGAGCATAACTCCCTTAATTTCAATTGTTGTAGCTGTGCTGTGGGAAATAAAAAGATTAAACGTAATTGATGATTCACTACTATAGAAATACTACAGTAAAAATAATGAGGATGTATCAGTATTTCTGACACTCTCGGTCTGATAGTCTAATGTACTTCATACACATTACAATGAGACAAATTAACAAAAAGAAAAAAAAAGGGTCACAATAGCGACTGCTGACTTTTCACTCAGAAATGTGTTAAATCCCAAGAAGAAAGTATACAGTGCCTTGTGATTGCTACAAAATACATATAAGAGCTGTCATCCATCTATTCAAAGATCTTCCCTGATTTTTTATTAGCAAACCCACGTAATGGGACACTTAGGCTACACAGGAGTAGACTAATATGTTGGGTTTAATATTAGGAGCCTAAATCTCATTATTAAAAACAGCCAACCTTGCTGAAGAGAGACGGCTTCTAGCCATAGCCATGAAGAGCTTTCTGCAACCCAAGTTACAAATCTGTATACATGGACTTGCACATGCCTGTCTATACTCCCAAAAAGCATCGTGAAAGAATGCTAAAGGACCCCCCCAAACCCTAGAGTTGCCATTTTGAACCTTAAACTGCTCCCTGTAGTAATTCTGAACCATTAATTGCTGGTTATTTGTACATGGAAATCAAGATGTAGATGCACACAGATCCCTTGATTGCGCAGACATTTAGTCAGTGGCTTTACTACTGTGAGTAGTTTTTGGTGAAGCAATCAAATTAAGCATCCCATTAAATATCTGATGTAGGTAAATCAGGTCTTAAAATTTGAGCCATCTTGCATCTCCATCTCTTAGATTTGATTGTATTTGTGAAAATCAATCATGCACTTGCCTTGGTCCTGCCTTAATTCTGTCAATGAATTTAAACACATCACATAGAGCACTTTTATATGGTTTAAATTCAGCTAGGAAGACCCATTATGGCTCTGAGTTAAAATAATTCTGCACTGCACCCCTCTAAACAGTGGCTTGTTTGGACTGCCCATGGTCTCACTTCCAACCCATTTTTTGTGTTTCTTTCCAATATGTCCTGAGCCACACGGTCTGAGGGGATGTTACACTGCCTCTTACTGCTGCTCACATGCTGTAGTTAAGCAGATGCTTATTTACAATGCCCTACAACAGCCTACACCTAACACACCTTCCTGAAGCTATTAAAAGTGGTCACACAATAACTGCAAGCAGAATTTGGCTTATTGTCTCCACAGATTTGTGCTAATATACCAGTGTCTCAAGACATCACTTCATTTTCATAACAAGAAGGAGATTTAATTTCTGTGGATTTCTATAAAAAGCAATTTGGAAACTTCTCAACAATGATATTGCTTCCCATAAATGCCAAATTGGTAAAAACATCATAAGAGGAAAACACAGCACACTGACAATATCATTTTTTCCAACTTAAGTACCAGCATTATTCAAAGACATTATACTGCTAAGTATCCAAATAATTCATTCATTTTAAGGATCGAAAGCATAATATTATTTTGTTAAATTAAGCTCTGGCTTTCCCAAATCCCTCTTTTCCACTTAAACTGAGGGAATAAAGGCAACTGAAAACACATCTGCATGCAAAGCTTTTCAGTTTTCAGGGGTTGTTCTGTTCTGGTTGGGGCGTGTACTTCCCTTTTGCTGTTTACCAAAACCTAAAAGTAACTGCAATAATAATTATAAATCCCTGCTTTGGATGACAAAATGAGCCTCAAGTATCATCTCATTCCCACCTTCTACTACTTGCAGGAAGGAGGAGGTTAGTGAGGGAAACCATTGTTCACCTCTAACTTATTGGTACTGCTGTAATACAGTCTCTCCAGCTAAAAAGGAATTGTAACAACTGAAAGTGACTGTTTAAAATTATACCAAAGATCAAAATTTCTGACTGCAGTAGCTTGGTGTGGGGGGCAGGGGGTAGATAGTCTGGTTTTAAGCATAACCTATTAACTGAAGAATGTCAGAACTTTGTGGTCATTTAACACTCCCTATAAATGAAGACTTGATAACAGTTATTGATCTCAGTTTTCCGGGAAGAGGATCCCTGGGCTCAGCAGTGAGCAGTTTTGCTTCTCTTAGTTCATAAATACAAGAATAGGGCTATTGCTCAAATGCCACCCTAACTGCTGAAAATGAAATAAAAGTAAAATTCAGTGCAGTATGGAAAGCAATACAGGTGTATTTCCACAGGGTTTTTCTGAGTAGATAGCCCAAGATTAATATAATCTCAAATTTTCTTATGGGAAATATGGAATTGCCACAGCTGACCCCTAGTATCATTTAAAAATATTTTCTTTGTGAAAGCCTACTCAAACCATAGAAGTATATAAGTTACTATTCTTATTTATTTATTGATCTTCCTTGTGCTACCATGGAACTGGAATGCCTATGCACATTAATGAATTCAGCCTAACAACACATGAAATGGGACTGTGAGCATTTCTGCTGCCCAGGAAAGAAGCTGAGCCAGGGAAGAGGAAGTGTTGGGTTGTTGTAGCTGCAACACAACTGTGTCACAAGAAACAGCTGGAAATGCCCATTGTCTCTCTTGTCTTAATCTTTTGTCATTCAACGCTTTTCCCCATTTTCCTTCTTCCTAGCTATTTCTCCCTAAAACTCTGCTATAGGCTCATCAAATCAAAAGCTGATTTCTAACTTTCTGTGGAGCTGCCAGAAGCACCTCCATCACTGAAAATATATTATCACAGGATTTAAACAGAGAAAATTAATCCCCTCCCTCTTTCCACCTTCCCTTCCCCAAAATGAGAAAAACCATCTCTCCATCTCCAGACCCCGAGGTCAGATTAAACCCAGATGTTGAAGGAGAAACCTAGAAAGAGGTGCACATCCCTTCCAATGAGGTTTTAAGGAGAAGCTGCATGAGTAGATGAACTGTTGAACTCGGTCCTCTGTCTTAAAAATACATTTCATTGGGATTGTTAATGCACGATATAAGTACCCAAAAGATGCAAGAGAATTCTGAAATATGAATTAAAGATGTATTGCCATCTCCAGCAAAATAATAAAAGTACAGAGATTAAGAGGCAAGCATATCTTTTTGAATTGTAGAATAGGTTTATAGGTCTTCTAATAACAACTTTTACTCAAACCTTACATAAATAGGCTTATATGATACAAATATTATGTGGGCTATGTGGAAACTACAAGGTCCCTAATCATGTTTAGGGATTACTTGACAGAACAGAGACATTTCATTCCTATTGGACCTAGGGATTACAGCAAAGAAACATCTAATATTCCATTTTTTAATTTCATGCATTTTTTATTTACTTTTAATGATGCTGTATATATTCATCATCCTGAAATATTAAAACAGTATGAAAAAAGTAATAAATTGGTGGAAAATTTAGGGAATGGGAATGCAACAGCACGCAAATCATACACTATCAAGTGCTTGATACACATTTAAAATTACTGTCTAGTACAGCAAAGCCAAATTCCTGGCAGATTTCTGAAGCACAAAGTCACAATAAGAAGATCAGCAGAACAGACTGAAATAATAGAATATTCATCCCCCTAATCCATATGCAATTCTTTAGGGCTTTTTTTTTAACAATGCATATGAGGTCTGACTGTATTCAGGATTTAAATAAGTTGTCTCTCTCTCTCACACACACACACTCTCTCTGTATATTTATAAAAAAAGTATATACAGTTATCATTTCTGCTCTACTGCACCCACATTGACAAGGTTAGCACATCTCCTCACACCTCAGATGAAACAATAGCATTTTAAACAACAAAAGTGTTAAAAGAAATACATTTATTCATACTACTGAAACCTCCTGCAACAGCTGTGTTGAAAGGAAGGAGTCCAGTTGCCTGGAAAAGGGATTTTTTTCTTGTTTAGTATTTTTAACTCTTTCCTACGTGATTCTGAATAATTACTGGTTAATTTAAAGCAATATTACATGTAGTTCCTGGCAATAAATTTTTGAAATCAATATTAATTCTTTGAGATCATGCCAAGATCTCAGACAGACGTAATTTCAGATCTGATATTGTATAAAGGGACAGGGACCTAGAGACAAGTAAATCATCACTCAAAAGACAGATGCTGATGATAAGGATGGTCCTTGCACAAAATGTGCTCGAGGACGGGAGATGGGAAAGTGGAGTAGAAAACTTCCATTGACATGTTTGGGATTACCAAATTACTTTCAACCAGTGCAAATGCACTACTGAGCCATGAATGTTCCTCCAAACAGGAGAGTATGAAGAAATTCATCCCCTGTCATACAGACATGCAAAGCCTGATCCTTAAATCAAGCAGGTTTTGCACAGTTTAACTCTCTGATTATGCTGTGAAATATCACCACCCCACACTCATTGTATAAATGATATAAAATGAACGTACCCAAACATAAGACATTCGCACCAGTAATGTATGTGTGGACTTGCTAAATAAAGGTGCCCACATGTGATAATTATGATGGCCACATGCAGAAAGCAGCTTTCACAACCACCAGGCAGCTCTTGTCACAACTCTGTTAGTAAGGCAAAGCAGGACAGGTGATGGTACATGAAAAGCCATCTGGTAAGTGAGAGAGAGCAGCCACATCCTGTCGAAACCTGAAAATCCAAATGTAGCCACAGGCTATTTGTAGTAACAGGTCTCATGAGAAATGGCCTGGGGTGTGGATTGCTGGCCGAGCATTTTCCAGGACTTTGGGTTCCTACCTGGTGTGGGCCATGCTGGTCCAGCCCTCTTGAAATCACGCTCGTGTGTTATTAGCCAGACTGTGATACCAGTTGACATTGCTATTCACATTGCAAGGTTACCTTTAATTCAACACCAGCTAAACAAGCAATGTAAAAACATCTTTCATTAAATATCTTTTTGCTGAGGAATCTGCTTACCTGCCCTTACTATGACACCTATCTACATAAACACAGACTCCAAACTTACTGGTGCTTATTGTTTACAGGTACCTAATTATTACTGATATACTGGGGGGGGAAAAAACCCTAAGCATACTGAAATCAGCAGAAGTGAACCCACAAGAGGGCTAGAATACATCCATCCTGTGTGTATGTTTTGCAGGCAAATAAGCAAAAGAAGAAGCACTCTTAGAAATTATTTGATCTGTACTAAAGAGAAAAGTGTGAAGTTGTGCAAGGAAATAAAAGACAAATGAACATAAAACTTCTGCTAGAAAATATGACCAGGATCTATGTTAGCAAACAGGATCTAACAATGCACAGTGAAGTTAGGAGAGAAAGCCTGATAGACGCCCTGCAGAGCTGCACTGGACCGAATCTGAAAAGCACAGGTGGCAGCAGCTTCGATGCAAATGTGCCACGTTTTTGTAAGACAGGGCAATTAAGTAAAAGTACAAAGTACCTTCTCATTTTGGGGGGAGAAAAAAGGCCACAGAAGGAAGCTGGGATTTACTGAAGGGGAATACATATCATCCAGTGAAAATTAGGGTATGCCTGAAATACATCAGTTCTACTCTCCCTTTTGCCATCCTTTATTTTACAGGACATAGAGATCTATATGAGTTTCTATTTTAGTGAAGACAACAACAGTTTTTGTGACAGGGAAGGCTAAAAGAGCAGCACAGCTTTTGCCCAAATTCTATACTTTGTTCCAAAGCAGAGAGCTATTAAACCTTTTCTGCAAGTGTTTGTAAATACAGCAAACACTTTTTAATGTGCACAAAGAATATTTTGTTTCCTTGTAAAGATTCAGAGTTGATCAGCCACATTCTTTAGAAAGCTTCTAAGCAAGCAATGCAAGACATATATTTGGAATATGGAAGTTTAATCCTACTCATTAAAACACGACAAACTTATAATTAATTGAGAATGGAGTCAATAATGAGAACATCCTTCAATGTAATGATGTTGGTACTATCAGCTTGTAATATGGGAATATGCTGTAGAAAGTGAAGCATAATATGGAAAAATTACAAGTCAGTTTAAAAAAGGAACAGCCTGAAAGTTTTGCCTTGAGTAGAATATTTAAAACACAAATTTTAAATCCTCAAAAGTTACATTTTTCCAGTCTTCAAATGAGATAATACATTATGTTGTTTTCCTGTGAAGAGGAATAATTCAAGGTCTTACATTGTCTGATTAATCTCTCAACCAATATTTAGAAAAGGTTTCTCTTTGAGCTAATCAAACTTGACAAAAGCAATCTTCAAACTATGCCACATTCACTGATTTGTAAGATATCTCAAACTTGTGTTTTATTAAATGCAGTTTAAATTAGCAACAGCTCTAAATTCACCTCCTTACGACACCCCCTTTATCTCGCCAACAGTACCTAAGGTAGGAAAAAAGAGTGCACATGCAGATTAAAATTATTAGGACAGGCTGATTGTTGCTCTTTTTTTTTTTATAGAAGGATGCAGTTTTATTTTTAAGATAGCACTCTCTATTGCTCACACTACATTGCGTTTTGGAAGATAGTTGATGATGGTATTCATTTTACTTTTTCTAGAGATAACTGCCCTGATCTTACTGCATAAGGTCTCCCCCATGATCCCTCCAAATAATGCTTATTTTTTTATCCACAGAAAGAGGCTAAATTTTAATATATAATCTTATGACGTTCTTTGGCTTTGAGTATCAAACAGTATCATTAGGTTAAAGGACATCACTCCAGAAGAGCAGTGTTTTGAAGAGAACAACTAGTAAGGAAGCACTACAGCACTGCCAGGTAGGGATTACTGTGGGGAAGCACATAATCACCTTCACTAGCAGTGTTGGTAGTTTTCTTTCTTTCTGTGAGTGGCCATATGTGTGCAAACAGGATTTTACCATGGTTTGAGAATGTGTTTCAATTTGGTTGCCTGACTCTGAGCACTAAAAAGAAATTCCTGAGTTAGCACAGCTAAGCAGGAGAGGGGGAAAACTGTGGGAAAGATGTAAATATTAATTCCCTACTGCAAATGTTCCAAGAGGAAATCAGGCCTCCAGCTTATTCTTCCTCTCAAGTCACACTTAAGTTCTGGATAAATAAGTTTCTGAGCTACTGACTGCCCTCTACTTCCTCCTCACGGTTGTGTGCAACCAAGAAACTGCATTTCTGGCAATGTCTATGATAAAATAACACAATGCTCCATTAACAAAACCTCACGTGTTTTAGAAGTTGCTAGTGCAAATCTTTTTGGGACTTAAGGAAGGATATTCAAATATTGGGTAACACACTCTGACTGGGAAGACTATCAATAGAGTTTCTCAATTTGTTTATATAAATGGGCCAACACTTTTAAAAGCACTTCAGAGCACTTAACTAAAGCAAACAAGCACTTGAACTTTAAATATCTAGCAAGAGAAGTCATTGACAAGTATGACTTGACTTAGTAAATTCTAATATCTTTGCAACCTTTCATTCATACAATCTCTTCATGAAGAGAAGCACCAGGCTCCCATCTCAACTCCAGCTCTGCTCTAAGATACAGAATGAGTAGGGTGAGGAACAGCCTAGTCCCCTTTGAGTTCTTTTTGTTAAAGCCAACAGCTTTGCTTCTTCCTATACAAGGATCCTGGGTCCAAAATAGTCTTTATAAAGCAGCTTCCTGATTTTGAAAACTTATTCTCTCTCTTGTTAGACCCTTAAAGTAGGATTACTTCATCTTATAAACTTCGTTTCCCCTGATATTCATGGCAGCTAAGCCTTGATTTAGGAATATAACATTTACCAAACACCATCATACTAATTCCCAGAAGGTCTGGGAATAACTTTCTATGCTCAGGACTAGGGTGCCTTTGGTAAGTAGTCTCATCATGGTGCCAGTGTCACGTGCATTTTTTATATCTTCACACTTATAACACACCTCCTCCTAGCTACTGCATTATACAGAACCACAGTGGTCATTTCCTGACCAAATCAGCGTGATCTGGTTCACATGAATACACTTCTCTGCTGACAAACCAGCACCCAAATGAGTAAGACAAAAGATTATTCTGGAGCTTTGGATGGTTTGGGGTTTTTTTTAAACTGATGTATAGCTCAAGTACAAAGTTGACCCCTAGAAACAAGAAGGTGGTGTTTAAAACAAGTATTTCTGATCAGTAGCAGCTAAATCTCATCCCCTAAAATCCTGCAACATATCTTGATTTTTATTTCTCTCTGAATGTGTTTTGCACACAGTCTGCATAATGTGGCAGATAAGAGGTGGCAGAAAAGCCCCTTACTTTAACCTGGTCTTCACCATCTTAGGAAAAGGAAATAAAGTATTTTTAAGCTATATTCTGGAGCTCAATGGCCACACTGGGATTTTAGTTTGCTAATTTTAGGGGACATGCAGCACGTTCCAGAACTGGTTGCTTGGGATTTGTACTGATCAGTCTGGTTATGAACATTCTGGAAACAGTATTTTGGAAGAAAAAACCCTACAGTTGATATAGTTGAAAATATGAACCACTCAGTGCTAAAGCTTCAGACTATGCACAGTTCCTAAAAGAAACAGCTTTGAAAACTCTTTGAAATACCATGCAAGTCATAATTGGGTTTTAATGTATAAAACGGCTCAGTAATTTAAATGTTTGGAAAAGAAAACAGTCTTTGCTAGAGTTTATGAAGTGATAAGTCTATTTCTTAGAATGATTAACTATGCAACCTGATTTTGAACACAAGCATCTCCTAGCATATGCTCTCCACAGCTGATACCATGAGAGCATACAGTTTTACCAAATTTATATTCCAGGACCCAATTCTGATATTAGAATCCCATTCCTGACCTCCCTGCCTTGAGCAAGTGCCTTGGTTTCTACAAAAGTAGTTTTACTTCCTATTCTTAAACCAATGAAATCAGGATTAAGCTCTGCTCCTCATGCATTTGGTTCTACTGAGTGACAAATTAGATTTGTATGTACAGAATGCATATCATGAAATTTCCACTAGAAACTTTAAAAAAAACAACCAAAAAATAACCTCAAACCCAGAAAATGAATGACATTTATATCCCTGTGTTATTAAGGATAACACTACACTCATTCACTTATAGAAAAATTTTAGTAGCAAATGCATATTATAAAAACAGATGAAGTACAGCCAGGACAGCATAAAGAATGCTTTTGGGGAAGAATGTCCCAAATAATGTCCCATTTTAGAAAGTGATAAAACTAGACTCTGACAAAAGAAAATGCAACTCAGTTTTGAACTCACTGCAAATAAGTAACAATATCTAATAATTTAGAAAGTCCTTGAAGAGCCCATGGCTTTGGTAGAAATTAATTAAATGGTGAAATGAAATTAAAGAATAGAAGAATAAACTTAGACAAGATGACCTGAGAGAGAAAAAGAGACAAAAGCAGTGAAAAGAAACAGACCCAGGGAAAGTACTACTACATTCTAATAATAAATTCATCAACAGAATATCTGTATGCACTAACACCTAATTTGAGCAACCTGAATTCTGATCCTGATTTCCTGAGATGGCAACTACAATATTAAAAAAATATACTCAAATTGCTCATTACTAGAAATAGAATGATTTGCATGAGAAAAATGCAGAGTTAAGAATCCCATTTCATTTACGAATATTAAGATCCTAAAATAAAATCTGAAAGCAAGTCCTAACTCCCAGGCTAACACTTCCCTCCTGTTGGTGACAGCATCATTGCCCCTGGGACATGGGAAATGCCATATATGGTGGCCACAGGGAACAGAATGTTTGTGTGAGCACTGAAAACCTGAACAAGGGCTCAAGAGATGAGCGTGAGAACTTGCAATTCTATCTGGTATTCAAAGACAAACAGAGAAACATCCAAGTGGGAAAGACCATCAACAGAAAAAGGCCAGACTTTACTTATGCCCACCTGAGCAAAAGCTGTGGGCTTGCTCAACTTTTCTATTTCTCTGTAGCTTTTCTACCTTCAGTAAAACTTCCTGGTGCACACAACTACATTTTTTAAGTATATAAATGTAAAATTGACTAATTTTACATTGGTGCAGAAGCCAATTGCCAGAGTAATCCAACGTGGTGCATGTTGGACACGTGATGATGGCTGATATTCTGCAGTCAGCACATTTCGAATTGCTTACTGGTTTTGGGTTTTAAATTACGCACCAAAGACTAACTTTAGTTATATTTGTGTTGGGTTTTTTGGGGGGATGCGGGGGGGAGAGAGAGGAGTGGATGGTATTAAATTTAATAGAAACAAATCACCAAGGTATTATAAAAACAGCAGTTAATTTACTTGTTGCTCTAGAGAATAGCTTGGGAATATAAATTTTAGCTTTCCCATACCTATAGCTCTAAGCTAAACATTAAGTTGTCTGAATTGTCTTCATCCCCTGAACACTAGATGTGAGAACTTAATTTTGTGTTCTAGCATTTTAAGTAGAGTTGCTTATATAGTTAAGAGCCACTGTAATGCTCCTCAAAACTATCCTGAAGTACAAGACAACCCTTCATTTTGAAGGTAAGAGTCTGTCAGCTTCTAGGACCTTCAGCCACTAACCCTTCTTGCATCCGTAAGTGTCTAACACGTTTCCCTTTTAAACTTACTAAACACTTACATCAGCCAAAACACATTTTTTAACATCACCAAAACACTGTCTCTGATGACCCTGGGACTCTACAAAGTTCAAGAGCAGGAGCAAAATTTGAAAGGTTGGTTTAAAGATTAAGCCTGAGCCCTTGCTGCACCTGAAGGGACACACTTCAGGAGGCAAACACCCCTCCCACTGCTAGCTGTGGTCTCCCACCCCCCGGCAGCTGCGGCGTGCTCGTTCCACCAGACAAATCGCAGAGGAGAGGGAGCGAACCCCCTTCATGGACTCACCATCCTTTTCTAGTCACATTCACTACGCATTGCATTAGAAAATCGTAACGGTGTTAAAATATTTTGGCAGGATTTGTTATGGCCAGATCACTCACTTCCTTTGGGACACACAAAGCCTCCTCTGGCAATGAAACAGCCCAAATGTCAGCAAATCCTATAGAACAGAAAACGGTCTGTCAATGTAAAGCCTAAATGAATCTCCAGTTAAGCAAAACAAAACAAAACTGTATAACATAAGAATGCATATACAGAAAAAAGAAACAACCTAGAAATATGCACTTTTTATTAAGGTTTCTTTCTTTTTTCCCCACCCTCCAGAAACTTTTGAACAGCATTACAATGAATTCATCACAAGGTGCTATTAGAGCACAAGCTCCCTCCAAGTGTTACCAATTCACGGACAGATTAGAGGGCACATTAATAACATAGTTAATATGAAGTGTTTAGAGCCTTTACGTCGGTGACAAATACGACTCAGCCAAATTTCCTGACCATTGAGGCCACGGAGGAACAATTTGGTAGATTTCATCAACAGTTCTAATTATGTTCCTGTCAAGTCGAGAACAAAGTAATCCATAACTGGGGGGCTGCTCGGAGACAGTGCCACGTGAGAGTAATTTATGCCCAGGGCCCTCGCTGTAGTTAGTGTGCACAACGCTTGACTAACAAGTGGGTTCAAAAAAAGGAATTTATTAGGGAAAACACAGCCCTCCAGCTCCAAGTAGCTCATCAGGTGCAGGCTTAGCAGGAGTTATGAGGCAAAGTCTTCTGGTTTATAAAAGCATCTGAAGTCCAGACTGGCCTCAGTGGGTTTTGAGCCACAGGATTTTAACCCAAGGCTTCTGCTGGAGCTAGGCAAGCCCACTGCCAAGGCCAGGGTGCAACCCATCCCCTTCAAAATTATCTCAGTCCTTGGGACAGTGGCAGTACCACCTCAGAGGCCAAATGGTACCAGTGCCCTTTTGCAATCCTATAAATAACACACTAATGAAAGATGCAAAGGCATTATTAGTAACAGTAAACTAAAATGTCACAATACACAATGGGTTTCTTTACCACAGCCCAACCGTGAAACAGGCTGAGAAAGGGAGGGGAGGAAGGTAAATGGGGGAGAAGCTGTCATGTAATTTTGAGTCATTTTTCACTGTGATCTATATTGGGATACGGCTTCTATCCTTTCAAACAGGATCATTTTATACATGACACTCTTGCTGCATTTTCACAAAAAGGCAAGAATGTCTCCCTAGCGCTCAAAGTGCAAATCCTGGCAGCGGTCATTCAGGATCAGTTACTTGCATATGCAGTGAGATGTTAGAGAAAGTAAAATGATGCATTCCAAATGTATTTAAGAACATTGTCTGTAAATAGAGGGTAAAATAATGTTAGCAAAAAATTAGATCCATCTGAGAAACAAAGTACATAACGGGTTTCAAAGCATAGTTTTCTGAAGGTTCTGTGCGGCCTCAGGAAGGCTGACTTCTTCACCCACACTTCCCACTGCTAGAATGGGTACAGGTATGCAGATTCATACCCACATGACATATCTTGCCAATGGATTTTAGACTATAAAAATGTTATTGGCTTCACTAAACTATTGGTCTTAGTTACATTTTAAATTACTAGTTGACCACTGGCACAGAGGAAATGCAGAATGCAGTAGTACATCTAAACTCTCAGCTTCTCCTTTCACAATTTACAGAAGTTTCTTAGCCAGATTTGCTTGAACCTCTAAATTCTCTGATATCAAGTCTAGGGACTTTCCCAGCACCTACTGACTGGGACAGGATTAGTCTCATATGACTGAAGTGTCACAGATTTATGATTACTTGCTTCCAAGGATGAAAAAAAAAAATTTAAAAGCAGTGATGGCTTTGCAAAGAGGCCAAGAGGAAAGGGAAGAATGCAGTCCCATTCTGCAGATGTGAAAAGAGAAACATTTCTGCAAGTCAGGGAGACAGTAATTCAGAAGCCAAGCAATGCCTGGACGTTCCAATTCCCAGACTCGTGATTCAGTCACAAGACATGCTTCCTTTCCTGGTGAAATGTCATGCTGCCGCATGCTTCTCTTACAGAACGCATCCTAACCAAGTGTAGCAAAAGCATGATGATCCCATTAAGTATCTAACATCTAATACCTTGTGAAAACTAATTTAGTGCTTTATCAAATCCCTAGTTTGTATGTAGAGCATAAACTGGCTACATTTGCTAATAGGGCAGATTGACCCATCCCATATATTATCAAACCACATCAAAGTCTGCTGGAGGACGTAGCCTTAGCTACTTATTATCCCTTGCATTAACTCTCTCACTAGCTACTCAGCCAATATATTTTCCTGTAATACATCTGTCATGATTTTGCAGGGAAATCAGCAATTCTGAACAGTGCAGCAGTTAGATAACAGGACTAAACCCATCATGGTCACCTGGCTTTCCAATCTACTGCTAATTGGCATGGACAGAAGCCCTTAGAGCTGGGCTTGCACAACAGCACACCACTCCTAGGCCCCAGAGATTTGGCCTCTTAGTTAGATCTGTATTTTTAGAGCTTGAGTAATTTATACGATTTCTTCACGATTTATTTACATGCAAGAAGAAAATGTTGAATGCCAACACCTTCAAATTTACGAGATTTTTTTTTTCTTCCTTTTGGCAGAAAAAGGTTGTATTTTGCAAGAGAACACATGGCTTAGTAATCAGGAAAAAAGTGCTAGAATATTAGTAACAATAATGTTGGCAACATTAGATACTATGAGAACATCTTTCTTGGCTTGTATGCTATGCAATCATATTCCCACGTGTTTATTTAGGGTCTTACTTGCGACACTGTGTAATGAATTATATATCTGAAGCCATGTTTCTAACTGTCTGGGAACTTGCATATATGGCTAATAGAGGGTCTGGATGGTTGTTTTGTTTTAAATTAACAATCGCTACTATTTTTTGATAGATAGCATTGGTCTTTGGACTTGGAAACCCTGAGCCATTTTACATGGATCTCTTACTGGCCTTTTGACTACCTGTCATCACTAGAACCCAGGAGTTACTGGTGAATATGAAAAATAAACTAAAATAACAAAATACTCCCTCTTCAAAAAGAAATCCACTCAATAGAAAGAAAAGATTCTTTCACTTTGCATATGTGATTGTATGTAGTTCTGAAATTTAATTATATCCATCATGCAAGCCTAGTTGTTCACATTTAACCCAACATTATTTTCTCTTTTTATGGCTTTTTAAGCACTGTCATCTTCTTTTCCCTTCTAACTTCTGTCCCCTCATGTCTTTAAACATGAATGTAAACAAGTGAAAGGCATTTAGGGGGGCTTGTGGGGGTATTATTAGGTGGTTTGTATAGTTTCTCAGTGATCCCTGATCCCATTGCTGATGGATCATTTTTAATCCAGAGAATATTAAAAACTGCTTACAGCCCAGCTGTGGTTTAGTATCACCAACAAAGGCAGGCCAATACAGTAGTTTTTCTACAGAGTAAAACTTCTAACAACTTCTAAACTTTCAGCCAGGGGGAATAAATTAGACAACAACAACAACAACAAAAAGGTGGGCAGTGAGTTAGAACATCACAATTCTATGTTACTGAATTGAACTACAAGTCTTTGGAGCTCCATCCCTCCCCCCTTTCCTTTCCCTCTATATTTTTCTTCTTCTGTTTTTATGTTGAAATCACAGGAACTACGCAGCCTAGCAAGGCTGTAATCACTCAGCGGGAACCTGGCACAAGCACAATGCAACCACCAGCCAGGCAGCAGGAAACTGAAGGAAATCTCTCTCTCCCTCCCCCCCAGGTTTCTTAAAAGGGGCTCGGCGTGAATGAATCTTCCCGGTAGCCACCAACAATTTCTTATTCCTTCCGAGCAATCATCAATTTCAGCATCAAGTGGTTTAGTGGCTCTACAACTGGTAGTGGCAGCGGAGTAAGCCCAGCATGCAAACGTTTTGGCTAATTTAAAACCCTTGTGCTGCTGAATCAAACATGACAAGACAACAGTAAAAAGAGAGGCTATTATCCCAAATGAGAGTCGGAGGATAGCTGAAATAGGCTTGAGTGGCAGAGACAAAAGAGGTGGAAGGAGCAGGGACAACCAGGCATGATAATAGCAGATACAGCATGGACTTTCTCCCCCACCCCCAGTGCATTCACACGTATCCAACCTGGAGGAAAAAAGGCAACATTTCCAAGTTTCATGGCCAGGAAGAACAAATACACTTAAGAAGATTCTAAACAAATTAATACCTGGTAAGGCATCTGCCCTGTAGATATGGGGAAATTTAACTTAAGAGACATCACCCTTTCAATAGGAACCCTAAAACCCCGAAGACAAAACCTGTCATTTCCTACCTGAATTCATGTCCTGCTGCCCCAAGTTCATTCCCATGAGTTGAGAAGCAACTGAGATAGGACAGAACAACTTCAAAATGGGAATAATCTGTGGCGTGGCTACTCATGAATAGCTGCTACACACAACCACCTCACAAAGAGCTCAGATCTCAAAGAGCTGCTGGGGAGGAAACATGGAGGGCAGAGGAATTAATTTTGTAAGGCAATTGGGAGACCATAAGCATTCTCACGATGTTGAGAGCCATGAACCCTGGTGATTGCTTGCAGCTCACAGAATGATGACCTGTGGGATCACTGGAGAGCAAGCAAGTTGTCTTTTGCAAGATTAACAATTTAAAAGTGCTGAAATTAATTTTGTTTAATAGCTGTGGGTGCAGACTCCTTACAAAGTAGGTTGCAAGGTCAGCAAGCCTCCTAAAGCCTTTTAAAATGCAGCTTTTTATAGGGACAGTAGATTTAGGGTGGCTTAGGGCTTAAAGATCTAAAAAGCAAAAGAAGGGTAAGAGGTCATTTCCTACCACTTCCAAATCTTGGGTGAAGACACGGTCTCTGTTTTGCTTCTCACTATGACATACAATTATTGGTATATTCAAAGCTACTTGAGGCAGTATGGGTTTCTTAGGGTATGCAAAGTGAAAAAAGACATTAAAATCAACCATAAGAACCAGATCAACCAGCACATAGCAGGCTCATCAGACTCATACTGGAACATGCTCACCTGTGCTGCAAAAAAGCAGTGGGAGATGAGAAAATATATCTGGGAGACAAGAAAATGAATCTAGGAGACTGAGAGACTGGGAGGGGAAAGACAAGGGCAGGGGGAGTGCTCACACCCTTGCCATCATTCAGAAGTAGTTCACCTGTGATTCACATCTGCCTCCTTATACAAGATCATTACACTCTAAATTACTGTACTGTACAGAGTGTTTCAAGGAACAGCTGGGCTCAACACTAAAACCAAAACCAACCATTTAAAAGGGATGTGCTCAGCTTCACACCCTAGTACATGTGAGCTATTGCTCACAACACAGCAGAATCTGCTGATTACTGCTCCCTTCTAGGACATTTTTCTCCTACATTTTTGCCAACAGCATCCAACTAACTGCATAGGTAAAGTTCATAGCCAATCTGGGAAATAGAAACAGAAAATGAGTTTTGCACCACTGTGTAAGATGGTCTGGATTTGCTGAAATTAAGTATCATTGCCTTGAAAAATTTTTGCATTGCATGCAGGTGGACCTGTGTGAAAGGAGAACTCTCAATTTAAAGAGAAGTCCAACCTCAAAAAAGCACACATCCCAATGCAAAGAAACATTCTGTATGTACAGAAACCCACTTGGTCTCACAAACATATTCAGGGAACCAAGAACCCCAGGGGAGCACACGATCACAATGGATATAGCACATGGGTTTGTTTCATCCTGCCCCCTTCTTTTAAATCTTTTTCCCCCATAACATGAAGGAAACACGTGGCTAAGTTTTCAAAGAAAATCCAAAACCAGTAACACGCCAAGCATCAGGCAGGCCAGCTGTTCCTAGATAGCCCACCCTGGGGACAGGTAAGTGTCACCCAACCGAGAAACCTGTGTCACCCAGCCACACAGGCAAGCAGAAACCCTCCAGCCTTTGCACCATGTTTTCCTGCATAACCAAACTTCGTTATTGTGATCTTGCAGACCGAGGGGGCCCTTCCCTGGCAATGAGGTAACTGATGGTCATTAGGGAGAACAGAATTAATTCTGCTGCGAGCCTGGTGCTGACAGTGGCCGGAGTGAACACACCAGCCATTTTTCTCAGCCTCTTCCACAGGGAGTCGGAACAAAGAAAGGAGCCCTGGGGAAATACTGAAGGCATTACAAGAAAATAATTTTAGATGCATATGAATACTGCCACCAAACACTGTGTGCTTTCAGGCTGACATATGCTAGTGTATGTGGTGTTTGTTTCGTTTTTTTGTCTCAAAGTTGAATTCATATCCTCAAACAGCACTCCAAGAAAAGTCCAGTTCACAGTTCAGCAAGGAACTGCTTAAAAGGCAAGCGTGATACAGGTCCTTAGGGCACCTCATCCATCCTGCACTTGGATGGCATTCACCACCAAGGGACCCCATTAAGAAGGAAGGGCAAACTGAAATCCTAACCCAAAGCAACCTGAAACAGCACCAGCATACTCGTGTAGCAGCGATGGATGAGCCTCCATTTGTCTTCAAAGCATGGGAAGCCAATATATCTGCTTCAGAGCAAACTCTACTTTACTTTCCAACCTTGTAGTGTACTTAAAGCTAAAATGTGTATCATCTTTCTATCTGTGGATAAGGCAGCAAAGAAGTGTCACTCAAGACTCCAATTAAACAGATTGGAAGTGACACACTTCCAGTGCAACTCCATACAGCAAAACACCCTGAGATGCACTGCTTAAAATCAATTGCCCAGGAAGGAATTGACACAAGCTACAAACAGTTTCCTTTCCCCTCCACATAACACAATAAACCAGAAGCATCTTATGCTAGTACAAAGCTTGCTGGAAAACACAGTTGCTGTAGGAATGCTATCAATACCAGAGGTATCACAGATCCTATTCTCCCTGCAGAAGGTTAGGCCCTTCCAAGCAGGAAGAAACAATATGTTTGTTCTGTGGCCAAAGTAATTATAGACTTGCGTATATTGTTTTATATTTCTCTTCTCATAAAAGAGCTTTGTATTGGTGTTGAACAAGCTGAGTTATGAGACTGGAAGTCTCCAACCTAAACTTAGGTCTGGCAGAAGTAGAAAGAGCTTCACTCACTTCAGGAAAGGTGATTCCATGTATGCCAGGACTGAACACGGCCAAATATTCAACACTGCCCATTAAAATATTTAAACAGCGTAATTCCCTCATGGATAATAAATTAAAGTATATATATCTTCAGACTTCTCTTCACATGTTAGTGTAGTAACAATATAACATTGCAGGAGGAACTCACATTCTTCTTCCATGTGGGCAGTTCTAAAGGAGAACATAGATTCAAACACTGTAACATGAAACATGCTTGATAGAAGAATATTATATTTTTCAAATATAAAAAAGCAGCAGATCACCTGCTTATAGGAATCTCTATCCAGGGCTCTTATTTACAGTTCAGGGGTATCTATTGTTCCAGGTGACATCCAGGAACTGTACAAGTGTAATGAGAGAAGACCACCATGAGCAACACACATTGCAGTTCAAAGGGACCAGCCAGAGAACTGCTGGGAGCACATGTGTTTCTTGTGCTCCAGCCAGGAGCCTAAACCTAAAGGTGACCCTGTCCTGGTGTAGCACCATATCACCTCTAGCACCAATTAGGCTGACCAGAACTGGACCTATCTGCCTACCTATTCAGTTCATATCAGGAAAAAAGGAGAGAGGAAAAAAAAAAAAAAAAGAGAGGGGAAAAAGCAAGCAAGGTCAGGCATTTATGTATGAGCCACATACCTTGTATGAGTAACAGCAACAGGGACCCAAATCCCCAAAGCAGAACCAGAAACTGTCTCCTGCTCAATTCACAATTAACGTTAACAACTCATCTCTAAATGCCAAACCAACCCTCTTCCTGTGTCTGTGTTTAAGACCACAAAAATATCTCCCACCAAAAGGCTTTTCACATATCTCTATTTACTGTCTCTGAAGCCAGTAAGAAGGCTAGTCTAGGTATTCTGCCAATCTACAAAACCTAGGCAGTGTGGAAGGAGAGCTATGTTCTCTGTCATGCGAAGAAAACACACAGGGTGTCATCCTAAGTGACTGCAAAAACCATACGGATGAGATGTCTAACAAGACTGACACAAACCTCACATTTAAACTGCCTCAAAATTTTTACCTTTTTTTTCCCTACATAGCAGACTTTGAACTGGTCCTGGCCAGCAGGACAGTGGAGGAAATTCAAGAGCCACACTCTTCCATCTGCTTCTCCTTGGGATCAAACACTTCTCACAAATGTGTTGCCTCAAAAAAATTTTTTTTCCTCAACCTCTAAAGTTCTAAAGACCTCTCAGAAAAAGTCTCCACAGCCTAGAAGATGACAGTGAAACATGAAATCCAACCACCTCCTCACCATTTCTGTGCCTCAGCACTACTTGCCCACAGTATGGCACTAAATGTGAATGCCTTGCAAAAGAAGTGGGAGAGGGGAGAGTTGGAAAAATGAGACCGAGATCTTGACGGAAAACAAAAGAATGGAGGCCTAAGTCAAACAGCTTTGGCTGCAAATGATCTCCATGAGCTTCTGCCTCTGTGTGACACAGATGAAAAAAGGTTGCTCTTTCTCTGAGACACCAAAAATGTCAGATTCCACCCGTGACTGTTAACACACACACATATATATATATTTATACATATAATTATGTAGGTAGTGAGCACTGACTTTAGTGAAATCATTGCCATACCCAAAATTATTAAGCATCAGTTCCATGAGAAACATCAAGCCCTGGTCATGATACCTGATGTTATTCTCTTGACCTCAACATCTTCACTCTTAACAATCACAAGCCCAAAAGACACCATACCCATAATGGTTTTACCAAAGCCGCGGTAAGACTCAGATCAATTGATGCCTGTTGCAATGCTCAGAAAACTGGAAAACTTACTATTTTCATTGGAGAAAAAAAAAAAAAAAAAAAAAAAAAAAAGGCAACCTTGTAGTCGCCTTTGAACTTCTGTCTGTACCACTGGGATAAACGCACTCAATATCAGGGAAAGAAGCACTAGGAGGGCTTTTATGATGCAGTACATGAAAAAAAAGAAGGGAAAAAAAAAAGTGTTACAACATGTCCTGTTCCTATTTTGCTAATATTTTTCTTTTTACATAAAGCCTCCTTCTATCAGAAAAAAATGTCCCATATTTTCAACATGATTTTAGGTTTCGCCTATGTAGAGGATTTTCAGACCAGCCTTTATTGCAGCACTAAAGCACGTTAAGAATATTGAGCCTATTAATCAAAGCACTCTGATTCAAAAAATAAAAAAGTTAAAAAAAAAAAAAAAATCAAGAAAATCTGAAGCTCAAGGAAAAAAAACAGGGTAGTAAAAACTGAATTTTTTTTTTTTTTTGGCCTCTTCTTCCTCAGGCATGTAGAGCAGTCATTAGGGAACAGTCCAAAGGAGCTGAGGAAACTCATTACCAATAAAGCACGGCCAGGTTACCATTTTGGGGGGTGGGGGGGGGGTGTTGTTGTTTTGGTTTGGGGTTTTTTGGGTTTTTTTCTACTTTTCCCTTTCATCAAGGATGAAGCACACAGAGTTTTGGCACCTGACCGTGTTATGGAGCAGGAATGACGTGCCTCCAGCCCTGCTCCACAAACCATTCCATCAGCAGAAGTCTCCGGCAGGTCGGAGACGGACTAACTTTTCCAAGGTATTAAATTAAAAGATGTTGAATTAAGTTAAACGCCCCACATTGAACTGACATTTCCCTTTTTTAATGCAAGCTAAGATTGATGAAAAATACCACTTATCTACATTAAGGGTCAAAATATCCAGCAAAAGAAGCCTCTGGTTCAGCGCGTCAGAGCAAAGTCAGTCTTACATAATCCGGGGACCAGAACGCGGATCACATTCTGATGATCCAATTAATGGTGGGATACTTTGCAATCAGCCAGGAAGCAAGGCCCCTAACAGATTGTGGGGCTGTAACATCAATTTCTTAAGTGCATTTAAAGGATTACAAATGTTAGTCCTGGCTTGAGATTGAAACACCTATTGAGGTGCTCTGAACCACATTACAGTAATTGGGTACCTGAATTAATGCCATTTCTTCTGATGGGAGAGTTGAATACATTGGAATTACAGATTTCTTCTGCTGTGTTTCACTTTCAGCCTTTTTCTTCTTATTCTCAGAGCATAAATCTGAGGCAGAATATCTCTTTTTTATCCAGATAGTTTTAATTACAGCCCTGAGGCACCCAAGTAGTGTCCTAATTTCACCTTCTGGAATTGTTTGGGTACACTTTTTTTTATCTTTTATTTTGCTTATTATTTTACCATGCTATGACATTAAAATGGGATTTTTTTTTTCTTGAAGCTTCAGGGGGAAGGGGAAATAGGCTGCTGAGACATGGAGACAGAAAAGTCTGTTCCTTCCTATATCCCTTTTTCCACTATGTAAACCTTTTTATGCATGCACCAGATACTATTTGCAGTTTTGCACCTCTAGAGAGCTAGAACTAGGGCTGCCTCAATTAGTCTTCTATTCCTTCTGAGGTCAGTTCAAGTAAAGGTCTCCATCATATCAAACTGGCAGGAATGCTAACTACCTGGGTATTTCAGACCATACACGGTTCAGCTGAAGAGCTTAAAAACCACATAGCCGCTTTCAAGAGTATTCAGAGACTATATAGCATAAAGCTGTATTTGTGTGCCAGAGACTAAATTCACTCAGTGTTCTAAAATCTGAAATAGGTTATGGCACAGGTTTGTTTGTATGGCTTTTCAGCCAGGCAGCGTCTCTGTTAGACCGCAGTACAGAGCATATAGGACACGCACATTTTCCTCTTGGATCATCTGAGCTTTGATAATTAGAGTTTTAACGGGGAACTCCATCCATTTTTGTCCTCAGTGTCTGTGGCACTGACATTTCAGCGACCTCAGCGGTGATTTCTCACTTGCAGCTAACTGGAATGTACACAACCATGATATAATGCCCACGCTGCGAAAAAAGAGGTGAGAAACAGAGTGTGGTATTCCAAATATTTCAGTCTCCTCTGTACATTTCATTTATCTGGTTACAGCACTTCAGGCTCAGATATTGTTTTAATTACTTTTTTTTTTGAGGTCTTATTAGTGATTAGTTTTAAATATATATATACACATGCATATTTTAGTTCTCATGTATTATATATCCTTTCTGAGGTATTCCAATGCTTTTTCTTATACTCAAGATTCTGTAAAGAGACTGTGATGCTGCAGTGATTCTGCTTTAATTTTGGTTTTGCTTAAGATAACTGCAAACAGCAAAGATACAGGAGCTATTTATCTTCATTGTGGGTTAAGAGGAAATCGTAGCATATACCTTATGGGAGCTAAGGAAGCACAATGATTTAACAAGCATATGAAGGAAAGAGACAGCGTCTAATTCAGTAACAGAACTTTCTGATGCTCAGGAAAAAGCAGTTTGCATGGTTTAGTCAGATAATCTTTCGCAGTTAACTAATTCGTTTTATTTTTAAATCTATTTCCCACCACATAAGAACTAGAAGATTTAGGAGGGGTCACTGGGGACCTTTCAGCTGTGCTCCTTCTTTCTCTTAAATGGTTTTGAATGTTCCTTAATTTCCCATCTCCATTAACATGGGATATTCCTAGAGTTTAGAAATAACCCCTCTGAAACACAATAAAACCTATAAACTGTCTCCACATAAGATACAATTAATCAGAGGACAGACATGCTTCCTTTGGTTACACATTGAAGCAGGGCATAAGGTTTTTCAAAAAGTGTCTTGCAAATCTCAGTTACAATTTCAGAGCAGTTTTTGACTCATTAGATGGTGCTGGCTGAAATGATTTACATACAGATAATGACAATGCAGACCCCAAGGACTAGTTAGCTGTTTAGCAGCATATACATTTCATATAACAACTTCCATACATCTAGTTTTAAATTCATTAACAAAAATTAATTGCTACCCAGTGGTCTACATTACACTGTACACAGCTTCAATACGCTTTCTAAATTACTGCTTTCTGTCACTCCCCCCAGCAATCTTACAGACAAGTTAAACTTTACTGCCTTGAAGGCATTGACTACCGATTTGTAGAAAAGCTCGTATTTAAGTTTGTGAGAAATAACAACTGAACTTCAGGAAATTTGTCTTGTTTTTAATATCTCATTAATATTTTGGAATAACAGAAAACTTTCTCCCTCTCCCCTTTGGCAGAGGCACAGTGATATCCTGCGGGCTCTCCTGCAGAGAAACCAGCAATAACAGCTCCAACATGCTCAGAAATCCCTGATCTCACTAGCATTCATCTTGGAGCCGATTCAAAGCTTACTGAAGTCATAAGGAAACTCTGCATTAGCTTCAGCATTCTTCAGTTCAGACCTTCCAGTCCTATTGCCCCCCCTTCTCCTCCCCAAACCCTAATTGAGCTCTGCTGTGTGAGCATTAATTATGCTGTTATTGTTGTGGCATATTCAGCATGAAGTGACTCGTGGTAATGCTGTCCAAATGTCTGTCTGCTTTTTTACGGCTTGGGTAAGGAGGAAAAAGTTACTTTTCATAAGTAATTAACAAAAATTAGTCTTGGATTTTTACAGATGCATAATAATTAGGACCCAAGGGGGAGGTAAGGTTCACTTTGTAGTAATAACATTTAATGGATAAAAAAAAAAGAAAAGTCTTTCCACACTCTTTCCATCATATTTCCCAAATATTTACAGTGTACACCTCGGGTTTGAAATAAGCCAGGGAGAATTAATGCATTGCTTACACTTGGAATCCGAGGTGGCCCCGTCCCAGCAGGGCAGTACAATGTGCTGTATCTTTCCCTTCTCAGCACTTATCTTAATCTTAATAACTAGCCAGACAACTGACTCCAGAGTCCTGGGCTTATCGACTGGAATTTGTCACATGCACACAAGAGAAGACAAGAAATGCATTATATAACAATGCCATACAAATCATTATCTTTTAATATTTAAAAGTATGTATTCAAAGTCTGATATGAACCCATTTTGGTTGAACTCAATTCCACTGGTTGTTATTAAATTTGATAGCAAATGAACAAAAACACACTTGTAACGTATTTATCTGCAGAAGAGTTTATTTGCAACAGATCAAAAGGCTGCTTCTTACTGCATTTTAGCTACTGCTATCAAATGCAATCTGCTTTTTAAACACACTTTGATATGAGAAGACTATTTTCAAAACAGGTTAATAGGAAATATATATATTTATTTTTTTCCTCAAGTCTCCCAAGCACCAAGAATACCCAGAGCATGAACAGAAAGTCTATTGCGCCCTCACTGTGTGTCTACAGCACGATTTCTTTGAAACAAGTTTATATAAGCAAGAGGAATACCATTCCAACTGCAGCCACCAGGCGCTTGGATCGTGCTTTTAAAATTATACAGATCTGAATTTTGGTTCTGGTGCCTCACACTAAAGGGCATTTTTCACCAGGAGGCAGAGGCACCCGTGAACCACAGCACCAGGGGTAGTCTCTGCTGCAAGGCTGCTCTCCTGAGAAGACTTTCCTGCTTCTCCCTGCACCTCCATGGTAAAAACTCTGTGAGTATCTACACAAGGTGGTGAGGGGGGAGCAGAAGCACACGGAGAATAATGCTTAGGAGCCCACTCTTGCAGAAAGAGGGGAAAGGACAATGGTGTTAAGCACACACCCTGTCAGTATTCCCTCTTGCTCTGCCTGCAAAAGGGTAAGATAGAGGATGGGTATCTCACCCACTGGAATTATTAACACGCATTTGAAGTGAGAGCATATGAAATGAATAGAGTTTAACAAAGATGCTGTAAATTCACTCCTCTCCTCTGCTTGCTTTGCTCTAAACCCAGCCCATACAGCATCCCTCATGCCAAGTATTACACCCTCAGCAATGGGGTTCACCCAACACAGGATACCAGAGTTGTGCTCAGACTCATTGCCACTGCCAGATTTTCCCAAATATCTTTTCCACATTGAAAACTTTTGAAGATTACCCTAGGCCAATCTTTGTGTTAAATCACAAACCACAGTGAATCAATTAGTTAATCAATCCCATCAGGCAATCAATTAACATGAACTAAGAAATCCCTGAGCAGACATATTCTTGTGTGAAGAAAGGTCACCCACTGGGGCCTTTATATGTCTGTTCATATTAGTGTAAGCCCTGGTTTAGAAGGAGAAATTTTCCTCTGATAACAGTTCTTTGTATTGATGTGTCAGCACAGACACCTAGTCTCCGTGTACGTCTGGCAGAGAGCATCTCTATTTTACTCGTGTAATAACTAGAGGCCACTTTCAGAAGAGGGAATCTGAGATTTGTGCTCTGATGCAGTGAGAGACAAGTCCTCTTTTGGTGCCACTGAAAGGACTTTACACCAGGCTTTGAAATGGTACCTGAGCAAAAAAGGAAATGGGGCTTTTTCAGGCACACACCTCAAAAACTGCAAATGCAAGCAAATTTGCCATCATCCCCAAACACTGAATCAATATCTTGTAGTTGTATGGTAGTTATCACTCAGGGATAACTCACAATTCAGTGATAAACCCATTCATTCAATTTTGCAGCTGACCTGTAGCCTAAGAAGTTGAGGTCACCTCTGTACATCAACTGGGAAAGCTGAATTTTTGGGTGGGAGGAAGCAAAGCCACCAGTGCACACAAGGCCCCACATCAATATCACAGTAAAGCAGAAGATTCAGCAGAGGCAAAGGTGGTGGGCAACATGAATTCTGTGAAATGAATCTCAGGCCTGTGGAATCCTGTTTGGTCACCCCACCACTGCTGTTTTTTTGGACAGGGGCTGTCCTACAGAGTTGCTCAGTAGCACAAGTTTCTGTGCAGGTAGCTAAGGAACGTTGCACCTGGTCTTGCACACCTCCAAAATCTGCCACAAGTTCAATGTCCCTTCTGCAGCACTCCTCTTCCACTAAACAAACTATACACTTAGCAGCAAACAGGGTATCAAATAAAGGGTGGCAGTTCTCTTCTAATCACAGCTGGACTCAGGGGGAGAAAGAAAGATGCCTGGAACAGTGGAGAATTGGCCTATCTTGGGATGGGGGGAAAAATGCAAAGGTATGAAAATGTATTCAACAATGCTCTCAGTGCTCAGCTCCAGCGGTGACAGGGCTATAAGCAGATGCATTAGGCTGGAAATATATCAAGGTTAGATTAAGCTGCAGAGTTTCCATTTTATTAATGGTCTTCAATCTGACTCCTTAATAAAATGGAAACCATTTGTAAAATTTTGATCAGAGTCCACACTTAGCTTTCAAGTGCTTGCAACCTTTGGGTATATTCAGGAACAGATTTCAAAAAGTCCATGCCTAAAAATGAAGGTGAGGAGGAGATGAGGAGAAAATTACTTGAGGTGAATCATACCTTGGAGTGAATTATTATGTAAACTGTGAGTTAGGCTAAATGAAGAAATCACTGGGACAGTAGGGTGTTTTATCCACAAATCACAGAGATCTGCTGGACCACTGCAGTATCTGCCACAGTGGTGTAACCAGAAGGCTAAACATCTGATGTCTATACTTAAATATTATCCTCAGTGCCATATTAGAGCTACTGGAGTGTTGCTTGGAACAGGAAAGCATGAGAGGCCAATGGGCTGAAGAAGGGGCAGGAACTGCAATTAATACAATGCTGTATCATTATCAATTCATTCAAGTTTCTTCTCAGCTGCTGAGAAAAGAAGAAAGAAAGGTTTTACTTAACAGCTACTGGAGAAGGAAGTGTTGTTGGATAAAATAAAGGTGACAGGAAAAACCATTACTGGAAATATCACACCACTGTTCCATCTCTCATGCAGAAGAGAGCCTGCATAGAAAGAAGTTCACACTTCTAATGTACAAAGATTCTGAAACTTGTAATTATATGAACCATATAATAATTTCATTTAATAGCAATCCTGCCAGAAAGGAAAAAAAAAAAAAATCTTGCAAGTGCATATGCTGTGTTGCTGCACTTCTTTTTGAAACCTGAAGAAGAAATCTTAAAGGAAATAATATTTGTTATAGTATGTCAGGCTGTGGATTAATTGACTGTAAGTTATACACAGATTTCTGAAATAATTTCAGGTAGGCTTTCTCTCTGGTGAGTAATTGAATTTACTGAAAACAGAGCACTCAAGCGCTCCTTTTTTAGCCTTTGGAAAAGGAGAATTGTATCACACAAGATCTCCAAGCAGGATCAGGATGTTTTTAAGAAAAAAAAATACAAGAACAGTATCATCCACACTGGCTTACAGCCTTCAGTAAGGAGAACAGTTGCATTATCCAAGGCCACGACCTTTGTTAACAAGCAGCGACTTTTCCTAACTCTTGAACCTGATGACGTCTATCCTAATAAAGCTTACATCCTTAATGAAGCATAAGCACTTCCTCTGGGAAAGGCCCAGAACTATCAGGAAGGACAACATGGCACTGTAACAAATTAATAGTCTGTTTCCCTCCCTTTGACTTTGATATCTACTTGGATGACATTTGCAGCAGTTATGGAGACAACAGTATGGAAAGAAGAACCTTGATTAGTCTAGCCAGTTTATCTTAGGACACAAATCTAGACATTTTTAACAGAACTAGACACTCTAACTTCACCTTATACCTTATGCTCATGGTGACCCCAGCTGAAAGTATGGAACATATTAATTCAGACTAACTGAATATAGGGGACACCTTCATTCTGTTCTTCACAAGACATTTGTCTGCATGTCCACAGACTACCTGGCAAATACAAATGCAACACAAAGTAAGCACAAGTGACTGCTCCATCCAGTGTATCAAATACTTGGGGTTTTGATCTAGGACAAGACAGGTAGGTAAAGGAAAAGGACAATGTGTAGTTACAGATATACTACTGTTTTATGAGCCATACTTCCACAAAACTGTTTCCTCATAATCCACATAAACCAGCCTCCTCATTTGTTAGGGTCTTCCTGTTATCACACATGCTTTGGCATTTTGGCAGGGTGAGAACCACCTACACAGAATATTTTAGACTGACACCTTCTTGAAATCACACTGAAGTAAAAAAGATAGCTGGGTTTCTAATTCCCATTTCCCTCCGCTACTTAAAGCTGAGTAGTAAGATGGCACAGCAAAGCTGCTAAATTCAGGCGTTCACCACAAAGAATAACAAAAGACAGGGCCCCTCTCTGAACTGAACTAGCCCAAGTGAGTCAGTATTTTGAAGGTTTTTGGGAGACTCCAGCTAGACTTAAAAAGAGTGCTTTGTAGTGTCCATCCCATGCTGAAAGAGAGGGTATTCAGCAAGGTGCTAATCCAATACAACACACAGACGAGCAGTTTATTTAAAACAAAACTTGATCCTTATTGGGAGCCGAGATATTTGAAGTACACACAAGTAAAACTAATTTAACCTTTGAAAAGTTATCTCCAGAGGGAAGAATAGAAATCCCTTTATAAGATTTTTTAAGCACTGCAATTATTGACGAGGACTATATTACTTCAGTTTTCTCTGATCAGAAAAAAAAGCAAAGCCACAGGAGACATCAGCAGCTGTCAGGCTGTTTTCCAACTGCAATGAGGTAGTTTACAGTGGGCTTGTGCCAGTCTCTTAAGACCCAGTTAAGAAGCCTTTTTAAAATGCCTTAAAAAGCCAACTCATACATTAATCAACTTGAGCCCTCATCCATACTTACTGCAATACATCAACTACCATGTCTTTTTTTTTATTTTAATAAATTCCAGTTGACAGCAGACACCTTATTAAGGCTCACTAAAATGATACAATAAGTAAAAGGCTATTAATATTGCTTTTTTCCCTGCTGCTATTGTCTTGCCGCACTGGTCTGCAAACAAATTCAGGCTGCATTACAATTAATGCCAATGGAACTCCTTCTAACGACTTCCAGCTTGCTAATTTTTTACGCTAATAATAAAAAAAAGGCATTGCTATGCAAGAACAGCCCCCTTTTATCATGCTCGCATGGCACACTAGAGAGCTCCTGCCATTGTTCACATGAAAGACAATTAAACCCAGGAACATCAAACCCAAAAATGACAATCTGCTAACCAGCACTGGGTATTGCTGAATTCTTTTCTCTATTTTCTGAACTGATAGAAAACAATTCTCCAAAGACATTTCCCTCTCCCATGCCCACCCTTTGGAAAAAAAAAAAAAGTTTGAAATACTCTCGCTGATTTATGCATCTCTGCTTAGAATTTATTAACTGGCTGGGGCCAATTTCACTCTCAAACGTCTATTGCCTCCAGGTTTCAATTCTGGACACATTTCAAGAAATGCAGTAATATTGTCCATCATATTTAAAAATCAACATGATTTTTTTTTTTCATGGTTCATGTTTTCTGAAACACAATATAAAATGCCAAAGGCAGGAGGATAAAGCTGATGTGGTAACAAGTTTATTTTTCCCAGTCTTCTAGTGAGAAAGATGGAGAGCAAAAAGGGTCATCAAGTTTGCTGGAAATTAGGTGCATTCACAGTGTTAATTTAGAATAAAGGTAACCACTTGGTTTTTATTCAAAAAAATCAGCTGTCCTGATTAGAAGCACTTCCTTTGTATAAGCCTAGCAACTTGGGCCCTAGTCCAGTTACTTTATCCTGCACCATAGTACTGGAGTTCACATTTACTGCAAGAAATCCAAGAAGCTAGAATCACAGTAAATAGCCATTTTGTATTCTGAATATTCATGTTCCTGGTAGGTCAGTGTGTGCATATATGTGGAACGTTATATACATGAAGTTAAGAAGCAATTGGTAACTCCCTGATTGCTACAGATTTGACAGGACCAAAGAGAGGCAACACTTTGCCTGAAGGATACAAATCTTATGAAATAAAGCCAGACTACATTTAGTACTGAATCACAAAACTATGTATAAATAAATACCAGACCTTATAAACATGCAGGAGGAGAAGGAATTTGTATTTTTAAGGAAAAACTAGGAATTCCCATCTCCTTTTTGCCATATACATCTTACTTCCTACCCCCTTAGGCTGAAGGCAATCAGGCCTTAAACCTGTCACCTGAGCAGGCTGGGATATTTCAAGGCCTCTGCTTCAGACCAGAGAAGTTGTGGTAAATTCTACATTTGGGAGAGAAGAACATTTTTGTGTTGTTGTCTAATAGCCACTGAGAGCTGTGGAGTGTTAAGAATATACCCCAGGAAAGATAGATTAGTAGGAAGTGGCCAAAAGAGGCCATAAAATGTGCATTAAAAATGCAATTCATCACATAACTGTGCAATTTGTCAAATGGATATTGTACCTTTCATAGTGTCTTTTGGGACAGAAGCAAAAGAAAAAGGCCTGGGAGATAACAGTTCTATTCCTGGATCTGCTACTGGTTCTCTTTTTGACCTTGGAGAAGGCTTTTTAGCCAAAATATGTGGACTGTTTTCCACTTCTATTATTGCACATCTAACTTCATTTTGGTTAAGTTCATAGCTGGACTTCTAAATCAGTGTCCTGAAAACCGAGAATTAGTAAGCCCCTGACACCAAAATCTGATTTTTCAGATGTCTAGCTAGCCAAGGTGTGAACCTACATGCCTTTATGCATAAAACTGGGAAGACAAAGCTAACATCTTAAGAGATTTCACAAGAATCAATTTTATATTTACACAGGTGTGATTAAATAGGTATGGAGGTATTTAATTGTTCGACTAAAATGACCCTAAAATAATTGCTAATCTGCTCTCTATCAGTCAGTGGGCTGGATATTTGCTGGCTATGAAACAGCTTCCTAACCATTAACAGGCAGGTTGGGCTATGGGAGCATGGAGCACATGGTCCTTGCCTCTTACACTGTTGTGCTTCCCAAAGAGGATGCACAGGAGCAAGGACAGAGAAACAGCTGGAAGCAGCTCTACTGCTCTAAGGTAGTGCTGCCCTCTGCTCTGACCAGTGGTCTCAGCACAGCCTCACCATTTCCAACAGCTTCACTCACTGCACCCATTTCAAGAGTGGGAAAGCTCACGTTATCTGTCTGGGAAGGCACTAACCTCTTTCCTAGCACCAGTTTGGCCCACAGTTGTGCTCCATCCAAACAGGTATTATTTTGGTCCCAATAAATACATTTACAGTTCGTCCCTCTCCAACTTAACGCTGTTTTTCTGAGGTGCCAGCTGTCATGTTCCTTAGATTGGCATTTGTGATAAGGACAAACACACTTGCATTAAGTACATTGAAAGCTCTTTTTGCATTTGGGTTGAGACCCATGGAGCACAGCCTATGATCTGTCTCCAGTGGTGAGGAAGCCAAGAGTCACTGGTAGCATCCTCACCTACCAAAATCCCTACTTTTCATAGGTGAGGAGGCTGCTTCGCTTATCTGGCACACTATGCACTTAGTGGACAACCTGTCCAGGAGGTGGCTGTGTTCACATTACTCCTGCCCCGAGTGCCACCCATGTAGGCAGAGGTCTTTATTTCTCCTCAGTGATAGAGACTCCAGCTCTACAGCAGAGTGCAGGCTTTCACTCTGCATGAGCCAGCTGCTCTGCGAGTGCCAACTGCATGCAGGGGCTGCATATCAACCACTGCCATTCCTCAACACAACTCACTTGCACTTAAAAGACACAATAAAAGAAAGGAATCTCTGTTTTGCTGCATTTGGAGAATGCATTTGGAGAGGTCTGAGGGGGCATTTTCTATGTTTGTGGTTTGGTTGTTTTTGTTTGTTTTTTTTTTTGTTTTGTTTTTTTTTTTTTGTTTTGTTTTTTTTTTTTCCCAGCTTAAAAAGACAAAACAAATTACAAGTAATAAAAACATCCGCTTCTCTTTTGTATGGTCATACAGATACTAGATTTGGCTCACTTACACACTAGGTCTGAGCCAATTTAGATGTGACATCCCAAACAATTATACAACCCCATCAAGTCTACAAGAAAAACATTTTATTTCGTCAACTTTGCAGCTTATTTGAGCCCCACTGAAAGTGTAAGAAAGCAGACCTGAATTAATACTGCTGAAATCAGAAGCTAAGTTTCTATTAATTTGTTCACAAAAGAAAACTAAAGCAAGAAAATTAACAGGTCTGACATCAAAGCCGAATTTTAGCATTGCCTACACTGATTTCAGTCAATAATAAACCCAAAGAGTTACTCTAAATTAATGCAGATAGAAAATGAAAGTAGACAAAACCCATACAGACTGTAATGAAATTGCTTATTGATAGTGCTTCACTTACTGTCCAAATAAAAAAGGAGTATATGACCAAATTGTTCTGTACACATTCCCTTCCTTTTAATTACAGAGTAAGAGCAGCAATCGTTATCTCTTCTATCACCTCAGTCAGATTTATAATATGGCCTGCTCCCCACACTTAAGACAATATAACCCTACACCACAGCAATATTATAGTGCCACATCCTGTATCCTAGCAACGGTTTAGGGCTTGCATTTGATGTCAAAATAATGGGTCCTTCTTAATCTCTTTTTTTTTTTTTTAAGTAGGGGGTAAAACACTGAAATCCATGAGTTGAGGGGGAAAAAAAATCACTGAGAAACATTCTAAAAGCAGCCTTATGGGGTATATATAGGTGTGCACTCTGACGTGTATAGCTAAATTGATAACCACATGTATACACAAAATAGATGGTCTAGTTTTTGTCTTTAAATTGTTTAGACAAGAGTGAAAGCTGAGAAATGAAATGATGCATATCACTTTCAAGATACCAGAGGTTTTTAACAAATACAATCTTCCTCCTGCTTTTATCAGTTCAATGTCTTCTGTAAAACATGACTTACAGTCCCAGTTTTTCCTCATTTAAATTTGGTCCTATCACCATATTAAAAGAAAAATATATTCCTGACTCTCAAATGTCTTGTGCCTCTCCCATTTTCTTTCAAAGACTTGTTTAAAACCTACTGTCATCTAGCTCCTAGTGACACTCTCCAAGCTACACCACAGCTGAGATTTTTCTGTATTGACTATTTAAAACATCAGTTGTGATGGAAAAATCCAGATGGCTTGGTTTGTAAGAGCACCAGGGATATCCTTTAATAGTGACCAAACAGTAACCTTTAATAGTGACCAAACAGAAGAATATTATTGGGTATCTCTGCTTCAGTTCAGAGACTGGAAAGAACTTTGAAAGCCAAGTATTCAGGCCTGGGTGGCTGCAGAGAAGTACATACGTATACACACATATGTATGATGCACATGTGTATACACCACTTCTGCAGAAGAAAGACACAAGACCACATTTACAATTTTAAAGACTGAGGAAATGTGAAAAACTGACAGCCATGCTGTTATAGTCTTCCCCAGGCAATCCAACCCTCCTTTCTATCTGCACATGTTTGCAATTTTTACTTTGAGTGCCTCTGGGAACACTGCAAAACAGGTAGGGGAACAGAGCATCAGCCATCCCATGAGCAACAAGTAAACAGGGTTATGTTGAAGCTGTGGGTTTCTAAACACACTTGTATTCAAACAGCTGAGCAGGCTTGGGGCTATTTGCTCTTCTTTGCCCCCAAGGCCTCAACAGAACACAAGGAATAAAGATGGTTTCAAATTGTGGTTTTTTTCTTTTTTTTTAATTTTCCTATACATCACCTAAAAATATACAGGGGGAAAAAAAAAAAACTTTCTCTTTGAAAACCCCCGGTGAGGGTACAAACCAGCAGCAGGTTTTGTACAGCAGTCACTGCTCATCCAACAGCTACATTAACAAACCTCCAAACACCCAAAGTACCACAGCTCTGCCCTCCCTCGTTTCACCCCACTAATCCACTCCCCTTGGGAAAAGCCACATCCAAACAGGCAGCCCCCTGAAGTGTGCCCCCAGCATCAAGTAACCCCAGCTCTGGGGGACCAGCAGAGACGGAGGAAATTAAGAAACAGGAGGAATCACGCTTGGGTGCCTGGTACAAAGAGAGATCCACAGTGCAAGAAGAAAAACACTGCTCGCAGGAGAGCAATTTCTTTTTGTTATCCACAATATTTTACTTCTAGCTGCATACCTGGAGCTTGAAAGGATCCTTGTGAGTGCTGTTTATTTATTTAAACCAATTCTTGCAGCTATCCTTCTCTGTAAACAATACTGAGGTGAAGAGTTTACAGGAGCACATTGTCCAGAGTTCAGCAAGTGCTTCACTCCAGCTCTAGCACAAGGCAGCACCCAGTTTGGGAGACTTCCCCTTCCTTCTCTATTTAAGGGAACTGTTTACTGCATGGGCACATGCACACAGCAATTCACCTTTCTCTGCAATTGTCATCACAGCCATTCCCTGACAGATATTATTATCCCCTGAAGATGGTGCATGGACAACCCTATCCCCTGCTAGGCTGTTCCAGTTTTATAAACTGCAAATCTGGTCAGCTTACTCTACGGGAGGAAAAAAAATACAAATAAAGCTGTTTAAAAAGAACAGCTGGGGCCACGCTGCCGCATTAATGCAGCCCCAGTAGAGGAAAGGCACCATCTCTCTTTCACTGCAGGTCCTTCCTTCCCCCTGCAGTGACACCCCACCACCAGTGAGCCCTGCCAAGTTCTTCGCTGGGCAATAGAGTGGGACCCAGCAGCAAATCTTCTATAGCTCCCATAGCAAATGAGATGTAGGTTGGGAAGGAGGGTCAAGTACCTGCTTGGCACAGATTCCCTCCCAGCCAAAACCACTGCAAGAGAGCGCCATGAGTTTAGGCAACACTTGCTTCAGCTTGTGCTGAGAAGCCTTAAAGATGAGCACAGCCTTGTGCATCCACCTGACCAAGCTCAGCCTAAGCACATGTCTAAGGACTGCCTAAAACTGAAAGTCAAAACACAAGAGGTTTAAATGCCAAGCAAAGTCTGAATTAAAAGATACTTTTTTTTTTCTCCAGAGCTATGTGATCCAACACAGGTTGGCAGTAAATGAAAAACAAAAAAACAGAGCCACTTACAATACATTTTTCAAAGAACAGCACTGCAATAGGATCTCTGATCAAATGGCCATTGTATGAACATGAGTCTTGCACGTAAATTGTGCCTCTGTGTTTTCAAAGGAATTTAAAAAACCCCACAAACCACAAAAGCAAAACAAAAACACCCAAAGCACACAACTTGCTTAAGTACTCATTTTGAGGGCAAATATTCCCTTGATGCATAAGAAACAGAAAACTTGTAAACTGGGGGACAATGCAAGTTTTCCATCCTGGTGTCATATAGGTTCATTTCCCTCAGACAGGCAAAGCTAAAATGAGAGGCTGGCAAGGAGAATACCATTAAAAATGGTCTGATGCATAGGTAGATGGCTTGCCAGCCAGCTTTTAAACAACTTGTTTGTATAATCCCTCAACACACACCTGCCATAAGTAATTTGTCCCCTTTTTGGGTGTTTTTTTTTTAAACTACTTTAGTTTTAGGTGTTTTTATTTTTAAAATAAAATGGATTTTGTTGACCCGGCAACAAATGAGTTCCAAATTTTGCTGGTTAATTGCCATTAGCCACACAAAACCCAGAGTTTCTTTTCTTTGGCCAGATAAGCAAAACTCCATAGACAGGTCAAGACCATTCAAATTCCAGAGAAAACAGAATTCTTTAAAGAAACAACAGAGCAGCAAACTATAGGCATTTCAAAAAAACCTCCTTTGAAAAATCAGTCTCAGCTAAGTCACTATTTGGTAGAAACTCATTTTGATACATACCAGCTTTTTGCTTAGAACAAAGGGACAGAAGTCTCTAGTTACTACCACACTGCACACAATAATACTTGGACATCCTTAAGCAAAACCTAAAAAAAAACAATTCAGGCTGCTTTCAGATGACCAGATCATGGGGCATTTACGTTTTTTCACTTAACTTTTACACAGAAAATATTTGTATCTTGTGGTCATAGTGAGATCCCACATTATGATTCTAGATTTGCTTCTTTCCTGAGAATTTTCACCTGGTTTTCCAAATCAGCATCCCATCACAGAAGTCATATAACAACACCAGTGTGTGGCAAGCATGAGATTTGGAAATTCGCTGTACTGCAGACCCTCATCAAGTAACACTCAAGCTCATGTTTACACCTCAAGTGATTTCAAAAGAGATAAGTAATGTTTGTTTCTTATGTCTTCAGTTGTAGTTTATGGTACACCAGGAAACTGAATTTTTACATTTTTCAATGTGTGTGTACAAATTTCCCCTCTCCCTATCATCTGAAGAAAGCAGAGCACAGTCCCACTGACATCCTCATCTACTATCTGATGCTGACTTGGAATGTAATGTCAAAATTAAAAAACTGATACCAAGTAATATTCTAAAATTAAGTTCAATATTCTGTTTGAAAAAAAGGGTACTTGAGACCAGTATCAGTACATGAGCTAAATCAAATGCTTAGAATTTTGGTCAAATTCAGATCATCACCAGCTGCTTCTCCACAAGTGTCTTTCATTCAACTGGGACTACAAATGTGACTTCAAATCTTACTAGCCTAGTTTTTCTTCTTAGGCTCTTCTGCTTTTAGCCACAGCTGTAAAACCTATAAGAAGTCCCTTCCCCATTATGTTTCCAGTAAGATGCTGGGAGTGAAGAGCTATGCAAGAATGCTACAGAATGGTAAAAAAAAAAAAAAAAACAACAAAAAAACCAGAAAAAAATAGTGTGGTTTTATTTTTTACCTACAAATGTAGGTAACCATCAGTGAGTGGTAGATTGCTTAACTTCATTACACAGACACTCTTCATGTTTTGTTTATGATTATTTAAAATGGATCGTTGGTACCAACTCATTACAAGCAAAATGGGGGAAAAGCACCTATGATCATAATTTATGACCTTAGGAGAGCCCAGGTGCAGAAAAGACTTGAAATCCTTCATAGGGAACACATCTGTGTTGCATCAGATGCAGGTTCCAGACTATGAATCTTCAGGTAAGAGTGAGCAACACAAATATTCATGACCACCTACGGCCATTCTTTTGGTGGACTGCACATTTCAGAATGCTAATTTCAGTTGATGTGTGGATGTATAACTTATCTTTTAGTATTTATATACAACTATCACATTTTTAAAGCCATTAACAATGCAAATATTCAGCATCTGCCATTTCAAGTGTTCGCTGTCAGTGAAAGGTTTTAAAAGGTTTTGATCTCAATGTGCTGAACTGCTGAGCCCAGTAGTCTCGCATTTATGCCAGTGTAAATTAGCAACAAGTCAATGGAATTAAACTGGAGCAAGAAAAAAATTAAAATAGGAATATGAGAATCTTTGCAAGACTTATCACAGAAATTAGACTTGAAATGCACTGCAGTGAAGTCAAGAAAAAAGCAGAATTAATATTTATAAACTAAACAATGCAGTTAAGATTAATAACACTGACTTTGTTTGTTTAAAGTACAAGTTTGTTAAAGCACAAGTTGCTTGACCATTTGTAGAAGCTTTTTGTTTTACTCTTTACCTATTCAAACACAGTGTAGCACTGAACCAAGTTAGTATTTTAGGTGTTTCCAAATGGGGTTCCAAAATTGTGAAACAGAACTAGACAGTTGCATGTAATGGTGAGTTTGGGTTATTCAGTTTGACAGAGACTCTGGAAGATACTGCACTGAGAATCATTCATCCACAGAGGACATCCCTCAGCTTGGTTAACTCAACCACATGCTTCGATTTGCCAAGTTCAAATATGAAGCACCAGTTGTGAATAAGAGGCAAGGTAATCTTGCTGGAGCAGGTAAGTAGCCCCCGAGGTGGGCCTTTAGCCAAGGGATGGACCAGCTGGAGGAGCTCGGTGTCTGTTGGATCCGGGTTCCCATTCATTAGATACATCCTGCTGCCAATCCCCAAACTCTTTGCAAGACAGGACTTAACGTGAAGGCCGAACAACTAATTAGCAGCTTTTTTCCACTGACTAATACAATTCCCTTCTAGCTGCTCCATAAAGAAGATTCAGTGGAATACCTCTGTGAAAGCAGTGGAATTCCAGGTAGTTATGGTGACGAATTTCATTGTGAATGAGGATCAATGTCCCATACTACTTTGAATAGTAATTTCTTAATTCTTATTCAAATCCAGCCAGCAAGATAATATAACTTGAACTGAATTGGCCATGTGATCCTGATGGCATCCCATTAATGGGCTGTTCACTTAATTTATGTAATTTTTAAAAATTAAATAGTCATATTTTAAATCCCTACTGCGGTCCTTCAGATTGAAAGTACATGTTTAAAAGTTATAGTCTCTTTATAAATCAGTATGTCTGCACTTCTTAGTTTGTTGACTGAACTTTCCCCAAGTTTTAATTCATCTTTTCTCATCTTTCTCTCTTCTACCTGTGAGAACATTGTGAAATCCCTGCATCCACCCATGTCATACCCATTTACTAGCCATGTTATTTGCCACAGGAAAAAAAACCCCACATTTGTAAATTCTTATTTGGGTTGGCAAACAAACCATGGTTCTCTATTTGCACAGAGAGAGCATAAAAATCCAGTTATAGGGACACTTTCACTGATAGTCAAAAGCCAAATAAATCCTGTCTGTAAGCAAAACGACCATGAAGGCAGTTATTAATAACAACAGCTTACAGACCTAATTCTGCAAGATGCCGAGCTTCCCCCTCCGAGCAAAGAGGAACCCAAGGTGATCGGCACCTCCTGCAAAGCATTTGGCAACTGTGGCCTGAAGGGCCCATTGCAGACACTCAGCTATGCCCCGAGAGCACAGCTGCCCCCAGCAGCCCCAGACCTGAGAGGGAGCAAGACACTGGGAAAAGAAATACCCCCTCTATCCAGGCCTATTTATAAAGCTTGCACTAAACATTTAGAGCCAAGCCCTAACTTGGCGAGGTGTCAAGGACCACACTGAAAAAAACCCCTATACCCTCATTAAGAAAATGCATGAAGCACTGATTTCTATTTTTGGCCACAGTTGTAAGCATCGCCAGGGTTACAGCTGCTTTATTGTGGTTTCTCAAGAATTTCCTTGATAAAAAGGACAACAGAATTAGCTGAGCCTTTTGGAAATAGCTGCACAGTCCAGCTGTAAAACAATGTCAAGTAGCTGGCAAAAAAAAACCAACCCAAAATCCCACAATACAACAGTAGCTACATGTCTACCAGCAGTGGCACGTTTGCCCTCTGAAGTTCCTTATTTGGAATTGGGAAAGGGTAAGAAAAGGGAGACTTGAAATCTAAATCTACTGCCCAAACTGGTACAGAAGTGTTTTTGTTGGTGAGCCCATAACCTTCTAGTGAAGGCACTCTTTTCTAGCAAGACCTACGAGTACCTCATGCAGAGACATGCAGGTGGAGATAAGGGATGGAGATGGAAATGAGTTCAACATTCTTTTCATCCAGAGGGAAAAGCATTTAGCAAACGATGTACTAGGACAAAGGACTGAAAAACAAAGTAATAAAATCTTCAAAGCAATTAGTCTTTCTTATTTCATGCCAAAGAATTGCAATCTGTATCATTTGGCTAGGAGGAGGCAGCTAAGGTACCAGATTTAGGGTCAAGAGGACTAGATTTATCAAAGCCTTGGGCAAGCAGCTCTCAGCTTTTCCTACTAAATGCCTGCCCACTCCCCCAGTTTCTGCAGGAATCAAAGACAATCAATGGTTTGTACCTGCTGGAAAGATGAAGAGAGAGGAAGCTTTCCCTTGTGTGTCGTATGCATGCAGACCTAATTCATGTCTGTAAGCAGGGACAGATCATCCATGTACTGTTATGTCCCTGGAGTTTTAGAACATCAAACAAAAATCTTCCTGTAAAGGCAATGAAATGTCCAGACAAGGATATTATATCACATTACATATTAATTTCAGTGTTCATATTTTTATACTATTATTCCTGCATTTTTTGATTAGGAAAAATAAAAATTTCCTGCCGCTCCCTCAGCTGAAATTCAGGTATACTGACAAACATGCTGAACAGTTGGAGAGGAAATTACTACATGGGCAAGCTACAAGGAAGTGCATTAGTTATTATCCAACTTTGTAGGCAAAGCTCACAAGAGAAGAGGAGAAAACTTTTGTGGGTAAAGGAGAAAGTGAAGTAAGGCAGTTCACTACCAACTCTGTACTAATCCTGCACATCAGGAACCAATACCTAAGTTCAGAGTAAGTTTCCATGTTAAAATTTAACACTCCTTCACATGTCAAATTCCCTCATACCTCAAGTACTCTTACTGATATACTAAGAAAGGTTATAATTATACATAATCACAATAATCAACCCCATAATTATTTCACCTGGGACCCTTTCCATTCCTGCCTGACTTAGCTATATGGTGTCAGTTTTGAGACTGAGCACCATGAGTTGTGGGAAACCGCTGTAGCTAGAGTGACACAATCTAGACCAAACCAGGTCACCTGCTGTGCCCCTGCAATGTAAGTGTTGAATAATGGAAGTCTTCTCTTAGACCAAGCAGTAACCTAATATCTGTATTTAAAAAAAAAACCAAAACAAATCGCCACCACAAAAAAAAACAAAACCACACACAAAAAAAAACCCCAAAAAACAAAACAACAAAAAAAAACCAAATCCAAAACAAAAATTAAAAAAAAAAAAAAAAAACACAAAAAACCCAAACACATAGAAAAAGTGAATTCATTTGTCATGTACAAGTAGAGAAAACAGGGCACTCAGCTGGAACCCAGAAGATATGAATTACAGGTAATATTTTCAAAATTGTCTAAGGTCTAGATAATTAAATTAACTCAGGCATAGCTCACTCAACATCATTGTGCCTAGATTTCTTTTAAACATGGGTTCAAGGTCAATGGTGAGCAATACCTGAAAATCCTTAAAAATACCATCTTTTAAGAAGCAAAATCCTATTCAGGGGTGATAGTGAACACCTGAACACCAACAAAGCCAAAGTTAGGTAAATTTGCAGTAAATTTGTTCTCTAGCCTGTGCTGAGAACACAGCACACCTTCTTCCTTGGTGAAGGAAGAAGTGGCCTTCCTGAGGACCATCTGAAGCACACACTGGGCACGCCTTCAGGAGAGGCCTGTTTCAGTACATAATCTGAAAGGAGATGCTGAAATACTCACTCCACAAATCCCTGCTTTTCTTCATAACCATAGTTCTGAGAGAGCCCAGAGTCAAGCCCTGAAGGCTAAGTTTCCTGACAGCAATGCTCTTCCGAAAAATGTTTTTCTTTAAGGTGCTTTCACTCATTTTGCTTGTTTGTCAAACTAGGTCCTTCTTCGTACTACATGTTCTTGCTTGTTGGTCTCATCTTTTCCTTTTAGACTGCAAATCCCTCTCTACCCTGGAGACTCTTTGTGTTTACCTCCTCCCTTGCAGAACTCAGCACGTGCTTGCCCATCTCAACATCAGCATGTTCAGTGAGTTGGCTTGGGATAAGAATATGATGGCAAGAGCAGGTTTGTCATTGTCACTGTGCCAACTGGGAGGTTTTTGTTTTGTCCAGTTAAGAAGTACAGTATTTGTACAGACATAATAATATATAAGAGATCATGTCTATCTTTGGATTCTGCAGAAGTGTTTTTCACTGAGTTCCTAGTAGCCAAGTTAACTCTTTGCCCAGAATGAATATGCAGCATCCCAAACATCGAGTGAGTGAATGGAAAGCCAGAAATAGAGTCCTGAAGATCAATAGATTTGACTGAGAAAGCGTTTGCATTCTCAGGGGTAGAGATCATTGTGTTTCTAAGTGGATCAGAGATATGATCCTTGGCTGCTGTGAATGGAATGGAAACTGGATGCCATCAGCAGGAGATACGAGTGCTGATGCAGTGAGGTAATGTGGTAAGGAATAGCAGAGTGGAAGGAATGCAGTGCCACTGCCCTGAGGAATCTTAAAATTAGCTCAATCTGGCATTCAAACGCTGGGTGAAGTGGAAAAAAAAAAAAAAAGCACAGCAATTTTACAAGAGAATTGTCTGAAAGGAGAACAGTGGCTCTCTGCACTGCCAATCAAGACCCATGAGGCCACTCCCTACAAACCTACCACCAATCTCACCAGAGCAACCACAATCCTGGGAAGGAAAGGCAGCACTGAAAAATGATGGGCTAGTCCTATAGAAATGCACACCAAAGCCAACCTCAAATGGATCATATTTCCACAAGAAAATCTCAGAAGAAAAGTTAACTTTTTCTACAGTTTCTCTAAAGATCCTATCAGGAGTCATGTCTGCTTTGAATGATATCAGCAGTAAGTTCCACTTTTGTCTCTGATGAGAGTCAGGCTAGCCTGAAAATTAATATAATGACTCCAGCCAAAATGTAGCTGCTGTAGTAGGGTTCTTAGCACACTGATTGTCTCCTCTCTAAAGCCAAGATGCTACTGCTTGGTTTATTCTGAGAAGGAAGTCACCTCTTCTTTCTGCCACCTTCTTCCACAGCTCCAATGCACAATGGTTATTAACCTTTCACAATAATTTCTATTATTGTCAGGAATGCAGAGGATAAAGCATAACTCCAAGCCTACCTCAGGGATATGTTTCAGGGGCTAGAGGCAGAACTGTGAATAAAATACACTAATGGCTTTATTTTGAAACTGTACTGTAATGCTTGTAATTATGACTACCCTAATTTTCTTCTATTCAAAATTACAGGGTATTCCTTACCCCTTCTGCACATTAAATACCACAGCCATAGGACAGTCAGAACCTGCTGGCAGGCAATCAAACTCCCAAGAGATGGAAATGCACACACCACAGCTGCTTTTCTGCCACATGCTGTCCCAGCAAAGAAGGACTGAAAATCCAACTGAAGATGGGATCCGACTGCAAAGCCAACATGCAGATTTTACCACTGAAGGTTACTTGGTACCTATTCCAAGGTCTAAGCATGGACACTGAATTGTGTTTTACATATTTAAAAAGCATTATATTAACATTTCCATCAAAAGAGAAAAAAAAAAGAAAAGGAGAAATAAAACCTTATTAGGCACAATTCTCAGTGAGTGATATCTGCTTGGCACAGAGCAGACTGGGTCGTGTCAAGGAGATGGTGATACACACCATCCTTACGCCAAGCCCAAATTCCCTATATCAGCACTTCTAAATTCTGCTGCTATTCTACAACTGCAGGCCTTGGGCAAGCAGAAAAGGCAGAAGTAAAATAAAGCCCGGTCATGTCATCTCCCCGTACCACACACCCCTCAGCAGAAGCACAGAGGCAGAGGTGCAGGTTGAGAATTAAACAAAATAAAAAGGAGGAAAATTCTCATTGCTGGCCCCAAAGGATCTTCTCTTTTATAGGCCTTGCCAGGACTTTGCAATCGGATGATAGCACCCCCTCCATTGTTCAAGCACTGTCAAGGGGCATTATACTCAGAAGATAATCCAGCCCTTGAACTCCCTAGGTACTAGTTTTAAATACCTCTGATGAGATCCAACTGCAGCCTATCTGGGTATGCCTCAACCATCTAGCATCACATTTGGTTATGTCTACAAAAACACCAGCTAGGAAGAAAGAGATAATGAAGAATGACTTTATAGTCTTTTATTTGAGAAAAAGCTAAACATATGGATCCTGGCACTGAAAGTATGGAATCTGTGATAAAAACATATGGATATCCATATGGGGGAAGAAAAAAAAGGCAAGGAAAAAAAAAAAAAGCTTCTTGGCCAGAAATTCTGTGCTTGCATTTTTATCCTGTATGCACAGTGCACCCCCTTCCCTCTGCAGCGCAATGCTGCCTGCCGATGGATTAGGATGTTATAAATTCACATGCAAATTTCACAAAATGCTCTACTGTTATCAACTTTATTAGATTTACGAATACAGTCCCGCTTATATTTTTTTATTCTCTTAATCCCTTTCATCACTTAATAGCTCAGAAAGTAATGGATTTCAGTAAAAAGGAGAGGCTTATTACAATCAATCCTGTTGCTCTATCTCTGCTCGACGCTCGACTAATGAAACTTATTTTTCTTCAGGACCTCTACAGGAAATCCTTTCCTAAGGAAAAAAAAATGTTTAATATGTGGCTGACTTGTAATACTGCAACTGTATTATTCCTCTCCTTTGGGCGTCCATCCAGAGGTTTGTAAGAACTATTAATCGTACTTTATTCACCAAATTCTAGCCTGTAGTGACACAAGAAACTACTGAATCTTATTTAATACAATACACCAACTTACAGTTCATATGACTGGAGGCCCTTACAGTATCTTTTAACTCTGAAAACTCAAAGATTAATTTTCTTTTTAAATAGTGAAGGTAACAAGTTGCTAGAAAGGGCAACTTTATCAAAAGGTTTACATCTTAAATAGTCCCACTGCTGAGGATCACAAAGTCTCTGTCATCCAAGTTAGCCTTCTCTAAGATCTTATTTCAAGCATGCCACTCTCATAAGGGTTTTTAAAGCTGTCTTAGTTCCCTCCCTTTGCATTCTTTGAATGAAAAGGCAAAGTACAAAACCAGAAAATACCCAACCTTCATTATTAAATTCTCTGTTAAGAGGTAAGCAACCATCCACAGATTTACTGCTTTAGCCAAACCTGCAATACCCCAGGGCACCCTGCGCAGCCTCCAAGCCAGTCCTGCCCATGCTGCTTTGTTCATCTGCCTGCTCTTCACTCCATCACTGCTGGAATCCCCTCCAAGCCTGGAAAGGGGCTCCAGAGCTTGCTCCTGTGTCCTGAGGGCTGTGTTACCCCTCAGGATGCAGCCAGTGAAGCTGCCCAGAATGCTTCCCTTGACACAGGACCACCAGCAAGTGCCTTGGACACTGCCAGCAAAAGAACTTTCTTTGCTCCTAATGCATGGATGCAAAAGTACATATATGGATATGCTTATTTCACTACAGAAGTGTGAGAAAAGAAAACAACTTTGGGGTCACTTTTATGCCAGCAGTGAATAAGTGTATTACCATTTCTCGATACCTCTCCACAGGAGAGCAAAAAATTAATGTAAGCAAAAGAATGTAAGTCCCAACCTACCACAAGGAAGCTACAGACCAAGACACTCCTTCAAACCAGACTCCTTACAGTTAAAGAACATTCAAGGAAATATTTTTCTTGGGCTTATGTATTATTAATGTAAATATTTGTTTGCTGGGATTTTTCTTTTCATCTGACCAGGACTGGAAATGGAAGTAACATAAGAAAAGTTAAAAATAACATAGGCATCATTTTAGAAAGAAGAGGTGCTGCATGTATCAGGAACAGGAATCAAAATTCCATTTCCATTTCCCAACCCAACAAGGTCTACAGCACAATATGGTTTTAGCACTATATATACTCAGTTGACAATAACATGGGACTTCCTACACTTCTGCCTCTGCTCTGAATTCCAGAACCATCCATGAAGGTTACATGATGTAACCAACCATGCAACACTTAATTAGGAGGCAGTGCTTCCTGGCCCAAAGTGGTTATGTTCTTAAACATAGGAATGACTTATTTTTTTACCATAACAAGTTACTAATATTTTAAGGGTTTGGTTTTTATTTTATTCATTTCAATAAGAAATGTTTCTTGTTACTACAGATCAATGAAGGGAAGTTAGGAATGCAATGGCTTTGTGTCTGGATATCTACCTACTGCAAACTTGATCCTACAAATAACTCACATGGTTAATTTTACTCACATGAGCACCTGCTTGTATGAATAAAGTTACTCACGCGCACAAGTGTTTGCAAGACTGAGCCCCTAAAGCCACTGAATTAATGGCGGAAATATATAAAATATATAATTGATGAACAAGTGAATTAGGATTCTGCTCAAAAGTAGGTAGAAAAGGATTATCACTCAGGCAAGCTCTCTCTTCAGTGACTGTTTCTGATTGATAGATTTGTATAAGGCTGAGTTTCTGATTAGTTCTGAGATATGAAAGCTTCAAAATGTAGGAAAAAAATGACTTTCTGAAAATGAAATGCAATATCCAATTCAATTAAAAGAAAAAGCTATTATCTGGAATTGAACCAAGACTTTGGGATAACGTTATTTATTCTGTGCCAAGTAGTAGATGTTTTCCAAAATGCCAGTTTACTTGGATTTTATGGAAAAATTGACCTTTTCACCCAGAACAGAGGCTGCTAATTTCATTAAAGTTGTTAGATATTTCCTCAGAGGGCATCCATGCCAATTCTAGTATTTCAATTCCCCTGTTTTCATCTATATTTCTCTTGCATGGAAGTGGCCTGACAAAGCTATAACCATGGTGTTGTTTCCTGCTCTTTCTCTGCCCACTGCCAATGTACTTCATTATTCAAACTCTGAGAACATTGAGGAAACTGGGAAAACTAAGTGCTGCCCATCCAAAGCTGTCCTCTTGCTGATGCCCAGCAGCCCCAAGCTCCTGGGTCAGGTAATCTGTACCACGAGCATCCCAGAAGAGCCTGAATCAACTCAACTGACAGGAGATGAGCCAAACCTGTCAATTCATAGAGCAGCTTGAGCTCATCATCTGTATTTACATAGTTCCTCAATCAAACTCCTGCGCTCTGTAAACTATGTTTATTACCCTTCTTACGGGCCGACACGGTGTTACGGTTTGCTGTCCTTACAGTAGAGGCACAGATCTACTCTTGACAGCTATTTTGCACCTTAACTCTCCCTTTTAAGAGAGAGAGAGCAGTTATTACTTGCCAAACCAGCACATGTTCATAGAGAGAGTGCGGTCAAGTGGTCAGGAGCAGAGCTGATGTTAATTAGCAACGAAATGAGGAATGAACCAGCATTAGCCCTGAGACTAATCAATGGGAAAATCACTCCAAGCAGGCAGCTTAATGAAGTACTATACAGCTGTTTATTTTTAGTCTGTTTTAGCCTGACAACAAAATCCCGATTAATTAAGGAAAAAAAAGTCTTTCTAAAACGTATTTCCTTGTAGAGCCTTGCTATAGCTCTGATTTGTTTGGATTTTTTTATTGCATTTGTCTATATCTCTCCCTGGCAATTAAAGGCCCAGCTAGAAAAATTAAAGCAGGTCAGAAAAGCATGTACCCATCAGTGGCACACATTTGTCACCAGCATAACCTGCCACCTCACACGTGGCCCGTTCAACACTTAACTTTGCAACACTTAACTCCCTGCCCCTCTGCAGTGGCAGCCAGAGGGTAGAGCATCCTGGTCGCCAGCCTGCTGCTGCCATCCCTGTGGCAGGGATGGGCTGCCAGAGGGAAGGATGTGTGAGTCCTGTGGTATGATTTGGGTGAGGCAGCCTTGGTACTCTTGCTGTCACAGAGTTCCAGCAGGATCCTGGATGAGGACACCAGTGCACAGTGCCTAAGCATGTTCGAAAATCTGGGCTTTGCCCTCACTGTGATGCTATTCCTCACACACCGAGGAGATGGAATAGCACTTCCCAAATATTTGCATTGGATCACCACAGGTGACTCACATATTATCTGCCAAATAAGTCACTAACCAGGACATCCAAGGATGAGGATGTGGCTGCTCTTTTGGGCAGCCCTGTGTCTTGTGGGGTCCTCCAAGCATCTCCCTTTTAACTCAGCACTGCACTGGGCTCTTCCTTCATGCAAACCTCAGCCTTTTCTAACAAAGCTGGTATAGCACACTTTGAACACAGTGACGTAGAAGAGGCTGGAGAAAAAGGTTGGGAGCTAAAGCCTTTCCTCTAGAACACTACACCAGGAGACAGCACCATAACACAATCTTGACTTAACTAGCTGAAAAAAATGTTCTCTTTTAAATACAGCAACAGTGAAAACAAAAAACTTAGGGCTTTACTTCATTTCTCTTGAAGACTCCAAATTCACTTTTTGATATACATTCATGCACAACAGCAGAACATAAAATGGCATTTGCATGACAGTAAAAGTAGTTATGGTTTAGACTTGACAGTAAGAGCAGGAATTTTAACAGCAATCATAACATGAATTAGAGACACAATCATCCTGCACAGTCCTCACCCACCAGAGTAGAAATAGGCACAGGTAAAAGGTCAGTTGAAACCAGCTCTTATAGGAGATTTTTTTCCATTTTTTACTGTGTGTATTGGATAATTCATTGTTTGTTTGATCAAAGTCCTCTCATATGCCAACAGAAGCATGAGTGGGGAGAGGACTTTCTTAGTCTTTCCAAATATAATCAATAAACCACCTTTGAAACTGTGTCAAAGAAAAAAGGGCGGGGGGGAAGTGGAAAAATAGGACAGTCTTATGTAGGGACATAAGCTTGTCTGGGCTAAATGTACATACTTGTCTTTAGAGACTTTCTCTATCTGTATATTGCAATAAACTAATTCTGCAACCTTTTAGGCAAGCACAAACTAAGCAAGAGCTGGGTGAACAACACATACTGCTCTTCCCCAGGAAAGAAAGAACGAGATCTTTAAACTGATATTATCAGGCCCTCTGTGACAGAGACAATTTCTAAGTCAAATTCACCTCCTGAAGATGGAGACATTAGAGTAAATGTGTTCATTAGATCTCGAGTGACAAGCCTTAATTAAAATGTACTGTGTTTGCAAAACTAGAACCAAAATTGAAGATACTCAAGTACAGTAAATATATCTTTTGCATTGAGCAGAGCAAGACAGACACTAGCTTTTACTTAACACTCAAAAGATACTAAAAAATGAATGTTATAGATACATTTCAATAGCATATATATTTGTTAGAAACCTTCTGACAGAGCATATGTACTGCAACATAAATTCTGACATGTCTGCATTCTTACACACTCATTAAGTTTCTTAAAGACTCTATTGTGCATATAAAAAGCAAGTTTTACCAGTTTTCCTTGCTTAGTCATTAATTCTGCAAACTGCTGAAATAAATATTGCTAATGCTTTTCACTTCAATAACTCCATTCATGCGAAGATCACAACATTTCACAAACATCAGTTAAATAAACTGCCTTGTGGGAGAGGCAGCGGCTATAAAAGAACTGACCAACTGCTGGGGGTAGAGGTGGAAGATCATACCTGTTTAACAGCACACAGCTGGATTATAAACTTCTCAAGCTTAGTGCATGCCAACAGAGTAGAGCAAAAACATGTTTGTCTTTTTCTAAAAGCACACATGAACATCCAAGTCTTGCTACAAATACACCAGCTGATTGAAAAAAATCAACAACTCTTTGATTAATTTCAACATGGTTATGATTACTTGCAAAGCAAGCAAAGGGGTTTTACCAAAGCCAACCAAAGGTGCTTACTAGCAAGACTTGATTCCATCCAACTGTAAAGTTTGATTTTCAGAGGGCTTTTTTTTTTTTTTTTTTTTTTTTTGCCAGCAGGAGATGGGGAAGAGCCACTGTGAAGCAATTATTTGTTAAAAAGTGCAGACCTCAAAAACAACATCACTAGCCAGGTAATCCCCTTTATAGCATGATTTGATAGCTCAGGGAAAGCTAAACAAAGGCACAATGCACTGCAACCACAACAGCTGGGTTGGAAATTGCTGCAGATTGTTAGGAGGAGCTGCAAACTAGAGATAGGCAGTGAAGAGGTTAGAAATGATAGGGTAAAAAAAAAAAACAGGAGACAAATTACTCCAAAGACCATATTCTTTAAATCATTGAAGCAAAACATGTTTATTTGATTTGTTTGTATGCCTATTAAAAAAATGCTACTTTGGGATTCTAGAAACCCAGTCTGTCAATTTTTCAGCTTCTGCACTTTCATGGTTGCTTAGAGCTGTTTAATGCAAATACACTTCCAATAAGAGATTTCATGCCCCTAAATTACACCCAGTTAAGGGCGAATGAAAATGTAAGGTAAATAACTATAATCAGCCATATTATCTTTCTCTTGGCACCTCTCACTTTACAGGCATATTTAAAGGCATCTCTGGGGTCCTATCCTTTTTAACAAGCGGCAGCGCATTTCCTGGAATATTACTTACGGTGCTGTGCTGCGAACATTACACAGGTTCAAATGTTACCTAGAGACCTAGAAAGAATTGCATCTGTTGCAGAGCCATGCTTGTTGCCATGTTTAGAGACATCTGAAAGAATCAAAGAAAATTTTGAAGTCTCTTCTTCATCCCACACTAAGACTGCCTAGGTCAAGCTTTTGTGCCTGATGCTGTTGATCAACAGTGTTGGGGTGTAGCGATTCAAGGGAAGAAAAATGAGATTATACACTTCTGGTGGTCACTGGAAAGCACTCAGGATTCCAGTAAAAAAACCCCCAATAAATACAAGAACTTAAAAGCATTTCACTCCCACTGTTATTTTTAAGCTAATAAAACTGTGCTTGAGAAGGAAAGGTGATCTGAGCATAGCTATTAACAGCCTCACAGTCCCTTGCTGTCTCCATGAGAAAGTATAAAGTGATAAGCAATAATCAAGGAGCAACTAATTACTCATTTGGCAAAGAAAACACAGAAGAATGGGAATCTTCAGAAGGAAATACATCTCTGCAGTCCTTCCAAACAAATTTGGATTATTCTGAGCGAGCTCAAGTTTGGAACTGAACAATTTTTTTGCATTGTTTTACAGGAAGATGACTTTAGAATTCTACAAAAAGTATTCCGCTTCAGCTAAAAGTAACACAGCACTGACTGAGTTAAACCAGAGGAGCTCTGTGAGAGAATAAATTCCTCATAATAAAGTTAGATCAGTTTAGCCTGTCTCTCCATACAACCCAATTGCTACCATACCTCTATTTACCAGATTTTTATTATCCAAGCTATTTTTACATCATTAGCTTGCAGATCTACTTATGCTGAGGTTCTGCATTCTCCTAGGAAGAAAATTTCTCTGCAAATCAAATTTCACACAGTTATTTGTCTTTAGTGAAGCAGCCCACAAAGTTCTCAACCAATTTATCCCTCTGTGCAGCACCAATAGAAGCTCTCACTTGACAATTCACATGATCCTTGCTTACCTAAGTTGTGCTAGACCCTGTGTAGAAATGGATTTCCTCCCACCTGGTTAAAGAAAATGTGGGACAAAGGAGTAAGGGCTCAGAAAACAGATGCACAGGTCCTTGTTTGTGCTACTGGCATGAGAGCTAACCTTTGGAAAGTCACACTTATCGGAGTCTCAGTTCTCCCTCCATAAATGGTTACAGTAACAGCTTCACAGGGTGAAGTCCACTTTTTGTAATGGTCAAATGAAAAGTGCTGAAGAAGAGCAAACTAGGACAAATAAAGGGCTGCCCTGGTTAGGGTGCATCGAGCTGTTAAACTCATCAATCCCTAGGAGAGGTCTTTCAAAACTACCACAGCATTTCCACTATGCCAGTGACACAGCAGCCTCCCTGAGCTTGAGAAGCCCCAGAAATACCTGTTGTGTTCTCGTGAAACATCATCAGGCTCAAAGACAGGAATGTTTGATTTCTGCATTGCTACAGGCTCAGAGTCAAAGCCATTCATTTACTGATTATAAATAATAGCTACATTTCCACTGGAGTAGGGATTGGGAACAAAATATTGAAAACCCATACAAATTGTATGAAAAACAGTATTTTTGTAGGGGCAGACAAATAAATACAGACTTACTTTCCTACAGTCTTCCAATACCTGCTGCCAAGCACTTTTTCTCACCTCTGCAAAGCTGCTACTGGAGAACACTTTCTTCCCAAAGCCAGCAATGAACATACAGCAAGATCCCGATACACAGCATTGCTTCACAAAATTGTCACAATGCAAGTTCATGGGAAAGAAAATACAGATGACTACTTTCCTAAGAGTGCTGCAGACGAGTACATCTTAAATTTCATTAAGCCCACTTGGGAATTGCAAACCCAGCCCCTTTTCTTTTCAATGTGCTTTATCTACAATTCCTAAATGCAGCTGGAAATGTGACTTTGAAATATCCAGGTTTTTGTTATGTGCTCACCTAACCCTCATCTTGGCACCTGACAGAAGTAAGCTGTACACAAGACTTTGATTTTTCTTTTTGAATTAGGAGACATTAAGCACCCAAACTCTCTCATAAAAGATCTGAGGCATAAGCTACATAACATCTGTGCAAGCAATGTTTTTTCCACTTAATCTAGACCTTAATGATCAAGAGATATCAGAAAAGTGTCAAAGGAGATAAACCAAGTTATCCCTAATAAAGCATCTACATCTCATCACCAGCAGCAGCTGATCTGGGAGCTTCATTCTTGCACCAGGGATATAGAAAGACCTCAAAACTTAAATATCAGTGCAATATGCTTGTTGATTCCTTGGGAAAGGTAAGTCACTGTGTACTGAGTTTCTGTTTAGTGATGCTTTGAGGTCCTGGATAAACTCTGTAAATAAAGGCATTGAAGGACAAAGCACCATTCTTTTGTCTTTGTCTCCTCCAAGGCATGTTTCTTTTGCTTTCAGAAGGGTGTAACAGCCTATATTTCATGGAAACAGCGATCAAGAAGTGCTAGGGATATCACCACATAATCACCACTACCACCACACCAAGGAAACATTATCATCTCTCACATATTGATTCTTCTCTCATCCCCTCCACAAAGGAAACAACTCGAGCAGCATTTTGTTTGTGCTGTAAACAGGGATCCTGTGGTTGTGACAGACGGACAAGAATGAAGTAAAATGTATGCTCAGTGCATGTGACCAGACACACGACTGGGAAGAGTGACTGGGGAGAAGTCCACCTAACCATTTCAGACTATCCCACGAGAAAATCCTGCCTGGAACACAGACTTGTTCTTTACTGCCTGTAGAGCACTGCATTTTGACAGATTTCAATTGATGGAACCAAAAACCCCTGAAATGACCGAGAGGAACAGTCACTTAAACTCATATGAATAGCTGTCTGTGACTCCACTTGAAGATTCTTTTGGAGGTAAAATGTTAGCACTGTTATTGCAGAGCTCCGTTGTGCTAGAGGCACAAAGCCACTTGTCATGTTTTTTGTCACAGGACTTCAATAAAAATACCCGAGCAAGGCTCAGCCACAAAGAAACTGAAAGATAAACACCCAGGATTACAAACTGCCTGGAAGCCAGCACGAGGATGCTCACAGAGACTTGCTCTGCTGGAGCCAACACTCCTCCACACAGTACAAGAGAGATTAGCCTGGGTGCAGGTCCAAGGACACCAAGTGGCTCTGGGCTGCAAGATAAAGGTGCAACTATCCAGGAAGAAGCCATCTTTTGCCTGAAGGGAATATAATCTTCTGATCACCTGGAGATAATGCTGATGATGCTTTGCAGACCTCACAATGTGAGAGACTTCAAGCAGGCTTATGAAATGAAGGCTAGAGGGAATGACTGTGGGCACATATTTTTAGATAAAATGTGGGTACCAACTCTTTAGGACAAGTTCCACCACTACAATCAGAAATTCCATTTTAGAGGAGTTCAGCCATCAGCTGTTCCCTCAAATGTCCCTTCATCAGGCAAAGGCAATCAGCCATGCCACTGGCTGGCAGTAAGGCCTTTGACAGGAAAGGGCAAGGAGAGGAGTTACCTGCATATGGCAGCAATTTGGCACTTGCATCAGCACTACACTTTTGGTGCCATTTATTTAGTGCCTATGAGTAACTGGAGAAAAAATAATATGAACTTGTACAATACCACCTCACCACTTGGCACATGCATCCTTTCTTTAAAAATATCACCTAAAGCCTGTCTTTTCCTTTAGCCCTTAAGGAAGTAAAACAGGGATTGGAAAATATCCCATCACAGGTACAAGTTTTCCCACTGAATTCAATAGGGTATCAATGATCCAAAGAAAAAGAATGGTCTCATAAAAAAACAGAAAGACAGGTCATTCCAAAGGTTTAAGAGAAGGCTTTAAGCCTGTATTAATAGATGTTAGCAGAATTTCAACCAACCAAAAGCAAAAATGTCATCACCACAGCCAAGGATCTCCTCTGCCCTTCCCAATTCTAAACAGTTCAGTAAATGACTCCTTCATTCTCTGACTGGCAGTGGACAGCCAGCCCACAGCCAGATCCAAGGAAGGAAAACCACCACAAACCTATGAGACACTTGAACATGATACAGCCCTCAGCCCCAGTTGTGCAAACAGTTCTGCTTCCTGAAGAAAGAAGGATTTACACTGTCCCAACAGGAAGGCCTACATAGCTTTGTTTGTCTTATTTTCAGTTTATTTCAGTTCTGTTTCTCCCTTAGTCTCATTATGCTTGGCATTTAAAACCAGACTGCTTATTTTTATTGTTGCTTTCTTCTCATTTCCCATTAGTTTTCAATTCCAGGTCACCAGTACAGTCAATAGGAAAATTTGGCTGATGGAAAATATTTTTACAGCCAGCTTTTTCTTTACATTTTAGGATTCATTGAGAAATAATAACTTATAAAAGTCATAAAACTGTTGCTTTTGTTGAAACAAATTTGTAACTAAAATTAAAGGTACAGTTGTCACTGCTCCTTTAAAGGACAGCAAGGTGAAAGACTTGACACCACCAGGAATAAAGTCATCCTCCCCAGCTCCCTTTTGCAGCAGATAGACCTCAGCTCCTCACTAGTCATCATTTGTCACTCAATGAATTTTGCATCCTTAAGTTGCAAAGCACGCACTGGAAGAGGGGAAGAAGCCCATCACACACCGGCAAGGCCTTGCCTTCTGTTCCCAGGGCTGGGACACACAAGCTGATAACAGCAAGCTGTGGGCTGCATGTGCTTTTAGGTATCAGAATGCTAACTAGCATTCAAATCTTAACTTCTTTTGGTTGGTTGCTTTGGAAGTTTTTCTCTGGATTTTGGCATTTTTCTTGGGGTGGGAGATGGTGATATTTGCTCAGGATTTAGTGTTTTTTGGTTTTGCTTTGTTTTTTTTTCTTTTTTTGAAAGGGGGTGTGTGTTAATTCCCACCAGTACACAGCTTAATAAAAGGAGGCTATCATCTATGGGTTTTAACCTTCTTCAGTGTTGTTTGCAGACAAAAAACGTGGAAGTCTCCACTACTTTGCTTTTCAAAAAAAATTATCTTTAAAGTAGACTTTCTGTCTGTGTTTGAGAGTTTCCTCTGTACATGCTTAGAAGCAGACTGACCCTCAGAGGAGAGACTTGGTGCCCACACCAGGGCTGGCACTCTTCTCTCCTGACTCTGTACCCAACTACCACTAGATGGATGCGGCTCTACCAGAAACAGGCTGGTTTTTTGCACAATGTGTTTTACACTGAAGTCCCTTGGTTCTTTGTCTGGAGGCCACCTAGATGAGAGCAAAATATTTCATACCAGTTTTCCTAAAGACATATCCCAGCCACATTTAATTCCCTTCACAGAGCAGGTTTTAAGGAAATGAGTGTTACTGTTGAGAACATAACAAGGTGCTCCTTTTGAAGTCCCCCACTAAGGAAAATGCTACAGACCACAGATATTCATGTGAGAACTATGAAAGACATACAGTGCTGTGGTCTTGGACACAAAACTTTTGTTAGGGTTTGAATCCTGGTCCATTATGTGCTAATGGCGTATTTCATCTTTGTTTTAAAACAAAGCCAGGCTTCTAAGAAAGGATATTCAGAGATCAAATTAGGTCCTACATAGGTCACAAATATAATACACAGGTTTTTATTTTTCTTTTTTATACCTAGGAGACATTTTTAAAGAGATAGCTCAAGAAATACCTGCCTTCAGAAGATTTTCAGAAGATTTCACTCAATGTGAAGCCTCAAATCTTGATGTTAAATTATTTGTAGGAACTGACTGCAAGTTCACATTATGTTTGGTTTGAAATTATAAATAATTACTATGACAAAGGCTGTCTGTCCACCCCATAACAGCTATAAAAGTAACAGAAACAGAGATGGGAGAAACACTTCTGTATTCCCTGCGCTCATATTTGGTGTCCACAGATGCAGTTGCAAAACTTTGACAATTTGCATGTTTCAACTTGCCTGGCTATTTTCGCCTAGCAGACAAATATGCTAAGGAAGAGACTAAGACAAAACCAGGAGACTTGCCCTTTAAACCTTTTCTGAGTAAATTCTTTTCTACCAAGGCGGAAGGAGGCAGGCAGCTTTAAAATGTGTAATACTTTATGTATTTAAGAATAGTAACTAGTAGGCATTTAGCAAACATTGTTCACAGGTATTTTTATGAAGCCATAGGGCCAAACTATAGAACAACTTATATGGGAAGGGCACTTCATGCCATCAGACCAGCTAGTCTGCCATGGGCTGCAGCACTGGGAATGGGCATCATCAGCAACACTGACTTTCTACTTGGAAGTGAAATTTTTCTACTGATTTTTTCTACTAAACCTCAGTGATTTTTAGATCCCAACTCCAGTAACAGTTGTGATCCCCATCAGACACTTCCACCCCAAAACCAGTGATACTAAAAAACAAGCAACTCCCCACAGCTGCTACATTATGAGGGCTTAGATTTTCTTCATACAACTGGTTTGTAGCTATATGATAACTGCATGGCTAGTATACACTTACAGATCCTGAGACTGCATCAGCAGATCAGCTAATGTTGTTAATTAGCTATTTGCATGCACAATTACCTGATATGTACAAGCAGTCAAGGTGATCATACGTGTAAATTAAGCATGAATTTGCACAATTTACTCATCTGAAAATCTGCTATTTCACTTATTTTTAAGCACCAGAGATCCAGAGCTACAGAAGAGGCTGGCAAGTTACTGTCATTATGCTTGATACATTTCTTAAGTTTTACATTCCTTTTGCACATCACTGTGGGCAAGTACCCCTGCATGTATGCGCACACAACCATGTCAGAAGAAATGGGCACATCATAATCAAGAAGTCATACAAAGACAGTGACCTGCATCCCCATACAGACAGAAGTTTACTTCTTGTCTCCTTAAGGTCTTATTTTCCTCCTGTTATCTCTTCAGTTCTGGGAACTGCTGAGCTTAACAAAGTAAACTTGACTTTAGTTATCACAACAAGCTCAGGAAGCTCTGCAAGGAGCTTTGGGTTTGCAGAAACCCAAACAACTCGAGTGCAAATACTCAGCCTGAAGCCCTGAAGATTGCTTAACGTTTAAAGCTCCACTGCTGCCATGCTGACTTGCTGGTTAGGGGGTTTCAAACACAAATGGGTCATCTACATTTAATGTGAAGTTATACCATAGCTTGTCAAACAAATGGATGTTTATGCCATCACGGGCTGTTCAGGGATTCCAGAGTGGAGCACATAGCTATTATAAAAAGCAAATTCTCTGAAAACTGCCAACCTATCTCTTCCCCTCCCGAGGTAACATCTTTAGCTGAAGAGGGATTCGGGATAGTACAATAAGGAGAGCAAAACCCAAGAATGGATGAGTGCAATGCAATCTCAAATACAAGTACATCTCTGCCTGCTTGAAGTGGCAAGGTAATCAAAAATTTTCAGTTCACCAGGGACAAAAACCACCCCTGGTTTAGCCAAGAAGAAACAAACCCCATAAGCTGATTAGGGCCAATATTTACACATTAACACAAAAAAAAAAAAAACCAAAAAAAAACCCAAAAAAAAACACCAACAAAAAAACCCTCCCAACCAACAAAAAAAAAGAAGCCCAAACACTTGTTACAACATAGTTAAGTAGGTTAAAAACAGGTCTTCAATCTCAAGTGCAGTGCAACTCAGTTTCATTGGCTGTGGTTATTCACAGGACTTCCTCCAGGAGAAACACTACTTGTGGTTAGAGGTGATGAAGTAATCCAAATGCCTAGACATTATAAATAGAGAGGCTCAAACTCTGCTTCTGTCCCTCAGCACAACGATTGTTGCACTGCTGTCTACAGCTTCTTCTCTTAACTAGAGACACTTCGTAGTCTAGGCAATCTCTGCTTTAGGTGTGCAGCTCCTTCCATCTCACCTTCCATTCTCTCCTCAGAGTAGTCACTAAAACTAAAGGCCTTGGGGCAGAGCTGTTAATGGCTTTGTGCACAAGACTGACATAGCAACACAACCATCAGATTTAAAAGACAATTTTTTTTTTTAATCCACCAGTACAGTGTGTGGTGCAAGTGTGTGTGAAACAGTAGGGAGCTTTGGAGGAACATTAGGGCCTCACTGAACCATTTCTGAGGCAGCTGCTGATGGTTATCAGGGCAAAACAAGTGCTTGCAGTGTTGCACCTCAATGCCCTGATCCACCACCACTGGAAAGGACTCCAACGCCTTCTCCAGTATCTGAATATTAATGCAACCCATTGGCTTTAAGGATGGTACGACTAAAGATTGAGTTAAAACCACCTTCTTCTGTATCTTTGCAATAAATGAGCACATTTTTCTTTTCTTACTTTAAACAAAGGAGACATGCTGAACCTTCATTTACTGAAAAATTCCAGGTAATATAAATGCACTCAAAATAGGAGTCAAGTTGCAATTCCACTTCCAAATATAAGTCAACCCCTTTGAGACCTGGGGAAGAGAGAGGAGAGCCAGACCCAGCTCAGCCCAACACTCCTCCCCGGCATTCCTCCCCAGCCACATGGGTTTGAATGTGTTTATCCGCAAAGGCTCAGGTCAGTCCTGTGCTGTAGGAGCATCTCCTGCAGCTGGAACATCCGAAGCAGGTAGCGCTCCATGCTGTAAACTGCTCATGCAGCAGGACTGAGAAAGAGGCATTTCCTGGTCACCGGCTGTTCCCGACTACAGGAAAATGAAAATACAGCATCTCCGCACCTGTTCACCTGATGGTGAAGGAAGGAAAAGCCATTACCAAGTGACAGGAGACGAAAAACCAAAATCCACTTCAGCAACTCATCCTAGCACTGGTGATTAATCTCACACTCCCACAGCCTGATGCACATTAACCAGATAATTAATAATTTCTTTAGGGACTCCAGCTCGGCAACTGTTTTATCAACCTGCACAGCATTAGGAGAGAGATGCTGCATTTGTGATCAAACTGCTGGAACTACCAAAATGTTCTGCAGGAACAGTAAAAGCTTCAGAGCAATCTGTGAGCCCAGTTTTACTGTAACAAATGTGCAGAAATCAAGGCTGCTCCTTTATCAGTGCAATCACCAGACTCAAAAATCTGAGCAAGATCAGCATAATAAGAATAATTAACAGCAATGCCCAACTCCATCCAATCCCCATCTTTCTCCAGCAGAAGAGCTTCTCAGTACTTTTTAAACACATTCTGCTTGATGCAGTAGCACAGTATGTCCAATAATGCACTTTGCCGATCCTTGGTATGAATAACACTTCAGATTCATTTGCCTTGCCACAAAAAAGATTAAACAATAAAAAAACCACCATCCTATGTGTCATGATATGTGTGAATTCTACAAGCCAAAGGCTTTCAAGCAATCCACTGAGGAGGATGGCCACACTTAGCACAGCTCTTGCTAACAACTTTTTGCCACTCTCTGTGCACTTATCCTCCATGTTCAAGGACAGTCATACAGGATCTGAAACACAATACCAAAGTGCTGGCACCACATTATCTCCCCCAGCATTTAAAAATGGACTGCTGAGAAAAATCATGGTGAGTATTCTTTCCGATATTAAACTCTCCAATGTTAGATATATGTCAGTATCAAGTGATTAAGAATGACTGATAACTAATAAATCACACCCACAGAGAGTGACTGGGTATTATTTCTTTCAGCCTCTGAAAAGAAGAGCTAGATTCACAGTTCTGCCTAAGTAATTTTATCTTTCCAAATTAACCATCCTGTGCAACTGCTGCTAGCAAGGAGATGTTTGTTTTTTTTTTTTTTTATGGGCTTCAAAATAGTAAGTTATTTGGGCTGCTTTTCTAGTAATAGTTTATTGTTATCATTACTGTGCAGGTAAGGAAACAGAGACCCATCACATGTGAGAGTCTCAAAGCTTCCCCACCACAGAGTAGATTCCTAAACAAAGCTTGAACTTGTCCTTTCATCACACAACTACTCTTCCACCTGAGAGAAAGCTGCAGCTTTTGGCTATGTCTCAGCAGAGTATCTGCCTTCTAAAAGATATCCTCCTCTTCAGACTCAGGTCCTGGAAATGGGCCTGTGCAGAGCTTTAGTGACAGCCATGCACATCTGCACAACTGACCAGATATTGCCACATGCATACCCCAAATGGTATGTACAGGGTTAGAGACTGGGCTAGTAACAGAATGCCTGATTTGAATTTCCTTTCACATAAATAAATGACGTAGTACACCAATTCTTTAATCATCTACTTTAGTGTTTATACCACTCTGCTCACTATTATTTGAGCCCCTTCATTTTCATAGTGTCAGTTACCATTATTCCATTAAATTAAATCCTTTTACAAGCATCTTTCTATAAACATGCACTAGCGATAACATAGCCACATGGTGAGGTTTCACAGACTACAGTAAGCAGATTACACCTGTCTTGATTTTCCATGTAGCTGTCGGCAGAGTATAGTCTCCCATCAAACTGCACACAGATCTCCTCATTAAAGCTACAGGGGAGAATAATTACAGAACAGTACTTTGCAGTTTACCAATTGGTCTTGCATACATAATGGCCTATCAAAGAAAAATTGCATCCTCCAACAGCTGGGAAAATATTTAAATTGTTATTAGTATTATTATAAAATAGCCAACATTTTAAACAGTCCAACAACTTGCCTCCTGTATGCAAAGCAGACAGATAGAGGTGATGACATCCAAAAAGGTCTTTGACTCCCAGCCCATAAACAGAATGACTTTTCCCTTTACAAACACTCCATTCCCCAACCTTCTGTTCCACAGTAAAATCCTCTCCTCCTGAGAAATTATGCTGATTGCAGAATAAGCCTTGAAAGCAAATGGGTGGTTTCCTAGATCTCTTAAGCCCTGGTGCTGAGTGCTAAGCATCACATTCCCCCACATTCTTACTCCTTGATGGGGAAACAGGGAGTCTGTCAGGTCCCCACCATCCTTCTCTTACCAGTGAGGGTCTCAGTGGCAGCCTGTGTATCTCCAGCCACATCTGTGGTTTCCTTCCAGCCCTCAGCACCACCAGCAGGTCTCCTTGCTTGACAGCTGGCTGATGAGGTGCTGCCTATCCCAGATAAAGGATGCTGGAGAGGCTGCAAAAATCTGCAGAGGGAAGCAACCTCCTGGTGCTTCTGTCCCTGGCCTTTCACACTCCAGAGCTGAAGCATCCAGAATATACTGAACTGGTAGTCCTGTGGAGCATCAGGAAGACTGATTTTTTTCACCCATGTTGATAGTTAAAACATCTGACCTGTGCTTGTGTTAATGGATAAAAGGCAAAGCCATTTTTGGGTGCTATTTGCATTCCAAGATCCCAGCTGTTAGGACCTTCAGCTCCACTTCGCAACCAAACCCATCGCTCCACTTCTGAATACCAGCTCTTACTCATCACACAACAGAAGACAGAAGAGGAAAAAGTCTAGACATGGGAAGAGCCAAATTCTTGAGATGAAAAAGTCAAGTTAGCTTTGCTAGCTTTCCTTGCTAGCCCAGAAGCAAACCCTCCTAAGCACATATTTGGGGCCCAGCAAGATGCCCTGACATGTTCTCCTACTCTGTTAAACCAGAAACTAAGATCTGAGGACTTCAGCAACAAGAGAACATGCTGCTGGACTAGTCCCACATATTTTGTTTCTCCCAGATTTTTATGCAAACACTCCAAAAGGGACCTTTCTGTACAAGCAGCCCAACAGCCACCTTGTCCCAGCTCTGAGGGACAGTGACACAAGCCACCTCAGCAGGCAGAGGGACACTCACCATGCAAATGCCTCTAACTGTGTGCAGCATTAAAACCACTGGAGAACAAAATCACTCTCTGAAACAGCTCTCAGCACCAGCACTGCAAAGGATTTGCTGCTGCACTTTACCCAGCTGCACCTCCCAGACGAGCTGGCACACTGCAGCCTTGCTTCCAGTCTCTCTCAGCTCTTTACTCCTAACAGGGACACACCAACAAAAGAAGCTGAGCAGAAAACCAAATGGAGCAGAGCCTGCTCTGGCCAGCAGGCAGCCCACGGTTGCTCCTATGAGTTTGGAAATCTTTGGGTTTCTCTTTGAGAATTCCCCATTTGCAAGGCTGCACCTCGTGCTCCAGGGTGGAGCTGGCTGCCAGCTTAGCCAGATGACCCAGCCTGACCTCCTGTGCAAACACTGCCCAGTAACCTTCACCCATTTAAACACTGCTTTCAACTCCTCAACTCCAGCATTTTTTCTAATTAGCAAATATGGGTAGAAAGAATTCCTGGACATCTCAATCACTGCTTACTTTCCACAGGGAAATTAAAAGGTAAGAAAAGTACAAACCACAAACTTTCTATCTCTGCTGCAAACCTCACAAATTTTGCAAACTTGTTCTCAGGGTCCCAACATGGGCAGAAACCACACTGTGACCACCACCAAGAAGGGTGTCCTACACCAGGAACTGGGCAGCAAGGCCCAGTAGTGACAACACATGGACCCAAGGATATTTTGTTCTGGCCTTTACCCTGCAAAGAGGAGCCCAGCAAGACCTCCTGGGGCTTAGTTCTTTTTCAACTCTCCCTCATAGAACATTCTCACCACAGAGAAATCAAAAATAGCTTTGCCAACAATTGCCACAGTAGCAAGGTTTAGCCCTTTGGGAAAATTTTCCTTGACTTCACTAGTTCTGGACTAAAACATTATTCAAGTAAAGCACATTAGCTATTATAGCTTACATTAAAAATACTTGAAGAGCACAGTTTTTGTGAAGTATGTTTTAGAGGTCTTTAGAAAACTTTTCCTTCCACTGCCGTCCCCTGACGCTACCGACTATTTGTATTCAAATCCTGCATTCAAAAGCATTCTGCAATAAAACATTCCTTTATTAATTGCCAGAACACATATCCCATGACTTTTCAGATGAATTGAGTGTCTAATGTGTCTTTACAAAAGATCATAATTCCACTTTCCTGTTCTACTAGAAAAACAAGCCAGCCTGGCAAGTGGAGAGAAAGGTGTAAGACTTCTTCTAAGACATAATATATAGGATTAGCTGGAAATTGCCAAATTAGGAAACATGCTTTCCTGGATGGAGAGGGAAGGGTAAATCATATCCACCCCAGACAAACACTGAAGGGAACAGGAAATAAAGCAGTATCAACTGAGTGGACAAATCTGTCACAGATATTTCAGCAGATCAGGACTCTATGTATCAGAGAAGAGAAGCCCTGATCAAGTCACATGCCCTTTACTACAGAAGATAAGATCAAAAGGTTTCAAAGGAAACTGGTGGTGACAGTTTCTTCATTTGTATGCAATGTGACATACCAGATCCAAACTGTTGGCTACTTTTTGAACTATTTGCCAGGGGAGAGAAATTATTATTTTCTTTTATATTTTACTTTCAAGAACTCTTAGTCATTTGGGGGTTCTCCCCCCTGCTCTGTTTTATTTTTCAGCCAGGATTCAAACGTTCACCTTTGATGTAATATTTTTGCTGCACATCAGAATAGCTATGCCAAGCTTCAGAAGGACAATTAAATACAGAGAACGAAAAGGATGACATCACTTCAAACATGAACTTTTAATAAAATTATTCTAAAGAAACATCCCTGGTGATGATTATTTTCTTTTCCCTGTATCTATTTTACTCTTTCCATGTGTTTGCAACAATTCAAATTATTGCCAGGCTAGCAGCTGTATTTGACTCAAAGCCATCAGCTTACATACAAGTAGAAGTATTTCTCCCTGTTTCTCACTGCTTCTGACAAGAAAAGTGTTAAATATAACGCAAAAAAATAACTGTGTAAGATCACAAGTTGCTTGTATAGCCAATAGGCTGTATAACAGTTATATTCACATGGCAAATAAGTAAGTGGGAGACTTGTGATTAGCTTAGCTTCTCCAGGGCCCAGACCTGATGGGCTTCAGCCCAGCATTCCCTGCTGATGAACAAAATCTGCAGTTGCTCATTATATGTTAGTAAACTTGCTTTAAAACCATACCCTTCTTTCCAAAAAAAAGGTACCAAACACCTTGTCAAAGTTCATCTGTGGTACTCAGTATTCATGAGCCAGTGATACATGTAAGGTAATAATATTCTCCCCAAAGTGTTGTGAAACATTCACAAACTGCAGTAGCTGCAGCCACGTAAGTATCTGAGACAGCCAGACACAAAAAAATACGTTGCAGTCTCCTGGGTGAAGGAGAAGGTACTCAAACCACAGAAAAGCAATACAACATCCACTTCTAGCTCTGGTACAGCCCAATAGATCAAATTTTAAAGTTGTAACATTTGGTTTCAAATGTGACAAACATTTTAAATGTTTCAAGCTCTTATATAAATCCTTGAGAATCCTGGAATCATGCTAATAAAGGATGCTGAATTTAAGGACTCAAGTCTAAGCCCCTTTAAACACAGCAGGGAAAAGAAATAGCTCTTCCAACAATATTTTTCTCAGTCAGGCCAAATATTTTTGAAGCAAATTGTTTGGAATACATAGCTTACATGTATGAGTCTATTGAGAGTTTACACAGATATTTATAGAGAAATTACTGCAGTACACAGATTTAGAGTCCCTTAAAAAGTCTTAAAAAGCATATGACAATACCTTGAGTGCATAAAGCTGCTGTCAGAAACTCCTGTCAGTGAAGTTTTTTTCCCAAACCTGCTCTCTGTCCATGCAGCCCAGAGCTTCCTTGGGGCTATTGTGACATCCCTTGTAGAACAGTGAGAGGAAAAGAGCTGCACCTTCCCCACCAGGTTCCCAGCTCCTCCGCCAGCCTTTAGGGCTCCTGCTCCAGCCCTGCTTTCTCAGAGCTGCAGCTGCAGTCCATCTGCATCTCCTCTGACACACACCAGAGCAAACATGCCCACAGTTTCCCTTGCTACTGTACCAAAGCCTTGTGATTCATTCTTTTTACGTTCTTGAAGCAACATAGATCACAAAATCCAAAATCCACATGAGGAAGTCACTCGGGTGTGACCCAGCACTCACCTCTCCCACCTGTGCTGACCTCAAGACCATTGCACCAGGAAATACTTTACCAAGTGATTTTTCCTCCCTCCCCATGGGTAAATTCTAGCTCCGAATTTCAAAAGCTGCCATTAACACACAAAAAGCTGGAATAAATCCCTCTCTTGGACATGCAAACACGCTCAGTTTCACATGACTCGCAGCTGGCCTGAAGAGCCTGCACCCTGCCCCACACATCACTAGCTGGTTGTGCAATGAGACCATGTTTCATAGGCACAGCCCAGCAGTAAGCAGCCCTGGTTACAAAACATCCCATAATCGACATTCTAACCCACATTATCTGCCATGCACCTGCAAGGTGCCCACTAAGGGCAAACCTGGTATACATCAAACCAATAGGAGAGTAAACCTTTAGTAGAAACAGAAATTGAACATTCAAACTCAGAGTGGGCATCACAGACTGGTATGGATTTGAAATTCCTGACACATTCATAGGGGATATGAAACCTAAAGGACAGGGTAAAGCAATCCCATAGGCATAAAAAATACATATACATATATGTGTACACAGAGATACAGCATACAGCAGTCCCAGCACCCAACTTCTGACACCAAACTCAAATAGAGAAGCTATTCTTCCTTGGCTCTCTCAGCAGAGAGGAACAACACAGCAAGAAATCAGCTTTTCCAGAGGCGTTCAAGAGTTAAAGCCTGGAGAAGGTGGCCCCCTGAAGTGGCTACTGACCTGCATTAGGAATCTGACAGGTATAGGGAGCTCTTCTCACACTCTCAGCAGGTGGCCCAGACTTGAGCAGACTGAAGTAGACGCTGGTTCACTTGAGTACACAGGGCTGTAACTAAAATTCATCTGCTTGCTGAAACTGTCCCTGCTACAGAACAACACCTTCCAGAGGCAGACAGGCTTTCAGTTATCATTAACCGAGTCAGCCATTCAGGGTCAACTGCAGCCAGGTATGAATCAGCACCACCAGGCTTTTAAAGTAGGTGCTAAACCCAGGTGAAACTCATCCCCCCCCTTCCCCAGGTGCTAAGCAAACCACTGTTTTACCCTTGTGCTGCTGGGCGGGCTTCTGCCAAAGATGTGGTGAAAGTGATGACTGCAACTGGGAGAGACTGGATATACCTTCCCCCATGGGAACAAGGGCTTGAGGAACAAGGGCTCACTTTGTATTTTCCAGCAAGGCCAGTGGGTTTTCTCCCCTGTGTAGCTGTTGTGTGTTTGTTCCATGCCCAGGAGATGGAACAATTAAGACGTGCTCAATACCCTTCTGCCGCCCACTCAGTGTAACACCTTAGTCATCAAATTGTCCTATTGTGCTGCTCAATACTTTCTATAACAGTAGGAATATGAGAGTATGTCCAAAGATAGCAATGAACACACAAGGTAATTATTTTTAAGCTTGCTAATCACAATCAATAGTTTCTTAGCAAAAACTGATGAGCTGGAGTTGGCTCCTATTTTTAACCAATAAGAGATGCAGTCAAAACTTGAATTACACCATCAGGCAAGTCTCCAAACTCCTAATGACTGCCAGCCAAGAGAAGGATGGGTCCTTGGTGGGTCTTACTCCCTTCCCGAGCACGATATCAAAGCATTTTTTTCCGCAAACTATGAAGCCAGAAGTGGGTTGTAACTGCTGGATGACTTCACCAAAAACACCACACAAGAATCTAACTCCATACATCAAAAAGGAGTCATACAATTCTTAAAAAGCCCGAGGATGTTTACTTGAAGAGTTTGAAGTTTTGTAGCTGTCATATAAAAGATAATATCCTCACAGAACAGCGTCATGTGCCTTCCAGGGGTGTACAATTAGGAACAGATGAATACAAGTTGAAGACTCATTAGAAACCTCACACCCACTCCGCATTTTGGTAGGATTTTCCTTAAACTAATATTTCTAATGTTTTGCTATCCCTTAACTTTTTTTTTTTTTTAATTTCCAAAGCCCTAAATTTCTTTGTTGCTTTTGGGAAATTTCTCAATTCTCTGCCACTCTAAGGAAGGTGTTATCCCCCCCCACAAAAGAACCTAAAATCATTCCCAACATTCAGTACTGCAGCAATAATTCCCTCTTGTAAGAAGGAACATGTTTTCGTTTGTTTTGTTTCTTCTCTCCACTGATTAAAAGCAACAATGAGTCCAAAGGAATAGTACAAAACCATCAAGTGTAATTGTTGCCTCTCACAACAAATGTGAAGGGGATCAGAAAACACACCCACCCTTGATTACTGGGAAAATATCAGGGATAAAATATATCAGCAGGGGCAAGTAATTCTGTTCATCAGCTTACACAGACAAAGGTAAGAGAGACCAGCACCAGCCCTCCATTCATTAACTGGATGGAATTACAGCAGTTCGGGGGTTGCAGAATTACACAAGGAATTAACACTCCCTTCATTTGCCTGTCGTAATCCCTCTAGTTTGGGATATTTTCAACTTTGGTTCTGGTGTCTGCTGCTGGATAAAAATGGCTGAGTGATGAGGGACAGCAGCCCAGTGGTACAAGGAACACGGCTTGGCCATGCCATAATTTCCAGACATCTAAAATGACCAATGCTCTCTGCTAGAAAGAGTGACACTGTTGTCTGTACTCAATGGAGGTTTTTCAAGCCTTCTCCCAAACATTATATGCAGTGTCAGTGTTTATTAAAGACAGCTAATGCCCTAACACTTTATTTACTTCTGTTTACCGCTATTTTAGCAAGAGTCACCAGAGAGTAGCTATGCTTCTGGTCCACCAGGGTTCTTTAATCACTGTTAGTAGGTAAAATCATGTGTGACAACTAATCCAAAAAGCAGATTATATTTATTTTGGCTACAGTGGCTTGCAATTCGTTAAAATCAACAAAGCCTTTTCATTAGCCCCCTGCTGATGTCCTAAAACCAGATATTTCAAGGGTCTCAAAGCACAGAGCTACACACGTGCAGTAAAGCTGGGACTGACAGACTTGCCGTTACCATACTTACTGTAAAATCTTATTAAAAACAACAGCAAACTTCTTATTTTCTTTCATAAGAGGGCTTAATTTATGATCTCAAATTCCAAAATGAAAATCTTAAAGGCAGGACTTCTTAATTTTCAAGAAGTACAAGTGAATCAACAATAAAATCATCAGTTAATTACTTGCTCAGTTAATTACTTGTGTGTTGTAAAAAAAAAAGCTGTCATAACACTGTAAGGAGTGAGATAACAGGTTCAGCAAGTCTAAATATTAGCCTACATGCTTGCTGAGCCCCTTGCATCCTGGAACCACATTTGAATAACTGAATTTCTAGTTAACAGTGTGATCTTGCAATTCTCATTCTTTTTGACATCATGATCTCTGGCCATGATTTCCTGATTACAGTGCCTCAGACCCATGATCATGAAAACATATGCTCGAAATCATAGAGGATCAGAATTGATCCACACAAAAGTTACAGGGTTCCATCTCTTCTCCAACCTTACTACTCTGCAAACAGTGCCAGGAAGTTCACAAGCCCAGAAGCAGCCTTACCATAACCATCAAGGGCCAGCATTCAGACAAAATAGGAAATCAGTGCATTAGAAGGCCACATAATTGATTTTATATATATATATATATATATATATATATATATATATATATATATATATGTATGTATATGAACAGAATGATTTACAACAATGAAGTTTTTCCTCTCTTGTTATGAATTTACTGAGTCACATACACACTTTTGGTCACTACCCTTACAACCCCCTTTGGACAGGTGACTTAAACAACACCCTTGCCACCTGAAAAAAGCCACTCCTGACCTGCATCTGACCACGCAGACATATTTATTTCCCACAGCTGGATGTAGATGTGGATCTGCTTTGCAAATTTTCATGTGTACTGCTGAAGTAGAGTCCTTGTTTGTCCCCCTAAGCACAATCTTGAACATTGTCAAGGCCGATTATTAGACGTCACTTCACACCAACCCTTTCCAAATCCACAGATCTCCAGTGGTTTAGAGGGAAGCCGAGAGCAGTCCTTTAGTGACAGAACCATTCCTAAACACCCAAACCAGCACAGTGCCAGGCTGCCCCTGAGACAGGAGGGTCACTTCACCTCCCTCAGTACCACTGTCCTCCAGCTGGCTGCAGCCCCTCCAAGTTCACACGCTGAACACAACAAGCTGGCTGCTGAAGCAGAAAATAAAATCCAGAACTAGAAGAAAAACTGAGATACAAAGCTCTTCTCCAGTGGCTAATCAGAGTCCTGTCCATAGGGAATACTGAGCCCCATCTGATATACAACTTACTGTTTTGGCTCTCCATAATTAAAACTATTGTTGCCATGGCAATACAAAGGCTGCTGAAAATACAGGCATGGCTCACGTCATGCCTCTTTGGTGACACAATTTGTTGTCCCAGCCTGGCTTGTGCCAGGACGGAAAACGTGACTCGGAAATAGCTGACTTGACAAGGTTTGTTATTTAGGAATCAGACGTTGTGTGAGCTGCGAGACCACTTTCTCAGGCTCCCTAACATGACCACTAATCCTGTTACAGTCAATAGCAGTTTTAAAGATCATTTCAAAGAGAAGAGTTCTGATCCTACACTACTAAATTTCTCAAAGCAATATAAAGAAAGAATTTTTTTTTAAGTATAGAGAATGACAAAGAACTAATCAGAAGGATTAATACACATATTCTTAAAAGTAGATACAAAATTAAAATGCAAAAATTTGATTATAGGTTCAATACCACAAACACCCCTGGTTTGGTTAGCATTTGTTTATTAATCTGAAACTGTGATCTCCACTGAGCATGTTTTAATCAAGCAGAACTTACAGGTCACTCAATGACCTCTGAACAGCAGCAAGTAATCTCCTATTGAGGAAATATCATCAAACACAACTCTTTCTGTAGATACACACCTACATAGGCATAACACACAGAGACACACCAACAGGTTTTTTATAGGATGGGACAACAATTTTAGTTTTGTAATTTCTTATGTGGAAATATCTTATAGGATTCCTGAGGTGCAGAAACTTACAGGTGCAACCGTGACTTTTAAGCAGTTGTATGGGAATATCTGCTACAGCAAAAAGGTAAGTTGCAGAGACTTATGTAAAAATCCCATTGATGCCAATGTCTGTTGACACCAGTCAGAGTTTTGTTTCTTTCTGGAATGGAAAGCTTCATATATGGCCCAAGCACAAACTAAGAGAGATGGCTGTGGGCTGGGAGATGGACCACAGAGTGGTGAGATCCAAGAGAGCCACCCAAGCAAGGAGGCAGGCACTTATGTCACGTGGATTACTATGGCCCTTGTATTTCTGCAAAGCAAAACACTTCCTATTATACAAATCCCAATGTGAAGTGTATGTGCAAATGCTTCAGCTGCCATGCAGCCCCTGTAAGATCAATTGTAGATAAGGGGATGGTCTCTGGGACCATCAGGGTTAAGCAGCAAGACCGAGTAGGGAGTGTAGAACAAGGGAGTTCAGCAATGGCATCTAGAGAGAGGGTCTGGAAACACCTGCTTCAGAGAATTGACACCACATGGACACTCTCTTCTCAGACAGCAGCAAAAGAAATCTGGGCAGCTCCCTGAGGAACAGATGCAGCATTGAAGTCCAAACAGGACAGTCCAGGGCATGCCTTAAAGGCAGAGGGTAACTGGAGTCATGATGGTATGTAACAGCAATACAAAAATTCAAAACCTAATGCCTTACCCTACAATGTTTTCCACAAAGAAAGAGGAGGGGTAAAACAAAAAGGCATCACAGCACTTGGACACATCACTTTATACACTCGTGGACAGAGCTCAGATATGCTGGTTATTAGCACATGAAAAAATTCTATTAAAAACACATGAGGCTATGGAAAAAGAATAGGAGGAAAATCTAATGGGCCAGAAGAACAATAAACTGGCAGATGGGAGGTCCCAGCTCAAGAAGAAATTGAAGGAATGGAGAGATGTATTCTTGGAAGAGGAAGGGTACATCAGGTAGCTGACATATTAAGTTTCCAGGAAAGAGAGGAGAGTATTAATGGCAGTGCAGCTGACGGTTTCAGCAGCTACCAACGAAATTATTTGCCCTTCTTTTTCAGCTGAAGAGGTGACAGTGTGGATATGGCAGCTGATTTACATACATCATCATAACTTCCATAAGAATATCAGATTTCTTTATAAGGACTTGTAGTACCAGCTTTGCAGGTCAGTGTCAATGTCTAACAGAGCCACTGGAGACAAAGGGGAAGATTCAGAGAGGTACTGAGGTGCCTGAAACAGTGCTTAACCTGAATTTAATTGCCTAATTATAAAAATATTCCAAAACCCCCTGCTTCAGTAACTGTAAATGCATCAGGGTGAACATTTATGACCACAAAGACTAGTGGAAATCAATTCCTGCTACCCTGACAGCTGTGTGCCTATCACCTCTCTAAGCTCACTCCACTGAGATCCAGATCCAGGTCTCTCGACACTGCCTGTGTTGTGAAGGGGCCCAGGCCCAAAGGCCAACTTGGGCTTTTCTGACCACATGCCACGAGCGCCCTCTTTCCTCAACCCTGCTTTTTGCCAGTGCCTCTCCAATATGAAATACCCAAGTTCTGCCATAACAGCACACTGGCTTTTGTGCCAGGCATCTGTCATGAACCAGCCAGCCGACTGCACAGGCACAACCTCTACTTTGGTTCAACCCACAGCAAAAAGGTTTGGGATTTTTTTAGGGATTACCACACACTAAACTGAAGCACGTAAGGTGACCAAAGGGATAACTGAATATTGCCCCAGAGTTTCATTTCAGTTTGGGTGATGTTGGCACACCAAACACAAAACTGTTTGCAGGATTGGGCCCTGGGCCCAACCATTGCCCAGCATGAAGAACAAGGAACAGGCACCAAGAAAGCTCCAGAACAGCAGTTTCCAAGCTTAAGCCAGGTTTAGTAATGTATCAAGGCTTTAGAACATATAAAACAATTAAGGGACCAGCATGGTGTTTGATATTCTTTCCAGTCTGACTTTAATATGTTCTCACCATTTGCAGATGTCCTGTCTATTTATGACATCCTTTATGGCATGTAGATTTTGTTACAACAAAAATTCAGGTTGTGGATTTTTGCCAGTGGCAAGCTGATGTTGCTCAGAGCAGCATTAAAATGCTATCATGCTGTTAGATTAAGCAACCTATTTTCTCTACTAGCACAGATTGTACTTTAGTTTCGCCCTTACACCTACCAAATTGTTGTTTCTTGCAACATTTCCCTTTGAAGGTAGTTGCCAATCTCCAAACCAATGCTATTTTCACCAAATGAAAGAGAAGTTTGTAAAGGAGTACAGTAAAAGCAGGAGCTGGAGCTCTTTGCAAGAGTCCTTTTCTATTTCCAAAATAATACTAGGAAAAAAAAAAAATAAAGCAATAAGGAAAAAAACAGTGAGTCGTATTTCTTCTCTACTTTTAAGCAGGACTCATACCAGGTGACTCACAAGATATTGCCACATGTGTTAATATGAAACAGGTTTTATAGAATAAGTAGCTATGGTATGTACCCTGTACATATACCTGGTTCTAAACCTGCTGACATAACAACACCTAACAATTTAACACTTTCTCCCTTCGTCCTATTTTTTAAGCTTCTTTAGAAAATCTCTCATCCCTTGCCTCTTCTTTGCCAACTGTCCAATTCGGGGCATTTTCATCTGTAGTTCTTTAAATGAAATAGTCCGTGAAGGGGACAACGAGACCAGAAACAGGTACAGTCCAATGTGGACACAGGCGTTTCAGCTAGGGCACTTCCAGGACTTTAAGTATAAATAGTAAATAGGCTGGAGAAATAATAAAAAAAAAAACCTGCAAAAAGGGACCAAACTACCAGAAACCAGTCACATCGATTAGCTGATTAGTTTGCCAGTGAGTGATTAGTCAGAAAGACTGGAATTAGTCAGTGAAGCCCTGTCTCCCATGAATAAAATGTGGGGAGGACACTCTTTCCCACCCTCGGTGACAGATGATATCTGTTTTCTCCTTCGAGTTTGAATTTAGGAGCCACTGAAGCTCAGCAAGAGTATATTCTGGCTCAAATGAGCTGAAAATTGCATTCAATTTGAATTTCAAAACGAGAGGAGAAGGAGGAATGGGGGGAGAGGGAGGGAGTGAGCTCAGCAGGACCCATCACGCCAGGTCCCTCTTGCAGCAGGTCCAGCTGCACCCAGGCAGGCTGCGGAGCTGAAACGCAGGGCATGATGCAAAGGAAAGAGCATTGCTGGACAACAGCCCAGTTCCAGTTTAAAAATAAACGTTTTGCTGTCAGGATCAAAGCAAACTCTGCTTTTATGTATATTACAAGCTGTATGTTCAGAAGAAAAAGATTCTTCTGGTTACTTGAAGGGAGAGAGGCATTGGGAAGGTAAAGCTGGCCAGAGGGAGGGGTGGGTACCCAGCTCTCCCACTAGAAAATCCTCAATAATTCAGACTAATCTGAAAGTACTTGCCATCCCCTTGCATAGAGCATATACACTGAATGCATGCACTTATTTTTCCTTAACATAAGGTTCATTTAAGGTTACATTTTTTAGTGTGGGGTAACATTTAATTTATGTCTTTGTGGGTGAAGGGATTATTTCCCCTTCCCTTTGTGCATTAAATTTACAGTTATATCTGATGACACTGAAAGAAATGGAGTTATGCCTGCAACCCAAATATATCCTGTAATTTGATGGCATGATAGCTGTTGGTCTCTTTAATGCAACTGATAATGTTCAATATTCAATATAAAAATTATAACATACCAAATCAAGAGATTCTTCAGCAAATTTCTTACCACCTTCAGTGTGCAATTTGACCCAAGGGTCTGGAGTAGTAATAAAATAATTACAATTAATCATGACAAATAAGTAATAACTTAAGGATTAAAATGTGTCCATTTATACATTTAGGATCAGCATTTTCAATGTACCCTTGAGAGGCTTTTAGCTTCCCTTCCTAAACAGAATGCTTGCAGTAGCATTTAGAACTGGAGAGTTCAGCTACCAGAAACTGGCTACTTAATTTGGCTCATGGTATTTTTTGTATGGCATTATGTTCACAGATAGAAGGGTCCCTATTACACCAATAACCCACTCATATCCTCTGATGCAGCTGATATTTCAAAGCACAATGTTTTTATCACAAGTTTTTCCTCTTTTTTCCAACTAAGTGTTTTTTGCATTGATAAACCAGTAAATGACCAGCTTTACACATGTAGATGATGTCAGTCAGGATCCAAATCCAAAAGAAAAAAAAACCCAAACATGAGGTCAATTTTCCTGGCCATTGAATTAAATAAAAGCTTCCAGGCAACAGAGTCAAGCACACACTATTAGATATACTCTGGTATGCTGTGCCTTCAGCAAGGCTTAGATTTCCCTCTATGGCTAAAGACTGTATTAACACCCAAAGTGAGCTAGTGTGCTGGTTTTAAGCTTTTCCCATCACCAAAGTAATTCTTAACCTGTTCTTTTGGCAGATAAAGAGACAACTGAAACATCTCTAAATCCTGTTTGCAAACTTTGCACCACACAGAAGTTTCCAAATACTGCAGGCACTTGAATAATGTGTAAGCACTCTTGAAAAAGTCCCTACACTTGAAAAAGACCCTGCAGCTCCTTGTGCACCACACTGGTCAGAGGAACTACTAAGAGTACAGGGTACTGTGTAGATATCCAAATATGCAACTGTATGCCTCACTCTGGAAGGCATTTTTGGATATTATTGTTTCAAGTTTCATTCTTGCATTGCCTTCTTTCTGTCTTGATTGTAACACCACAGAAATACTGATCTCCCATCTCCATGTTGCCCCCTTATATGTTCTGGTTTCCCTAAATACACACTCCAGAGGTTCATTTCTGGAGGGAAAAAGGAGAAATACACGGACCTGTCTCCATCACTCCATTTCTCAAAGAAAGCTTTCTCTGTAAATCAGATTATCTGCCAAGCTTACTTTACAATGCTTACTTTACTGGAGACGATACTCACTTTACAGGAGGAAGAACAATAAATATGCAAAATACATGGCACATTCCTGACAGATCAATCTTCACACTGGAGCTTCCAGATCTAACACTACTAATAAGAAACAATAAGAGTATTTGCCTGATGACAGCATTGCACTAAGCAGCACCATGGCTTCCAGACCAGAGCCAAGCCACGTCCAGTCCACTCTGGTCCATCTGCACCTACTCATGTGGACATGCCCCTGATGGTCTGCTCTGCTCTTCCAGCTGGGAAGGCGCTGCCTGATCCCGCTATGGCTGTCGGCGCTCAAACTGCTTCAAGGCCGGAGCGCCATTAGCGAGCAGCGAGGAATGCGGAGCGAGTGTGGGTGACAAGCATGGCATTAGAGGAAATACTTGGCAATTTCTCCAAGGTATGGGACACTAGAGTAGTTTAGCTGAATGGCATGCATGCCCACGTAAGGCTGCAAGGTCAAGAAGACCTTATGTTATTTACTAGGTGAGTGCTGGTTTCATGCACTAAAATATTATATCAAGATGTTACCTGCAGGAGGACTTGCCTGCTTGGAAAAAAAATAAAGTTCCCTATTTTGTTTTCTATCAATCCCTTTTATAGTTGAACATCGCTTATTCAACATTGCACAATTAACATTATGAAACATGGATGTATCTCACAAAGAAAACCTAAGAGGGATAACAATTTCACACAGAAACCACCTTCTGAAACTTTTCTTCCGTCCTTTAACTCCCTGCTATCAAAACTGGGGAAGCATGAAGCCATGTGGACTGCAAATCAGAGTATGAATGCAAAACTCACTAGATGTGAACTCTGCCACTGTTTTCTCCTATGCATTATTTTACACCAATAATGTTTTTACTGCAGCAATATTTGGTGTAAGAACACAAAAAAAAAAAAAAAAAAAAAAAAAAAAAAAAAAAAAAAAAAAAAAGCCAAGACAAAAAAAGGAGAAAAATATTGCTGGGTTTTCTCGTTGTTAATTTGGACCACACTGATTTTTGAATAATTTAAAAGGTAAATTATAAAGGGTGTACCTTTTTAGATGACATCACAGAGCTTTGGCAAATCCATGCTGTCCAGGGAAACGACTTATTCTGTGGAAACAACACTACTCTCAGAGATGGCATGTCAAAACCTGCAAACAACCACCACTGTGGAAAACACTGCCCTAGGGGTGCCCTGAGAAGAGCACATCCCACAGCCAAGAGGAGTGGAATACACGCAAGTCTTCCCAGTGCCTCTCCTGGTACTGATTCCAACCTCAACCTGTTAAGGTCCATCCCTGGTTGTCATGGCACAAGGTTGCTGATGATTCATTAAGAGCTCTTAGCTCCATCAGACAGTTTACAATTAACAGCTTCTCCTTTTCTTAAATATAAATAAATATATAAATGAAATCAGAGCTGCTAAGTGCTGGGTGTACCCAAATGACATCATAGGCAACTGCCAGTCACCCAGGCAGCAAAAATAAATAAGGGATGGGGGCAGGGGGAACAGAGGGGGAGGCAGGGTATTTACTCAATCAGTACCTATTTTTGAATTTCCTTCAAGCTGGCTTGGACCAAGAGCCATCAATTATTTAAAAGAAGTAACATGATGCTTCCTTTGTTGAGGCAAATCTGCAAGCAGACCCCAAGAGAGAATAAAAAATGAATTAGGCAGAATTTATTAGTGCGCTTGAAGAAAACAGATTCAGCTATCAGAGCTGACTGTGCTTTTAAAAATAGTGTATTTCTGCCCATGAACAACAGTTTCTGTCTTTCTCCTTTACCCCAATAGATCCTCAATAATATCACCTCTCCCCTCTCTTTACGCTTTCTTTTTTCTTTTTCAAGAGGGCATAACACTGAAAGAGGCATCAATCATTCCTTAAACTTCTTCCTTCTTTTCTGACTTGACTTGATGTATTGTCTTCATTTAAATTACAAATATACTAATCTAAAACACTGTTTACCAAGCAGCATATTAAATGAAAGATGCAAGAAATTGCATCACTCACATTTTAAAAATGACTTTAGACTCAGGGACACATAAAAACAATGAGACAGGAGGATCTGCCTTGGCTGCTATATTTCAATCCTAGCAAATGAGATTTGGTTCCAGTAGTTTTCTGCTCAGGACACTGCTAACCCCCAGTTGAACACATCCTGCCAAAACCAGTACAAAACCTCCTCCTTGGCACATGCTGGTTGGGGTTTCTGCAATGCTCCAGGGACGTGTAGAGCTGATGAGACCGAGGTCTCTGTCCCTGGGTCTGCACCTGGTCAGACTTAAGAGTTCACAGCTGAGAGAGTCCCTCCAGGGCTGCAAGCAGGAGTCTGGCCATGCTGGAGGCTGCGGCATGGACAGAAAGTGAGCGGAGGCTGATTCCAACCCAAGTGACAGCACTCGACTGCAGGAACTGTAACAGCAAAGGGAACACTTGCAGGACCAAAAAAAAAAAGCACTGCCTTCATTCAAAGGTTCCCTGCTTCATCGACTTCACACCAGGGAAACGATGCATTTAGATCATTTTGGGTGACCTTTTGTGGCGTCCAGCAGCTGGAAAGGGCAAATGTCGCTTTACGAAAACACTGAGTTCTCTTGCATGTGATCACAGTGAGGTGGAGAGGCTCAGCCTCCTCCCGGGGCTGGGGCTCCTTCCCCGAGGCCTCAGGTGGTCGCCAGCAGCTGGGGCCCTCAGCTGAGGACCTCTTGCTCACCCCTCTTCTCCTTGGAGGAGCCAGAGCCAAGGTTCTGGCACGCCCCCCAGCCTGGGGAGAGGGCAGAGCGGTCACGGTTTGGCAGGGATAAGAATCGGGTTTTAGGCTGGCTCCTTCTCCCCCTGCTCCATCCCCAAAACAAAACAAAGGTCATCATTTACTAGTTCCTCTGCTGGGAGGGCAGATTAAAAGTGCGCTTAGTCCAAAATCCAAGTTTGATAAGAACTGTAACATGGCCTTAAGGAGTATTTTCTCATATCAAAGAAATTGCTGGAACATTATTTATCAGCATGAGCCTGAGAGAAACTATAAACCTTTGGAAATGGGGACCATTACTGGCCAGACATGTTTGTATTTCCTCAGATCTGCTCAGAGAGGGACCTTTTCACACATATGGTCTAATGTCAGCATAATGTGGATCATGAATCACAGACTCACAGATTAGTTTGGGTTGGAAGGGACATTTAAAAGTCATCAAGCCCAACCCCTCTGCAATGAGCAGGGACATCTTCAACCAGATCAAGTTGCTCACAGCCCCATCCAATCTGACCTTGAATGTTTTCAGGGATGGGGCATCTACCACCTCTCTGGGCAACTTGTTCCAGTGTTTTACCACACACATCACAAAAACTTTATTCTTTATATCTCATCTAAATAGACCTTTTAGTTTTAAGTCATCACTCCTTGTCATAACACACTCTCCCCTGCTAAAACGTTTGTCTGTCTTTCTGAAAGGCCCCCTTTAGTACTGGAATGTGTTGTAAGATCTCCCTGGAGTTTCCTCTTCTCCAGGCTGAACAACCACAACTCTCTCATCTTGTCCTCACAGGAGAGGTGCTCCAGATCCCTGATCATTTTTGTGGCTCTTCTCTGGACTCACTCCAGCAGGTCCATGTCTTTCCTATGCTGAGGACCCCAGAGCTGGATGCAGTACTACAAGTGGGGCAGAATCCTCACCCTCGCCCTGCCAGCTGCGCTGCCCTAGGATGCAGTTGGCATTCTGGGCTGCAAGCAATGCACCAAAAGAGGCTGAGAGTTTGAATACAGGATTGCTGGCTGTCATGTTACCCTTTTACAATTAGTAATGAGAGGGAATGAAAACAATGAAAAATATTTAAGCAGTTCTATAGAGGATTTTTTAAAAAATACCTATTGGCAGTGGGTGGTGCTGACCACAGGACAGAGCACTAAGCCCGGCTTACCCAGCCAGGTGTCAGCAGTGGTACCACAGCAGCCCCTACTTCTCCCCATGTCCCACACCATGTTCCACAGTGCCTCAGCACAGGCTGCAATAGCTCATTGTGAATGGCCGGGTCTTGCTGGTGAGCAAGAGTCTACACAAAAGCAGTTCCTTGTTCCTCAGACATTCATGGAAACAACTGCACTGATGCTGGCTCACCCAGCACCCAGGTGGTGATCTCCTGCAGGGATGTCACAGCCTTCTGAGGGAACAAACATGCTGTAGGACCTGTTCCTCTCCAAAGGCATTGCTTTCAGGCTGCTCTCTAAAAACTGTAACAATCTTCTATTCCAACCACTTGAGTTCATAAAATCCCCACTGGCTTCTAATCTCACAGATTTATCCAGGATCTCTGTTGTCCTTTCACTAACCCAAACATGATTATGCATCATAAATCTAAATACATTCATGAATTTGCCTTTGAATAAATATTTTAAGGGTAGTATCAAGTTTCACAGTGTTCTGCTTTCATACATGCAGCTTTCCTTTTTAACTTCCACCTCAGATGCCTTACTTAGGAAGAAGAAGAAATAAAGAACTGCAAAGACCTAACTCAAGTGAATGAGAAAGCTGACACCAGGAGGTGCCAAGGCAACATCATTCCACTTCTCCTCACCTCTTCCTCTCTGGATGATAACCACAAGATCCTGAATGCCAAACTTTGGAAAATATCCTTGCAGAAGTAGCATCTGCTCCCTTGGCATACTTCTTGAGCAGTTGTATCGGCAGCTTTAGGTTTGTCCAAGTCTATCATATGACAAGAGTGCAGATGGGTTGCCTTGGATGCTTTGTCTTCCCGAATGCCGTTTTTGTTTTATTAATATTTTATTCTAAGGAAAACTTATGTACAAACCTGTACGAGGAAGGTTGTATTGCACACAATTCCACTCCAGTGAGGGGTTTTCTCTAGTCTCTGTCGAGATTTTTTACTAGCATTTAGCTTGGATTCCTGCAAGGCCCTGACTTTTATTGAAGTCAGTATGTGGCACCAAGCAGATTAGGCCCTTACTGCGTGGATCTGCATTTCAACCAGCTATTCTTCCACACGCCATAACTTTTCCCATCTGTGTTGATCTTTCTTCGCAAATTAGCACCTGAGTCCTCAGAATATTAGACGTGCAGGAAAGCTGTCCATTTCGAGTTAACTTCTGCTCCCCCTGAAATCAATGGGAGTTTTGCCATTTATCCATCATTCAGATGAATAAGTAAGAGAGCTGTGACACAGTTGCCATACATACAGGCACTGGCCCTTTTCTCTTGCTTTTGTAGTTTTATATCATCTTATCTTCCATACATTAATCAAAGTTACAAATCTGAATATATGGGGGTGGTTTTTTTAACTGTAAAGAAAACTACAGTTCAAATTAGCCAGTAAGTCACAAATTGTGACAGAATAAAAGGAAAGTATTCTGAGTGAAAGGAGAATAAAGCATCTAATTAAATGGAGAACTACAGAAAAAAAGAGGGGGGGGGGAATTTTAGAAAGAAACCCTAGGTAATCCAAACAGCATATTCCTAACTTTTTTTTCAAAGTTCTTGTGGTGAAAGTATTTGTTAGGATGTCTCATGAATACTGTACAAATGGTTTTAGAAGGTATTTTAAATGAAAAGCAAAGAAGTGCAATACTCTAAAATCAGAGTGCATTCTCAGAGTGTGGTTTAATACACTAATCTCTTATTTCCTGAGCAGATAAAGGCACAGAGCTACAAAGCTGCAAACCATCTTCCCATTTATTGTAACATACTCTTCCAACAAGGCTTAACATTTACTGACTGGTGTCCAAAATAGACAAAAAAATCTTCCACCCTACAGTCACCTTCACAGGGAAAAGCTTGAGAAGGCCACAACTTACATCAGAAAAGAGACACCAAACATGGGCTCTGGTGGACCAAACTGAGGATTTAATTTCAGAATATAAAAATCTGAAGAAGAATCCCAGATATCAACAGCTAGAATCTATCATAAATTATGAAACTGAGCTCTTCACTGGTGTTTTCATCTGGACTGAAAAAAGGGAACATTTGCTCCAACCTCTCTTTACAACAGCAGCTGCCAATCTCCTAAGCAGATGTATTATGAGGAGCCACGACTGATAAAACTGAACAATTAATTACCACTCCTTTAAAATGAGCCAGTGAACTGGTCAGGATTGAGTGAGGTTTTGGGGATTTGGGCACAACCACAGCATTGGAAAAAACCCCCAAAACCAACCAGCCCTGACTTCATATATATTTCTAGATCTTTGTGCTGATTCACCCATGTTCACCCTCACTATCCTATTGACATAAAGCATCCCCTCTGAATTATACCTGTTGTTCACCAGACAAAAACATGCTCTGACGAGAGCAGAAGATTTTAAAAGTCAAGTGTAGCAACTTCAGGAAGTCTACAGAGAGTGGATCCTCTCATATTTCTTAATCTCAGGGGGATCTATGCCTCTCAGGTCAACATGGGACATTCAATCCTTACTCATCTCCAGGGAATAAATATACCAAGGGCCAAAAATCTTATGAGAAAATCCTTATGTCAGTTTGACACGAGTACTAAATATTTCTATGAGGGTATAACTTGGCTCACAAGTGAGTATCTTAAACATCTGTTAAAAGTGGAAAAAAATACCATTTTAAGAGGATAATACTATGGCATGGTACTTATCCAACTAAAGGAATTTTATTTGGCATTCTTTATTATAGTATACACGCATTGTAAACCTAGATAAACTTGTAATGCATATAATGCTTCTAACACAAAACATATTCATAAGTACACATTCACATCATGCACACATAATAAACATATCTACCTTAGATAAAATAGTTTATACTTTGAAGCACCTCTCATGAGGCCCACACTAATCCAAAATACATAATGCTTATGTAAGGTATCATCAAAGGAAATAATCACAGCTAATTTAGAAATGAGGAAAACAAGACAGTAAATAAACTTGTCCATACTTGAACAGTGATTCTCTAGGAGTGCTGAGAATAAAACCTAGAACTCTAAATCATAAAACATCATCCTTGTCATACTCAGCATGTGTAATGTAGCCAAAAATTACATAAACCCTTTTATGCCACAAACTGCAAGTAAAAATGTCAGCGCAAAAGACAGAGAATAATTAATTTTGCATTTCAGCAGATACTTTTTTTAGAAGTTGCATATTGGATAGATTGTTATATGCAATCTTCAGAAATTTTCCTTTTCAGACACATAGTGCTTAGGGCTTTCTCTTGAGAATAGAGCTCAAGACCTCCAAGGAAGAAAAAGGGATTGGATTTGTGTTCCTGAGGTCCAGAGTGAGTACTTTGAGCTGATGCCTAAAACGAGGCAAAAGTAAATTAAAAACTTCTTAAATTATCTAACCTGTCATATGCTATTCTAAATTAAAAGAATGGAAGAAATGGATTAACTTTTTATTACTTGCAGAATAGTCAAAATCAGGATTTTGATGAATTGATGACCCCCCTTGCTCCTTCTTTCTTAAAACAAGGGAAAGTTCTGCATGCAGTAGCTTGCCATGTGTGCTTCAGGAGGAGAGGCGAAGCCATTAAGGGGCTCCCTATCACAGACCCTTCAATTAAAGGGGGTTTTGGGGAAGGCAACAGCTGTAGTTGTAATTTCCAGACATTTCAGAAATGTGAGAAGACCTCTAGTAAAAACCCAGAAGACTCCAAAAACCCAGGCAAGGAACAAAGTGAAAGACCATAATGAATGACCAGTCTTCAACTACAGGTAACAGCCATTACACCTATTGTTTAACATTTTTATTCATGAGGTTAGCATTATTATCAATAGTATTAACATGTATCTAATATACATGCAAACGATGATTTTTTAAATTGGAAAATTTGGCAATGCCACTAAATATTTAAATACCCTTTAGCACAAGGAATTTCAACAATGAGAACTACGAAGTACTATTTGTACTCCCTGGTATGCATAAATACACTGTCAGCTCACTGCATTTTCATTTAGCATCAGAAACAGCTTTCCAGGGAGTTAGATGCTGCTGTAAGTGTCAATATCAATGTTACTATTTATAGTGCTATAAACTACATTTTGAGTTATATTGGTAAAGTTAAGCTTAGGTAGCACTTCTGGCATTAATACCTTAATATAGAAATATTGCTATAAATGTAGTTTACAATTTGGAACATAAACACAAATTCAGTGTTCCTAACAGATCACCTTCTAGATTGCATGAAAACACACTGCCAAAGTGCATTTTATGCAATCCACAATGGAGCAAAATGCAACGATATAGATGTATTTAAATTTCCCATTTTTACACTGTCACTCAAAAACTTTTCTTCTTCCTTTTTTTCCCCCAGCTTATCGATCTCAAGAGCTTGTGATAGCATTTCAGTTGCTTCACTGAGCCATTTTTAGATTCTGCTTCTTTTTTTAAAAGCTAAATCAGGGCTCAAATGCTTCAATCAATTTAGCTTTTTCAATTAGAGAAGAAAGTTAAAAGAAAACCCTGAGACATGATAAACTACCAAATTTTAGCATCTAGGATTTTTATGTTGTTTGTTATGTCTTTTTTTTTTTTTTTTAAATATCAATAGCATCCTTTTGCATAATAATATCTTTGATGTCTATGGTTGGAATTCATAGCAGGATGGCTCCAGTAATTTTTACCGAGAGGCACAGTTTGAACCACAGCCTGTTCAGGAAGCCACACGTGTGGACAGTCAGGAACTCCTGACACCCTCATCACTCTGACCTCTGGCAACACCCTGCAGCAGCTCAGAGATTGCAGGGAGAACACTATGAAATGCATGACCTTTTGCATCACTGCGTGATACAGAAGGAGTACAAGACCTTTGTGAGAGCCAAAACCTCCAATCTCAAAAAAATTCCATCACAGTCCCAGATTAAGCCTGATGTCCACTATCTGAACAGATTAAGCCATTTGAAATGGTACTTCAAAAAAGCCAGAGGCTGCTCCAAAGCAAATCAATATCAACAGAAATCAATGAGTTGCTATGGAGGAGATTCAGATCACTTGAAACCTACCTAAATGGATAGACAACATCTCAAAAAAAAATCAGAACATCTGGTTTTCACCATCAGATCTTCCTTCAGGCAATTTGATTAGTCAGTGGTTCAGTTCCACTTGAGCAATGCCTGTTACATTTGGTTTAGAAAGACAAGGGGGGCAGGCTGCTACCCAAAGTTTGCTGCAAGTGCTCATGGGTTACAAAGCAGCTTGGCTGAAGTCCTAATCCTGACATTTTGCTCTGGCACTTACTTTAGGCAGGTCACTTGGCTTTTCCTCAGGTATTTTTGGTACTCTGGGGAACAAGATTGGGCCAGACAACCTGGGATAGCTAATGAGAGAAAACTGAAAATTGAGACTAGCAGCTTGTGCTTATTTCAGTCTTCTCTTCAGGTTTAATTAAATTCAGATGCTAATTTGATCAATCATCATCCAGATCATTGGATCATATTTAACTTGACTTAACTACACATTTTTGTGAGTGCAGGGATGCAGCACACTTGAGTACAGACATCTGTAGTACAGGTATAAAAGAACATGTAAGTTCAAGGGAAATGTTTCGCAACGATTAATTTAGTCATGCAAGAAGAGTATTTGGAGAATTTGATAGAAGATACTAAACCATGGTTAAAATCCATTCTCTTAAATGTGTTTTTTTTTATTACCTTTTTCTTTCTTTTTTTCAAATGTAACCTGCACATATTTTTTAGGTCCATAATAGGCAGTCACTGCTGAAACAACTGGTAGGAGATAATCAGTAGATTTGAATAGTTGGGGTGATTGTCTGATTATTTAATCATAACTGTTTTTAGGCACTTCATTAGGGTTTTAATGGCAAATGGCAACACACAATTAATTAGAAAAACCTGCAGACACCGGAAATCTTGTCCTGAAACACTTGTACCCAGCACACATGCAATCCTTCTGATAGATGCCAAGAGGAAGTGCAGGTTGTTGTGTTCTATTTGTGGCTCAACCTGCATCCTTTAGGAACCAGTGGATCCCACGGCTAAATGCCACTAAATGCAATCCTTTGCCATTGCAAAGGATTGCACGAGAGTGAGCAGTCAGCCACACCCAGCCATGAGCTAACGTAAATATCCAGATGATGATCAAGAGGTATGACCCTGCTCACGGATCTCGGAGTTGTTCTGAGCCTTACCATCATCACATCTCCCTGTCTGTGGAGGGGCTACTGGGGAATGGAGTGATCTTTTCAATACCACATACAGTCAGAGCTAGAAATAAGATTCATGTTAACCTCATTACGACCACTTCTGTTATTGTGTTAGTAACTGGCAATGGAGGCAAAGGTAGGCAGAGGGAAGTAAGGCAGCATGAGAGCCCCTTTTTTTAACAGCTAAAAAGGAAAAAAATGTCAACTAATTTCTGAACAGATGCCAAAACTAATTTGGAGTATCTTGTACATGCTTGCTTTATTTACTAGAAATTCATTTTGCTCCTTAATATAGTCACAGAGGTCTGCACAAACACAAAGATAAAGCAAGGCCTTGACAAGCAGGATAAGGCACTTAGGGCTTGCACACCCCGAGTCCCAAAAATAACCGGTCTCGCAGCTATTCCTTGCAACGCTGAGGTTTTGCGTTGCCCATTCTTTGTGCTGGTATGAGCACTTATTACTATAAACATATATTTTAAGAACAATAAGGAAGTGATGAATTGGGCACTTGCAGTTTTCCTGACACCAAGGTGAAACGGTAGCTGTGGTGACCAGGGGATGTCCCGGTTCCTCCTCGCAGAGAGGTATTCAGCGCACGTAATAATTATTCATCCATCTCATTCACACTAAAGGCATCGGCAATGCAATTTTAGCCTGATAATCAAGACCATATGACAAAAACCAAGGCCATTAGGGACCAATTTCAAGTATTCTCTGCAAGACAATGATTTTCCAACTGCACTTACATATGCTGAATAGTTACTTCTGCACGACCGCACCTGCTCTCATTTATGTAACCCTCCATCCTCTCCCCTTTTTTCTACCCCTTCTTTTCTTGTAATGCAAAGAAGGAAAGTTTCAAAGGGTTGCTGGAATCTTCCTAGAAACAGATTTGATTTATTTATATTTCTGGCTGGCCACACGCTGTGAGCAAATAAGAATCTGGCAAATGTAAAAGTTTGTGCTAATGTCAGATCAAATTCTACCCTCAGCAGACGTTGTGGGGCTGCATTAATGTAAATGAGAGCAGGATTTGGCCCAACACTTTCATTCACTTCTTATACATATTCAAATTAAATGAATATTTTGTATAATCTCTTCCTCCCTCTACATACACATGCATAATTCTGTCTCAGATTCCAGCCTTGGTTACAATGGTGACTTCATGGGAGCTTTTTCCTGGGTTTATGCTACTGCTGCACATCTGAATGAGATGCAATGGGATTCCTTGTTCAAGTAAAGCAAGCAGAACGTGGCCCTTGGTTTCCAACTCAGGTCTGCCCTACTGTAATAATTTTGTTCCTTAATTACTTTATGCTTATTTTTGACTGTACCATTTCAGCATCAGTCACATAATAATGTTGCCTTTGAAGATTGTGGTGTCACTATAAATTAGAGTCCTGTAAGGTTAAAGGCTTCAGTTGCCAGAGGGGAAAAATGCCAAAATTATTTTAAAATTATACATAGTATAACTCAAAGACTGTAGCATCTTTTAATATTAATGCTCCTAAAGAAATGGATACACCTTCAAGCTTTTTCAGACATAATTCAAATATTAAATAGAATAATAAGCTCCATTACTAATGATGCAACAACCTCTTCTGCCAGAAGAATAGAACCTACAAAATTAGTGAGTAAGAAGTAAAAGAAGCAAGACTGTATCAGGAAATGAACCTGTAATAACAACCTAGATCCTCATCCTGTAAACCTTTATTTGCATGAGTGATCCTGTCTCACACAAGATGTGCTACGGACTCCAATGGGCAATTTGTACAAGTGAAAATTATTCATGAATTTGAATACGAGAGTATATGATCAGATTAGCTCCTCGCCTTCTCTGTCAGTGATCAATCTTCTTGCTACAACCCACCCCCTTCACATTTAAAATTAAAAAATGAAATTCCATCTTTTGAAAACTGAAATAGAGTTGAATTTCTCAAAGCAAAGATTTGATCTTATAAGTCATTATTAGAATGAGGAGAAATACTCAATCTGTTTTTAAGTTGTATCCTATAATAATTTAAGGCAATAACATCAGAAAGATCAGTGGAGCTGCATCCTAGTATTGAATTAATCTCACAGTACTATTGGTGTCTTCTGGAAACTACTGAATCCAAAAAAGGAGAACCTTGGCTTGCTAGAAATGCTCCTGATTTTTGAAGGATAATTGTCACACTGTCCAGTAAAAATGACTGATTTTTTAAATACTTAGCTCTTGGCATGTCCTTCTTCTGTGCTGATCATGTATAATAAGGACCAGGTACAGGGCTTTGCTAATACTTGAGAATGACATTAGAAGTGACAAGCAAAAGAAATTAAGGAGGAAGAGCTATGCTATTGCTGTTTTTCATGCCCTGTACAAGTGCCCACAGATGAACAAAAAACCCCAGTCGTGTTACAAAGCATCAAAATCCTGAGGATGGCTAAGGATAAGATCTCATTTTCCAAATTTCAAGGGCCTTACTGAAATGTTTAAAAGCACTCTACCATCTGATTTTTGGCCATTGCTTCATTACAAAATTTGCAGTATGTTTCCTATACACCATTTTCTACCGCCCAGAAAATACCAATACTGCTTAAACTTCATTTAAATGTCTTAATTCAATTGAACCCAGAGGTCACTGACACCTAAGTAGTTTCTATTTAAAACCATTCAGCCAAAAATAAACAAACAAAAACAAAACTGGAACAGAATCTCCTCTGGAGATTATCCTCATTTTAAGAGAAATTACCCGGCCTGACTTTTTATAAGATAATTATTGCAATTGTTTTGCCTAATGAATATTGTTTGAATATTATAATGCCATGCTATGCATCCTGAATGAGGAACAATTAACAGAGCTTTGTTTTCTTGACATCCCAGGACACAACTGAAAGGAAAGCTTGGTGCTAAAGATTTGGGGTTTTTTTGACTAAACATCATCTCAAACATAGCAGAGGTAGGATTCAAAGACACAACACAGAACAATTCACATCAGGATGTGCTGCTTCTGGAGATCTCAGAGATGAAGTTGATGGATTAATTTCCTATCTGCTCCTATCAATCCAAAAGATGCCAGCAAATGAAAGCTTTCACTTGCAAAGGCTTTGGGCTTGATCAGAGAACAAGAATTTTACATATGTCATTCCCCAGCCTTCAGTAGGATCACTCAGAGTTTCTATTGTGTAAGCAAGAGGAGGTCAATTTGTGTGTGGTATTTCAGTTTTTGGCAACAAAATTGATCTTTACCAGTTTCTTTACAGACTGCTGGGGCAGGGTTCTAATTTCAATTACATTGGCATGTGCAGAAAACAATGCCCTTCTCTTGTGTTTAAGGATGCACCTGTAACAAATGGAAACATCTTGCCCTACTCTTCTTATATATCCATGCCTCAGAAATCCTTCTCCTGCTTGTGGCCAGAGACAGTAATTTGACCAAGTTAGGAAAAAGGGTATTTGAAGAACTGGTAGCCATTGTGTCCAGAGACATCTACTTATCACCCTTGGTGAACCTGGATATTGGGCAGGATTTGAGCATTGAGAGGGAAATAATCCACCATACAAGGAAAAACATCCATCAAAGAGCCTCCTAAATTATGGAACAAATCAATATATGGTATTTCCCTAAATCAGGTACAGCAACACCTCCCTGGAAGAGATGTGTTATGTTAGAGCAACAGACCAAAATCACCTGGGGACCAACCCTCCCATGGCCGAGCCTCTCTGCACTGACAGATGGCAGCACAGAGAATCAGCAGAACGAGGAGGAGATCGGACCAGCTCTGTGGAAATCTAAGTCACACCTTTTCACTGTAATCACCATCCTCCCAAGCTCATTACAGTCAAGGACAAGAGTATCCCTCAGCTACACCTCCACAGCTAAATAAAGCTCGCTGCCAGGTCACTGCCATATGGCTGGGGGCACCATGCCGCTTTCCAACGGGGACGTTTATCTTCAGGTGTCCTACCCTGCAAGGGGGAAGGTCTCAGCTGGCAGCAGAGACAGTGGGCCTCTGGAACTGCCCTCACAAACTGCACTGCTGGCTGTCCACTAACTCTTTAAATCAAGAGTAATGTGATCTTCAGTGAACATGTGACCATGGGCACATGTCTCACCTTAATAAAACTTATAACCACAGCAGTTTTCAGATTTACTCTTCCTAGCCCAGAAAATAACAGAAAGCAAAGCTTGTCAGTTTGTCACCATTTTCCATCTCTGCATTTGTAAAAGAAATAACATTGGCAGGGAAATAATACAAAATGTATCACACACACAGGCTGCAGGAAGATATAATGTTCTTTTACATATTTGATATAGAGCCTAAATTAAGCTGCAGAAAAGGGGCCATGAATCTTCACAGCCTCATTATCAAGCCTCCCTAAACCTCAAATGCAGGAAAATACATTTCATAAACAATGACCCAATAGGATTTTAACAGTACAATAAATTTCACTGACATTCACCACTAATCACATTGCAAAATATATTTTTAAAAACAAAGTTCATTCGACACAAAACCACAACACAGAAATGAAGAGTAACATAAGGATACGTTATACCTTTTCCACTTCACTTTAGCCCATTTTTGACTGAAATCCCTGTTAGGTGGTTGTTCCATAGCAGTAAACATCAACGCTCTTCCTGATCCCTCCTTTACTTTCCTCACATGGTCTGACATGAGCTCAGACCATGACCCTATTCATGGACACAAATTTACTGTTTTCACAGTAATCTGACACAGAAAAGGGGATCGAGCCTTCACTGCCATCACTCCATAACAAAATTATCTTTATGATCTTGCTTAGCGTTGCCCCTCTTCTCAGGAGCTGCCTTTCACTTCTGCCCACAATTCATTCATTATCCACAGCAGAGAAAACCAGAGCCCTTTACTCTTTCATGCATTTGCTAACAGAGAAAAGGGTTGAAAAAAATTAAGAGACAGTAGAAGAATTTTTAAAAGTAATGTTTTTTCATGTTTTGAATGATCTTAGAGATGGTGAACTTATGCAGCATTTCTAAGATCTGAAGGGAAAGGTTCTTTGTTGGGATTTCTTTTCTTTTTTCTTTTCTTTTCTTTGTTTTGATGTAACTGAAACTTCGTGTAGGTAAAAGGCTGACAGCCAGCCATGAAGGGTGGGGTCTTTGGAAAGAAAATAAAATCATGTGTAGGACTGAAGTTTTGTCTCATGCATGGTTACCCCAAACCTTAGCTCAGATCACTTCAAAGACTAGGAATGAATTTAGGTTTTTCTACAAAAGCCTCAGGTGTGCCTCCCTAAAGATACCTTTTCACAGCAATTTCTCTACCTACTTGAATTGTGATGCTGGTATCTGACATCAGAGCATCTAAGTGCTGTCAAAACTGGAATAAGCTCACCAGCTCATCTGACTAAACCCATCAAGGGCCTTCAGACAGTAATACCATTATTGACCTGGGCTGAATTCAAATGCATTTGGAGTGCTTGATATTTATCCAAATTATGCCCATTGAAAAATCCCTGGCAGAATACAGATAACATCAGATTAAAATGTATCATTATAATTACTTCAAAGAGATGTCTGGTATAGAAATAATTAGGTTAGTAAATATTTTTAATTAAATTATGATTTCTAAATTGTGTTAAAACTACAACTTGCTTCTATGGACATCACAACTAAACTACAAATCAGGCTAATTCAGCGCCTGAATATGAATATTTGAATTAATCTAATATAGTTATTATACCATTAACTTTAGTGATGTAACTCCAAATTTACACAAGCATAATTAGAGCCAGATCCAAGATTCAGCAGATCAATACAAATCTTTCCATGAGATGCAGTAGTCATGATAAGGCCCTGCGAAAAGTGCTGAAGTGGTAGTACCATCCCACCAAGCTGACCTTTCCATCCCTAAAATAATGTTTCTGTTACGAATTGTCACTCACCTAACAGTAAATATGAAAACATGCGTATGGAGTCAAGCACACATGAGAAAGTAAAATTTATGATAAGCACAAATTCCTATGCCTTTGATCAGAAATATTCAAAGATCTGAGAGAATCTCCAGAAGTTTTTTACCACTTCTGCCTTTCACTGAGACTGCATAATAAATTAGCTGTGAAATAAAGACTGGTGAAAAGCAAAAGCAAATAAACAAAAGAATTATGCCAGTAGTACTGGCTGGGATGCCTAAAAGTGGCACATTCCTTGCTGATCAATTCTTTCTGCTAATATATGAAAAATAAGAATGTGTTTTAAATACTTTAGACTCCAATTTACATCTGTAATCCTCTTTTCTTTAAACAGTTTGACACCTTGAACATAAAACTGTGTTTTACAGATGCTCTCCTCGTTTAATTGAAATGACATCTCAGGTCAAGATCAACACTTCCTTCTGCTTCTCTAACCTCTTCTTGCCTGAAGGCCTGTAACTTGTGAATTATTTAACAATCATATTTGCTGCTGAAAATTGATTTCTGAGAGAATCCATATTGATTGAGATATGTGAGTCTAATGAGTCTGAGGTTAAGGTGTTTAGGTATCATTATCTCTGATAGTCCTGAACTAGAATCTTCATCATTTTTTTGTCTGTTGTCAATACTCAGTTTTATATCTGTGCTCCAAGCTGTGCCTATGTGTTAAAATAATTTTAAGAGATAGAATGAATAAACATTTTACACGTGTCTGAAGCATCTGTAGTAGTCTTCCAGATGTGTCCTTCCTGTGAAATGCCACTGCATGAAGGGGACACAAACAAAGTTTTGCAAAACTTTCATTTAATCTGGAAGCCAGAACAAGCAGCTGGCATGAAAAAACAGCCCCCACTGGAGCAAAAGCTGTTCAAAGAAGTTGAAGATTTGACTTCCCCAAGTGTCAGAGTGTTTGTGCTGCAGTGCATGACTTTAGTCAGGTCTTGTTGGGCTTGTTGGAGGTGCGGCAAGCGCAGGTGCCTTGTTCAGAGAGGCACATGCACATCCAAGGGGACCCTCTCGTGCAGCCCCTGCTTTTTGCCACTCACATTCATGGGGTGGCTGGTGGACTTCTGCTGCAGGCCTGCCACTGAGCATGCTGCCCATTCTTCTGCTCCTCAGCCTTCTTCTGGCATGCTGAGGCACAAGGACATTGTGCGACGTGTACTTGCACAGCATCCTCGTTGCTAAACTCCAGGCAACCTCCTGTCCTTGCACAGTGAAAATCACTCCCTCACTGCCCTCTCTACCCACATGGGGTCATTGTACTTCTTACCTGTCTTATCCTCACAGCTAAATGAAAAACAGAAAAGAAATCTACAAAAACAGAGCATTTCTATTACTCTCAATTGTACATATAGATATAAATCCCCCTGATATATGAGAACCTCATCTCAACTGCAGTATCTCCAAACAGCTCAAAGACCTCTAAATGAATGGCTAAGTCTCTTCATCTTCCCCTCAAAATGAGGTAAAAGTCAGCTTGCCATATTGCTGGCCTGTGTCTTTATAATGATGCTATATTCAGTGCCCAAGGTGCTCCCATTCAGCTCTTTCTTATGTGACAGACACTAATAATTAGCTTTAGTAAGTTAATGCATATATGGCCCACACATCAGGATTTATGTGTCAAATCCAAAACCCATGAGTCAGTGCAGAGAAGACTTCAAGAAGCTGCTTCTACTGGGTTTGAAAGTGACAGGCCCTGGTCACAGCTTGGTGGATGCATGCTTGTATATCTGAATCAAAGATCCTATTCCAGGCTTTACATTTTTGCAAATCACACTTCTTTCTCCCCATAACCATTCCTGCTCTAAAAAAACCCAAAACAAATCCAAAGCAAGCAAGGAACAACAAAACCCTCCAGAGTATTTGACCTCTAGAGTTAGACCCCTTTTTGGGGTAGTTTTGGAATCAGCTGTATTTATGCCTAAAAAAAAAAAAAAAAAAAAGAAGGACAGTTCTTTAAATGACCCAGCTGGAAAAGGATATTTTTGGTCAATGATCTATTTTTATTTCTGCTCTGCTGTTTCTCATGAAGCCTGATGACAAAGAACAAAGACCTGTCCTTCAAAGCTAGTTTATAGTTTATGAATTACCAACTTCAATTACTTTCTCTAGGTGAAGTACACAACAGTTTTGTTATCAAGTTCATTTTTTCAGTGGGAGCTCTATTAGAAGAAATGAAATGCTCTTCTATCTCAGTTTGCCTTGTCTTTTTATAAGGAGAGAAATGCAATACATATTTTCAAAGGTTCTTTTAAAAAATTAACTAAAAGTTAAAATAAGAACCATGAATTGCATTACAGTATTTAAGACACGTGTTTAAACTGTTGACTACAATCCATTTCAGTTAACAAATTTATTTTATGTCACTCTTAATCAGTAGAGGTATATTTTTGTTACTATTATTGATTTTGCAGCCATGCCAGTTAATGCTATTATCTTGGATAGTACATTCTGAACAGTTACCCTTACAGACATTTTAAATAAAAACAAACATCAATTGGGAACTCAAAAAGAAATCAGATCACTTTATGAACCTGAAAAACAACCTTCATACTATGCCACATAGTCTTCTTTGAATGACCTATCTCTTTATCCAACTTTGGTCTTCCATAAAATAAGCTCAACAAACTATGGGTGAAGAGCTTACATGATTTTTTTTAATCAGATAAAAGTGGCACACTGAATTCTGTAATTATTCCTTTTTAAGTGAGGAACTAACTGCAAGTTCTCATGCTAGAGAGTTAAAGACTCTCAGATATCACGATGAGAAACATGATCTTTACTTGAAGATGGTATACAGGCTTCATCTGTATTAAGATAAATTAGCTATGCCTGGCCTAAACTCAATCATTTCTGTCTCACCGAGATGAAACAACAGACAAATCCTCAGGCTGAACTTTAATTCACTAGAGAGATGCTGAATAAACGACATCTTAATGTTAAACTTGTGGAAACTCAGGACTGTGCAGGATCCCATTTTTCTGGAGGGTGGGTACCGCCAGGGTTACCTACCTGCACTTCTATACTTGAAATCCCTACATTTCCAGCCCCTCCAAACTGCTCTGTTCTGACTGCAGACTGCCCCACAAGGTGGTCTGGGGTCTCCTAATGCTGGAAAACTCTAAGGTAGTAGGTGAGTCCATCAGTTTCAGCTCAATGCCCACAACTTGATGGTTTGCAAAGAATAAAACTAAAGCCACTAAAACCAGAATTTTTGACACCAGATTAGACAGTTTTCACCTGACTGGAGAATATTCAAACTATATTTGTTACCTGGCCCCTCAGAAAGGCCAAAAACTCAACTGATCATAAACCACTGCTTTCACAGGTCAGCACCCTCAAGATACTGCAATTTTAAGCCATTTGGAGCACTTGATCTTAGAAGTTCATTAATCATGGGTTCAGTTAAGAAGCTCACACATATGCCTTATCAAAAATAGAACTTATCTGAGTAAGGACCAGAGGAGCAATGGTAATTTTGTAGATGAATCTGCTATAGCTATCCAGATTCATTTTTAACTCAAGGAATTTTGGGGGGTTTTCTTCAGGAGTATTCTGAGCTCAACTTAGTGTTTCTTTCTTCATTATTATTTCTCCTTTTGGACCACAGAAAGAAGAAGAAAACTAAGAATTCTCAGTTCTTTATTTCTGCCTTAAATACATGTGATTTTTTATTTTTTATTTTTATTAACTTTGGTCTCCTAGTCTCTTTCTTTCCCTAATATTAGTTTTATTGTAGAGGAACACCCTAGAGCAGATCACAGTTCAGTACTCTAGATTAACTAATTTTGTGTGAAAATATATGTGTGTGTGTTCAGGACATTAAATTCTCTCTTTCACAGATATAATGCAAATCTGTAAATTAATTCAGGAATGTTACAAGACAGTTCTGCTCTCACAGTGTCTGCCCTTATCCTCTGGTCAGAATGAAGGTAATGTCCTGTGCTGTTACATAAGGAACTAAGAATGGCTATTTTTTCAGTGCTCACTTCACAGTAGCATGGGACTAATTAATGGGAAAGTGGAAGCAGGCAATGGTTTTTGTGGAGCTAATTAAGATATGTGGCAGAAAAAATATGTAGATGGGCAATTTCTTCATTTTAAAGGTTTATATAGCTAGACAGTTTTATCAGTCAATACTATGCCTTTTTTTGCAGTCATTGCCTACATTTTTGTGAGATATGGACTCCTCAATTAATCTTTCAAAGACTGATTTTGATTTATCTCAGAGGGAGGCTGGTGGAAAAAAAAGCAGTTGTGTATTTTTTAAAGAAACCAACAGCTTGTTCCCTTTAGTTTCTGCTTACAAAATAAGTACATTGATTTGATCTTTTAAACATGATTCTATATCCTCCCCATTTCATCTATTACTGAGGGAGGGGGGGAAGTGAATCTAAATGTCCGTTCCATTTAATTCCCCACAGATTTAAAATGCAAGGAAATTCTAACAAAACAAAAAAAAAAAAAAAAAAAAAAAAAAAAAAAAAAAAAAGGAAAGAAAAAAGCACGGTCTAAAAGACTTGTTCCTCAGCATATAGGAAGTCTGTGGCAAGAGCCAAGAATAGAGCCCAGCACTTGCAAGCTCCTGCACCAACACTGCACTCCTTTTAAGCACTGTGTTATTCAAGGAGCACAACTGTGCCAAAGCTTACCTGCCTTGAAAGACTAGCCTCTGAGGAGCCTCTCCTCAATATTACCAAAACAATTCCCCAGAAACTATTATTTTCTCAGCTCAACATCACTTGGATCAGCATCCTTCCTTTTGTTCACACAGAAATGGCCAGTTGTCCAAATAACAGCCAAGGAGCTTTTGGTTTTTTTAAGAGAGGGGGCATACCTCACATAAAAGTAATCTTAGCACTTATATGAATTTTGAAGCTAGTAAGTACTATAAAATCTGTTTAAAGGGGTAACAAGTTTGGTGAGACATTAATCCCCACTGCAGGACAGTTCTGTGGTCACACCCTACCAAAAACATTCCCTTCTTATTCTCAGCTGCCCAGGCCTGCTCTGCGGCAGCCCAGCCGTGCTGCCTGGCACACGCTTCCCTGGCAGAGAGGGATGGATCTGGGCACAAGGATGCAAGGTAAAGGAGAGGGACGATGCTGGTTGTGGATGTTAAATAAACAATTTTTTCTTACAACAAACCCTGGTGCCTGTTCTCCCCATGTCATGGCCCATGATGACTTAGTGTCTCCCAAGCATGACCAAGCGATTAGTGCAGCCGTGTCGCTGCATCTCAACAGTAATGGGGGCTCTCTTTCCATTTGCCTTCTATTGAAATATAAGCGCTCCATTGGCCTGTGCATTTTCAGCTTGATGAATTCATTATTCCCCACTTTTTTTTTTTTCTCTTTTAGCTCCTTTCTCAGGCCAGAGCTTTCCCAAAAAGCCAGGTGACTGTTTCTGGTTTATCACTCTCTGTGAGGGCTTTTTTTCTCTCTCATTCTAGGCAGATGTCAAAAAGTGTGGCATTGACTCATGTGTTTCAAACAGCATTTCAGTATACTTTTGGATCTATGTATATTAGACAGCAAACAATCACAACACTTGGCTTATTTATTTATTTATGTGGTAACATCCTTCAACTAATGATATTGGGGAAAATACAATTTCAAATTCAGAGGCAAGGAAACCATTCAATTCATATTCCCCAGCAAACAAATGATACCACATAAATAAAATACAAAACTATTCAACTGTCATTAAAAATGTGATACTCATCCAAAGTAGGAAATTCAACAATGTGGTTGTTGCATTTTCTCTTTAAATATTTACATGGTATGGAGACAGGATTAGGTTACTCTAAGCTTGAGTTTTCTTGGACATGTTCTTTTTCCCTCCTCAAAGGTGTGCCTAGTGGAACAGAACAGACTTTGGCTGTCTGGCACTTTTAAGCATCTGGAGGCTTTTTTAGAGCACAATAGGTCTGATACACTCAAGATAGTTACTGTTATAAATCCCATATAGAAATAAAGGCACATTATATATCAAGCAAACCATAAATTGTGTTTAACAGGTGCAAGTTTTAGGAATGCCTCTGTGCTGTGGTCTAGTAGCCAGAGCAGCAAAGAAACATCTGAGCCTGCAGTGTAGTTCTACTTCTATGACAGTGTTATCTTTCTGCCTCCATTTTCTTCATAAAACAAGGATAACCTTATTCCATATTAAAATAAAGCTGTCATTATCTGTTTGAACTGTAGAAGAGCCTACAAAAGTCTCTTGGATGAGGTTCTTATTACACTAGATGCTGTACAAACACAGAACCACATGCCATTATAATGTGGGAGTGGCATGCTATTAATAATACATTAGGACTCTTTGGAAAGATTAAGCAGAAGAGGTATTTTAAAATTCTTATTAATGTCCTCCACGTAAAATAGAATGAAATTTGAACGAATAGGTAAGGAAGTTATTTGCAGAATGCTGGAACATCCTTCTGGCTCTGTGAATACACAAATGCTGTGCTGGTTACTCTGCAGAGTTAAGGAGAAGTAACCAGCAATGACATGTTCTTCTACTGACTCTGCCACTTACTTCACCTCTAACCCTTTTCAAACCCAATCATTTCACTGGGATTCAACTTATTTGTCACTCAAGTGGATACAATATATCACAAAGACCTAATATGGTCTAATTAAGGAAGACCCAGCCTAGAGAGGCTTTAACTGGGTTTAAGGGCAGGAGTGATTATTGCACTTGATAGACTTGGGAAATGGGGGAAATTATAATTTATTACTTATGTGCAATTTTGACATTATTGTTAACATATATTCCCCCAGAGCCTTGGATGGACATATTTTGGAAAAATCAAATCAATAAGTGATTTAATATCTGTCAAGTGCTTTGGGATCTTTATTTGAAATGCGTGTAACAAGAGCAATATCTTACTCTCAACTCCTTAGCGTGCAAGCATGCCTTCTATTAATACTAGAACCCTTTGGAACCATTAGAGTTTATCAGCTAAATACATATTTTGGCACATTAACTAATTTTTGATTACCCAATTAGACTTTAACAGCTCCATCTATCATGTAAATTTTTCATAATGTGCAGATTATGGACCCAGTAGAACTTAATGGAGCTCCTTACAGTGTTCTGAGTCGATGCAGCTGGCACATGGACACTGAGGAAAGTATTTGCCTCCAAAGTGAGAACCACACACCTCTCTTCCCACTTTGCTAAGGGGTGTTACAGCCTAAGTCATCCCTGGGCACTGGGACCATGCAAGAGTCCCAAATGGGATCCAATTTATACCATTTTATATGCTGCCTCTCACATACCTCCACTTCTGCCATTTCATCTCAAAATCACATCTCCTTCCGTCAAATGAGTCTCAACCACACAAATCAAACCCAGGGCCATTTGATCTTTACCTGTACCATGGAAAACTGTGACAGTCACCAAAGGTTACAGAGGGGATGGCCACAGCTGTGGGAAACTGCTGGTGACTTCTGCTCCTCGTGGCTACATGTGGCATAGAAGGACATGCTCGGGACAGCGCCTCTGTGGTATGTACTGCTGGGCACATTCTCTTCCCAAACCCCACTGTCTCTCACAGGGCAACCCTGGATTAGGACTTTTCCTCTCCCTCTTGCATGAGTGCTATGCTATTTATCTTGCTGTCTTCCCCAAGGAACTGTCCCAGATTACCTCCCATTCCCCACGCTCTGGACTGTAGGATGGAATGAATTGCACATTTCCTCATGAAAACATGGATACTTAAGAGCTGCTTGAAGGAAAAAGATTACTCAGATCATTGGGACAACAGCTCCACAAAAGATACTCAGAACAAAACAGTTGGCAGAGAGAAAAAAAAAGTATTTAAGTAGCAAATCCACATCCCCTAGTCCAGAGGCATAATACATGGTGTAGGTTTAATGCTAACTATGCTTGGCAGAAGACTGACTACAGAACCTTTGCTCAGAACTAGAAAATAATTAAAAGTTAGAAATTAAATGCAGAATTACAGGATACACTCTGCTCCAATACCTTTACACTCAGATCTGCTAAAAATCTCCAGCTACACGTGTAACAACCAGGAGTCTTGCTGGGCTGTCTCTGCTTGAAAACTCACTGCTATTAGAAGCAAAGCAGACTAAAACTGATGAAAATAAAGGCTGCATTCATACACACAGGAACAAATATTTCTTTTGTTAAAGTAAACACTTATGAAGTTATCTAATGCACTGTTAACTGATTTAATTATTTTGTTAATCTCTCTCAGCCTATACAGTGAAGCACTTTCAGCTGTTCCCAGTTAGTTTCATTTTCTTTCTTTCTCTCTTCCTCACAGGCTGGAAGCACAACACTGGAATGCTTTTATATCACAAAAATAATTCAGTTACCATTCCTTTCCTATGAGAAGTTCCTTTTCTATTGCTTCTGTGAGAAGCAGTTTTTTAAAATCCTATTTGTTTCCTTACAATGCTCCTTTAACAAAGCATGATTCTGACTCTTAAGAAAATAAGTTTTCCCTTTCTGCTTATGGTCTCACCCTGACAGTATTTTCATTATTTTCCTGCACAAAGTCCTTCTCTGATGTCTTAACTCAGAGCAGCCCTCATTGCTGGTGGTGAGCATGCAGTCAGCCCATCCTGCTGCCGCCAGCTCCTGTCACACCATCCCTCCTCTCTGTCTGCAATGGATTTTGGAACAGACAAACAAACAGACATACATTGTAAGCTCTGCCTAGGAAAATATTAATATTGCTGCTAAATGCAGAGATTGGGTTAATTTGTTCCCGTATCCTGCATCCTGCCAGCCAGCCTCCTGACTACGACCCACAGAAGTGTACCTCTTTTCAAAACAGAGTATCCAATGCTTTGCTAAAGGAAAAGGGAGATTTACCCTGCACTGCAGCTCTCAAACAAGGTCCTTTTTCCTTGAGTACCAGCCCTCGTTTCCAGTGAAGAAGCTCAGAGAGCTCAACACGAAGGCAGCCAGTCCCAAAACCCTGGCACCGGGAGCTGCCGGCCAGCATGAGGTGCTCAGAGAGCCCTGCGTGCTCTGCCTCCCTGAGGAACAGGCCCTAAGCAGGCACATTTACATCACTGGCTACGTCAGTCGTGGGAGAATAATGTGATTTTTGTGTAAACAATGCTTGTAAACAGTCATAACAGCACAAACCACATAACAGCTACCATTGAGAGAAGAAAATGAAACCTGTTTTAATCTATCTATGCATTTAGATGATTTCCTCTGCTGTGGTAACTTAAGAACTTACTGCTCATTCAGTCCTGCACTGAAAAAAAAAAAAAATCTCCTATGTTGAGATCTTACTTCTGTCTTTTTGTTATAAATTTCACCTTTTTTTCTCAGCCTCTTACCTAATTTATTTTTCCATTTCATTTCTGGGAGCTGACCTTTCTGGAAGAAACTCTGGGTGCCTGAGCAGGTATATTCCTTTTACTACAACTTGGCTGCATGAGGAAAAACAAATGAAGGTGTACGATTTTAATCACACATAGGAACATTTAAACTGTGTTCCTTTTTTTTTGCCATTTATTTGTGAACATTAAAGGCTGTGCTAAGATCCTCCCTGTTGTTCCTCCAGTTACACTCAGCTCAAAGTGCAACTGTAATATGTTTGGCATACAGAGAGTGGTAGGAAACACTTAACAAGTTTGTCTGATGCTTTAAGATTTGATATTTGATACACAAATTATCACCCACTTCTCAGTTATTCTAGGGGTCATAACTAAAGTTATTACCTTCTATGGTAATTATGCCAAATTTACAGCATTTCCCACTGAAGTAATTGGGAAAAAAACCCAAAAAACCAAAAAAACCACAACTACCATTACACTATTTAAGAGTGAGACATTTGGATTGTAAGCATTACAGTATCTAAGCTTTCAGCAGTAATTTAATTACTGAACTCAGAGCCCTGTGCAGTAAGCTTGAGAATCTGGCTGTTCCCCAACCCTGAAAACATCTATACACAGTATTTTTTTTTCAGTTCTGATTTGAAAGTCCACATAATCTTAGAGCTGCATCTCTCCTCACAACCCCATTCATCCCTCTGCAAAAGACTGGACAATGCAACATGCAATGTGCCCCAAAACCTACCAGGAAGCCATAAACTACCTCTGCCTAAGGCTCTGAGCAGCAATACCCAGTGTCAGGCTACAGGGAGCACTCACCATCAGGGTCAGCATTTGTTCCCATGCAGAAAACAACCCAGTGCTGCTTGTGTCCAGAGGCATTCTCTTGTACCTCTTGTGACAACTTGTTTCATGCAAAATAAAACTCACAAACAGTATCTTTCATCAGTCACTCTCCCTTCTCCCCAGGGCAGGGGGATGCTCCAAGTCAGCACAGTCTGTTCCTCAAGATCTGAGCACCCCTCTGTGAAATGCCAAATTCACACATAAATGCTGAGCATCATCACTGGACTGACCTGTGAGGTCTTTACTACCTCTGGAGTCAGGGACTTGGTCTAGTATTTCTGGGTGGCCCATAATGACTTTTTAAGTCACCCTCTTAACTCTGGCATCTGGTGTACCCACTTAAAACAGGTTTATGGGTAAAACACACAGCATGTAATTATGAGTTAGACATTTTCACATCTCATTTAAACAACTCCTACCCTACCACATATCAGGTATCACCTTTTATTTCCTGGATTCCCATACAAATTTCTCGAGTACTCCACACCCCCTTCCCTGTTTCATCATGGTGCACCACACAGCCATCAGGACATGAGATGCTAACTACAGCACTGTGCACAATCGCCGTCTCCGTGAGGAATGTCTTGCTTTAATAGAGAAATAAAATGATATAAGGTCATAAGCTAAGACTATCATAAAGTGCATTGCAGGTACCCTATACTTAAATACTCCCATGCTACCTCTTAACTATAAGTGAGGCAATTTGCCTAATGCCTATAGAAGGCAATTAATTCCCCTCCTTTAAATAATCCTATTCTCTCCTCTCTAAAGTGCCTCTATAGAAAGAATGTTTACTAAAATAAAATGAATTTTTCAAAAACTGTATTCTTAGCATTAGAAATAGCATAAGTCTAAAAAGAAATTTAGAAAGTCCTTTGTTCGCTGTGTTCAGAAAACCACTGGAGACCCCTTTCTCTCTGAAATGGAGACAAAACCCCACAGCAGTACTATGAACACTGTAAACACACTCGGTGGACTGTATGCAAGTGGCCTCAGCCATAAACAGCAACCTCAGCATCTTTCTATTCATGTTTCCTGTTAAATACCTGCAAAGGAACCAACAACCTCCAAATAAGACCTCCCAATTAAGACTTGAACCTTTCTGTCCTGCTAGCGCAGCATTTCCACGTTACTCATCAGCCTGGCATTTTGCACACTATTGGAAGCAAGGTGGGCTAAGTGGGAAAGGGTCCATGAGGTTCACCTGTACTTAAAAGGATGTTATGATTATTTTCAAAAATCTCAGTTTGAAGCATTTCCCACAGGGAAAGCATTTGGAAGTTGAACAGTATTGCTTAATGCAATGTACTTTCTATATGGCCAAGGGCATGGACATATTGTAGTACAGGTAGAAAGCTGGAAATTCAGTACTTATCCATCAGTCATATGTTCAAAAAACAAGGAGAAAAAAACACACACACTTACCTGTATCTCTGTACTGAATTGTATAAAACCAGCCTAACATACCAGAACCATCATCTTCTGCAGGAAGAATTTTTGGTAGAGCAAGCAAACCATTCTCACACTTGGACATTGCCTCTCCCTGTTTACTACGAATGCCAGACACTATAGAAATAAACCCAAGATTTGTTCTACAAAAATATCAGAATAACAATAAAAGTTATACTGTTATCTCAGAGTTGTATCACACTAGGATAAAAAATTCTGAGTTATTTCACCTGAAAATTAAACATGGAGTCCCCCAATCAACAAGTACTGGATAGTAAATATATTACCTGAAATTTTACACCATCAAAAGGATGCGAAAAAGAAAATAAGAGTAGTTTAAGTATATACTGACACTTGCTACTAGACTTTAAATACGTCTTACTGTCTAGTTTATTATTAAGAAGTATAAACTATGCCTGTCATGTGCAATCACTAGTTGAAAACAATCAGCAAAACAGGGATTTTATGGTATAAATTAACATTGGTTCCACTACCATCAGGGTAAGTTTTAGCCATCAGCTTTAGCTAGTGCAGCATCTGCCCTCAAATCTTAATAGAAATGAAGTTTCAGTAGTTTACCAGACACATGAGGGTGCTGATTCTTTCCAAGGCTTTTTACTAGACAAAAGCTTCATTTCAGATGAGCAATTCACCTGGTTTTCTTTTGATCCACTGGCAAGCAAACTGGGAACACACCACCTTCTCACAACCATGATTCTTAAACTGATGGTTCAAGGCACAGAAAACTGGGCTAGGAGTGTTGTTAAGATGTCTTGATGCCTTTTGTCCCTCTGTGTGCCTCCAAGCAGGACCATTTATGCATTTCTGAAAAATTTCCAGAAGATGAAATTCCACAACATCCCAAATTTTATCTGCTTTAAAAGGTCATTACTAATACCTAATGTGAATTTTGTTTGGTCCTGTTGAACCAATTACATCCCATGCCCTCCCATTTCTCACCAAGGAGAATAAATTACTGACCTTTTCCCACAGCCTCTTGTATTCTTACTGCCCTTTGCCATGTTGTCCCTCATTGATCTCTTTTTCTGGACGAGCACCCCCAATACCTTCAGTATTTCCTGACAGGTCACATTTCCTCGCTCTCTTATCACCCTCATTGCTTTTACTTTGGACTTTCACTAAATCCTCTGTAGTTTATTTGGGCTGTGCTGCCCAAATCTGTGTTTAGAGGTATGGCTGTGCTCCTACCAGAGGCATGAGGAGCACAAGTCACTCCATACCACTCATGGGCTGCATTTTGAATTACACCTTCATCACTTACCAAGAAAAGTTCTGAATTCCAACATGAACATTTCTTCTGCCAGTTTCACAGTAACTCTTAAATTAACTAGAACCTTTAACATTGTAAACAGCACTAAATTAGAAGTCACACCTAATTGGCTATCTTCACTTAGCCTACACCCCAAAATGACAGAACATGTCAGGGTGACTCCTGGAAATACATAAACACAGGCATGCGTACACAGCCTAAGTACAACTAACAGAGACTTAATCTAATCTATATTCAGAGGTGGATGTACAGAGGTAAATAATGTACAGATATATTATAAACACCCACGCACTGAGTAGGTCTGTAACTGAGAGGTTTATCTAAGTGATTAAGAATACCACAACTTTTCCAGTGCCAAAAAGAGGAGAAAAAATTAGATAGCTAAATATAACCACAGTTAAAATCTGATCCCCCTTCATTTATAGTTCTGAATCTAAATAAATGTACATGTGGAAGAGATCTTTAGCATGTCCACTGCCTGTTCTTCCTTCATGTTAACAGGTCCAACTCCTCTGAAGTAGTCAAACATATATGCAATGTAAGTACATGTGTATCTGTGTGTAAACATATTTAATGGAAATGGAAATAAAATAAGGCCCCTTGTTGGCTCAGGTCTTGCAGGTAATTGCAATAACAGAAAAGCAAGAAAACTAATAAACTGTAGTTACTTACTATGCAATAAATATATAACTATACTGTAATTACAGTACCTGATTTTTGATGTACTGTAAAATAAACTGTTATCAAGTTTTTTTACTGTTCCCTTCTATTTACAGTCATCTCTGATAAAGATTAAGCTTCCCAAAAAAAATGCATGATAAAGCTTCTTATCAGAGGTTTTAATGCCTCTAATAACTACTGTAATTCTGTGTGATTTAGTGCTTTGAATAATCCACCAGGATTTTTCTCTAGATCTTTAAAAGGATTGTAATGTGTACAGAGGTGTCATAGTGATTAAATTTACAGGACACTTACCAAAACAGTGATAAGACAGGATGTTTAATTAACACATGTACACGTTGTTCAACTGTACTATCATGCAAAAATGGAAAGACCTGAATGAGACCCCTATTTTCCTTTCAAAATGTTAAAAAAAAAAATTAAACAAAGGATTATCCTCACTGTACAATATAGGAGCAAATATTCTGAGGGCAACAGCAAAACCAGGCAGCACCTTAGAGTGGTACCAGTCTAGTGTTGCATACTGGCTAGAGCCAAGGTCCTGGTAATTCTAGCTGGATGCCCCAGACAGAAAGGAAAAAGTAAGTCATAAATATGACAGTACATGGGAATTCACCAGCTGAGTTTGGAGATGTCATTCTTTGGCTGGTGGGTAGTTCAAGGACATTGCAGTACTCTTCAGCTATAATGCTTGAAAATATCAATGCTTTTAAGGCTCATTGACAAAAGTCATTGCAGAAAACCAGCTGAAGGTTACCTTATCAGATGTTTTTGAATTCCATGTCTCAGAAATGCACACAGGCACTCTAGAAAAATCCCTTTTCCCTCCATCAGTAGATTTACCTAATGGCCAAGGCTATCCCTTATTTATATAACAGATAAGTAAATTTAACTTAAGCAAAGAAGTGCCCCAGCAGACTAAACCCCAACATAAAAGGGCAGCAGAGTCAACCATATAGTGAAAAGTGGAAGACAACCTTTATCTCTCTGAGGACTCTTTCCACTTTAACTTTTACTGACATTTTGTCCACTGTCATGCTAATAAAAAAAAAAAAAAAAAACCAAACTGATAGAGAGATCTAAAGGTGATACCATATACAATCAAAAGATGAAACAGAAAAGTCAAAAAGCTCATACAACCCATATTCCCACTAGGGAAATAGTCTTTTTAATATTAGAATTGTTTGTACTTTGAAATTGAAATCCCGACATCTGCAAGTGCATACAGCTGAAGTAGATTTCATTCCTGGATGGGCAAGTGCCAGGCAGTAACAGGGCATGAGAACAGACTTTGGCTCTATGAACGGAAACATAAACCTCTCCTTTGTAAAAATTATTCTTAATGATCTCAAAGGCCTCCTGGTTTAGTATGGAAGATGAGAGCTGCTTTCCTTTAGAATGAATCCCACGTATTTTGTATCACAGTCCTGGCACAGGGCTACAAAGATGAAATCATTCCTTGACCATCACTGTGGGCACGCCTGCTCTGATCTGCAGTGCAATGCAGGGGCACACAAATACTGGAAATGGTGTAACTGCCTCATTACTGTGCTCTGCACAGGCTTTTATACCCTGGTTCTCAGCAAGACTAATTATTCTAAAGAAGCATCACACTACTGCAATTATCCTGCTCCCAAAACCTGAGTTACATCATTTAGGACACTGTGCTTCACTATTCTGGCACATCCATGCAGCTTCATTTTTTGCCATAAGGATTTTTATTGGGGGAAAAAAGTTAAGAACAACCTTAGAGATCACAAATCACAGAAGACAGAACACTTAAATATAACAGATATAGAGAAGGCACTGAGGGTGTCAAAAATTACATGCTCTTGAGTCTGACTGTTTATTTGCCTGGCACACAGGACTGCTTACCTGCCTAACCCCTTCTCTGCAGCAAGTGAAGGTGAAGGTGTGGGAACTTTTCTTTCTTTGTTGGCAGTATTAACTGACAGCATGGGGAGGGAGGCTATAGGAAGATTTTATTTTTAATCTCCATCATCGAGATGATGGAGATTATTAAGGTAGCTTTCAGGACTCTCAGAAGGTGCTTGAAACCTACGGCCCTTTGGCTGGTTACTCTCTGGATGGACCAGTATGCATGATGCCCTCTTGCATAAGGCTGCAGTCCTTCTACAGGAGAAGAGCTGACTTTTTAAATCAAATATACAAGTTTCTCCTGTATCACAACCCCCTTCCCTTCCTCCGAAAGAATTTACAGTAGTAAACATTATTTAATGTCCCTACTGAGGGATTGGCAAAGAAAAAATAGCATTTACCCAGTGACTCAGAAATTAGCAGACCAGCCTTAGTCGTTTTCTCTATCTCTCATTAATTAATCAGAAAATTTCCAAACGTTTCTAAATAAGCCTGTTCTTTCCTTCTCTACCTAGCAAAACTACAAGCTTCATCTGGATGTGATGGTTAACCACATTTTTGTTATGTTTCAGCATTAGATGGAGAACAATTAGATTTGCAGCTCAGAAAGAGTGTGAGGGGGAGGGAAAAAAAGACAGAAAGAGAAGAGTGAAAGAAGGAAAGAAAGAAAAGGTACTGCCCTTTCAGTCAAATGACTCAGAGTAGTCATCATCACAGCACAGAAACCAAATTATTTGTGAAATCCTCAGAAACACTGATGATTCAGCCAGCTGCAAGGAGGGTAGCCTTGTTCTCTGCTAAAACAACCTGGTTTAACTCCCCATGAGTACTAAGCCATCCACCATCTTGAAGTCCATCATTTTAGAAGTCTAATATCTATGAAAGCATGTCCAGCTTGCTTTCTCTTAAAGAAACCTTCATTACCTTTTTGATCCTCTCCCTGGCCTTTGCCTTGCTGCAGACACACAAGGCACAGAAGGCAACTGAATGTATTTCACCAGGAAATGTGGGCCATCTCCTTCATTATAACAGACACAAAAATACACTTGTTTTGATCGATCGATCGATCTATCTATCTATCTATATTTAAAGAATTACCAGCAGAACATAAAACAAAGTGGAGAGGACTATCTGAGATCTGGGTGTTCCAGATATTTTTTCTGAAGCTGCTATGGATTTCAGTAGGAGCACTGCACATTGAATGGCAAAGGGGAGCATCTCCCAGACCAGAGCTAACCCAGGGTAGTGCACAAAGGAAAAGATGTTCACCTATGGAAGGCATATGCAAGCTGAACTGCATATGTTAAATTAAAGACATCTGCACTTTGGCAGAATTTGGACAATGACTCACTTTAATTATGTAAAAATTTCAAACGGGGCAAACTCCACTGTAGTGACTCACATTAGTGCTACCACATGATCTTCTGATAACTACATCAGTATATAACTCATGTCTCTGCTGCAGAGTTTCTACAGAGAGAATGACATATTACCTGACTAGCATTAAAAGGACTCCATGTTCCCAGCAATGACTGGTACATTAAGTAATGCTTCAGAAAGTAGCATATAGTACACTGTAGCATATAGTACACTGAGCTTTTTTCCCTTGACACAAAACTGCAGTTCCTCTAACGACAATAATTCACCGTCATTCAAAAATCAATTTTCTGTTTGTGTTTTATTTCTTTAAATTTATAGAGTAGTGGGGAGAGATTCCAGAAGTAGAAACTTACATCATTTCCTTTTCCTAAGAAGAATTATGGTGCAGACCTCATAGGCTTCCAATCAAAGCTGTTTCCACCCTGTCCTTATGTGAGTGGCAAACACACCCTCAACCCCCTCAAGCACAGCCTTCTGTGTAGGTCTGACTGGTAAAGGTACCAGGACATTTCTTGCATTTTGATTCACAGATATTCTTGGACTTTCCCCTGCTACCTCCTGCACTTTCCAGGTTGGTTTGGTTTGCTTGGTTCTGGTGTGGACTATCAGAAGGAACTGATTATGTGCCTTACGTCAGACTAACAGGACTGATGACCTTGAAATGTCCGCTGTGAAGAAAAGCTATTCTGCATTATTTGCCTCAGATTTTTAAAAATAGCAAAACACTGTATTACTTACCTCAACGTTGTTAAGGAAAGGGGGGGTTCTTTTGCCGACTTGTATCAGGTTCCTTTTCTGAGCTCTGAGAGTTGCTGTTTGTATCCTGGAGTACCACTGCATTACATTCTTATTAAACATCTGAAAAAGGGATGTACCCTACAAGGCTTTCAAGTCACTATTTTCAGGCTTACTGAACAAGCTAAAAGGACCCTTACGTATCAAAGAGATATACAAAAGGCATTTTCACTACAAAAGGAATGTATTAATGTGACAAATAGAGCCTTTGTTAATGCCAGATGCTGACTATAGGTGTGAATGAGGAGTATGATGAATGGGATGATGAGGAGAAAGCAATCTTAATTGTGCAATTAGTTATGTTATGTTTGGGCAATGTTTTGCATAACAATTATAGACCACTGGTAGACTAGTGGTACAAAATTTTTACAGTCTTCTAAAGGATTTCAAAAGCTAGGAAAGCCACTGCACCTTTTGAGAAACTCCTTTAGAAGGCTAATGAAAAATGTAAATGATGTCAAGTGTCCTTTATACGGCTTAAGTGTGCCATTGGGCTTGGATGGCAAGTGCAGTGTGCTTTCTCTAGCTGAGAGTAATAAGAAGTAGCAAGTGCAGAGGATGTCCCAAGGGAATGCCCTGAGCCACAGCACTGCTAATAGGTAAAAGAGTGAAGCCTGGCTTCTGAGTGACAGAGCTGGTAGGAAATGGCTGAAGGTATTGGGACCAATGCGTATGTTACAGGCTGGATGAAAAAACAATGAGCAAGAGGAGAGGAGTCACAGTATGTTCCTGTTCCTTCCTAGCATCTACCAAAAAGAAAAAAAAAGCATCTTGATTATTCTACACCTTCTCATTCCACCTTTCACTTATCTTCTATTTCAAAGCACAGTTTAACTTTTTTTTTTCCAGGGGTTCACTTAGACGTTATATTTAAAATTGGAATGCAGATTAAAGCTCACTGCTACAACTGTTCCTAGGGGTAGAGGTAAACTGCCCAGAATGTGATAACAACATGGGTGTTGAGTGATGATCTGCTCATAATCAACACATTTAAGCACACAAGAGTTCATTTCATCCTTGATCTCACCCCAGGGATCCATGCCAGTCACAGCTGATGCTGAGAGGTATAAGACATACTGCCCCATTGGCTCCATGATTATTCATGGGTTACCAGTGCTGGGGAGCAGAAGAGATGCCCTCACACGCCACTCAAAGGTGTTATACTGACACTCATCATAGCTTCCCCAGGTTCTCCTTCCAGAGAACTATGAACATGCTATCCACCAAGCCAAAAAAATCCACTCACATTTGAATAGTAGGCTAATGAACATGAGGGGAAAGACTCAAGGTAAGACCTGTTCCTAAACCTTTATTTACAAAGGATACTTTTAAGCCAGACTCTCCATTGCCTTTCAAACATGACACTAGAACAACCCTGGGAATGTTGTTTTTAAACAGCCTGCTCATCCCTTATTCAGATAAATAGTAAATGTATAGTGCTGCTAAGTCAAGCTATTTAGTAAAGACATTTACTTCTGCATAGAAACTCAGCCACCATGGTGCAGGAGAGCACATCAGCATGCTATGATCCAGCTCCCAACCAAGGGGATGAAGACATCAGGACCAAGAAACAGGGCAGAGACCATTTATGCTGCACCCCAGCAAAAGCATCCACCCAGTTTGTTGGTTTTAATGCTTGGACTGGAAGTGGGAATAGTTTTTTAAAGGCTGTTCTAGCCAGTGAAATAAGAAAAAGGGTATCACATGACTTTGCACTCTGGATATTGTTTGTAGAGAAGCCTTAAGTCACAGCTGGACTTCTACAAATTATTTATGATTGCAGAGTGATATTGAATATACAACTTGAGGGAAAATCACAGAGAGCAGAATTGTATGCACACAGAACTAAGCTTCATGTTCAGTCACATCTCTTCCAACTGACTGCAAGCAGCTCTACAGTCAATATCCAAGGCTCAAACACCCCTTGGAAATTCATTAGCAAGCACAGCAACAGCAGTCCTGAAAATAGCATCTTTCCATTCAGTGCAATGAGACATGCCTCACTATATTATATGTTCAAAGAGGGAAGGGCAATACTCGTCTAAACCTAGCTTCTCATGAACCTGAATCCAATCATACATTCCCTTTATGACAGCCATCTCTCTTGGTGCTGCTCTACAAAATCTACATCTTATCAGCACCACCTTAAAGGTCGGCTGTGCTATTTCAATAAATAGAGAAACCATGGTTTCCTTAAACCACTTGCATTCCTCTTGCTGCAGTCATTTTGCCTCTCTTCTATGGTCTTGCTTAGCCCACTTTCATATGAATGTCATATTTTGCATTTGCTGTGTGCTGTCATCTAGACTCCCGCTGTAAAACAGTTTGGTTTTCCCCCAGTTGGTGCACCAGATTAGCATTCCCCCTCTCCCCCCTCCAGAACAGAATGTAATTAAAGATCATGGGAAAATAACACACACACTAGTCATAAAGTTAGAGAATTTCAGGTTTGGTTCTGCTTTCCAATTTTACATGCTCCACTTCACTTCTGTATATAAAGAGAAATATAAATGGCTTTGGTCACTGGATATCTATTAACTCCTTGTACATCAGATCCTGTAAGACAGAGATGACAGCAAGATTCACAGCAGCTTATGAGAAAGGGCCTGTGCCTCAGAGAATCACACCCAAGACACCCAAAAGGAAGTGCTTTGCCCCAATGGTTCCCTCTTTGCTTACTGTGAAAGAGTTTTGAAACATAAGCCAGAACTGTCTCCCTGTTTAGAGTGTTCAAGAAAAGGTTTCATCATCTAAGTGAATGGTCTCACCTGAGAAGCCTGCCAGGATGATCACTTTGATAGCCTTGAAGCCAGAGAACCCCTTGCGTCAGCAAAGGCCAGTGCTGGTGGCACAGTGGCACAGCTGGTTTAAAGCAGAGCTTGTTTCGTACATCCTCACCTCAGCAGAGGCACCTCCACCTCAGGTTTTTTTCATGCTAGAATGGAAACATCTAAGAGCTTACTGCCTTTGGCTGTAGGACTGAACGTCACCAGAAGAAAAATTAACTGCTTCTTAATTAAAAAAAAAAAAAAAAAAAAAAAAAAGCTTAAACTGGTTTTATAGCAGAGATAAAAATACCATCAAATTGCCATTTATCACCACAAGAGTAAGGTAGAAGCAACTGTTGATCTTCTGTGTGTCTCCTGAGAGGTTCTGGAAAGGAAAAAAACCTACCAGGTGATCTTGTGCTGTGAAGGCAGGTGGCAGTGGGGAAGCAACTCGGGATCTACATCCCAAGTCCTGCCACAGCTATATCACATCATAATTTGTCTCCTTTTTCAAGATGAGAGAAGGTAACTGAGGTCACTGAGAAAGATGATGTTTGTGCTGTGTCGTTTGACACAATATCACACAGACAGAATTTATGACTTGCCCAACCTATACAGCACTGTCAATGGTGGATTTCTAGGAAATAAACCCCAATATCATGGTGCTTACTATACCTCAAAATTACTCCCTCTTCCTCAGATAGAGAAAAAAGTAGATGTTCACCTTTACTGTAATTATTTTTTATGAGAAGTAGATGTTCACCTTCACTGTAATTATTTTTTATGGCAATTCTCTTCCATTAGTTTGAGATCATAATGGAATAAATAGAAAAATGAGCTCCAGGCTGAGTATTCTGCATTGTAATCTAAATTAAACTAGTATTACAAATTTGTTTACATATCTCAGTTGAGCTATGCAGTTTCAAAAGTTACTTGCTGAATGTAAACATCTCTCCTACATTACCCACTATATGCAGTAAAATATATTCTAATGTAATACAATAAAACTGAAAAACCAATAAATGCTCCTATTTATTGAGAAATTGGACAAAAAATAGCTTATTGTCAGTTTTTAAAGACTGAAAATCAATAGATGATGAAAGGTTGTATTTTTTGTTACCATTAGATTGTTGACTCTAGCAATAAGTGAGATATGGATTATAACTGGGGGAGTAAAGAACTGGTGAGATATACAATTTGGAGCTTCTAGGGTTTTGTAGAAACTTATTTCCCAGTATTTGTGCAGCAGTGGCCATCTTGGCACTGCTGTTAATGGGCCCCAAGAGCACAGGTCCTCCATTTTGTTGACAAAGCCAGCTTTAAGTATTTTCCTGTCTTTACAAGCATTTCTAAATTAAGGGGATTCTTAATCAGACTTGCATCTGCTGAGGATCACAAGTAAAGGAGATCCAGCTTTCACATGTATTCATATCCTGCCAATCAAAAAAACAAAACATAAAAAAGTCCTCGAACAACACCGTGAAACTCCAGTTATTAGGGTGTCACCTCCCAGCTGCCTCTGAGTCCCCCTGGGTGAGCTGCCAAGAGGGGTTCCCCAGGCGTGGCCCCACATAACAGCAACCACCACCCAACACCCGAGAGAAATGAAGTTAAATCAGATGTTCAGCTTGCAAAAACCTTTAGCTCTCATGCTAAAGTTCACGAGTCTGCCACCCTTCCCCACACAAATAAAGTTTTCCACATCTGTGCCCTGAGCACAGAGATCCCATTCCAGCCTGCCATCTACACACGGCTCAACCTTACCCTAAGTACATGGGCAGAGAGAGGTCTGAAAAACAAAGATTTTTAGCACCTGCTTTCCCAGAGGAAATTATTCACAGGAGTCAGTTTAAAACCTGAATTTCTATATTCGTTCAACAAAAAGCGCACAACCGTGCAGAGGCTGGGAAGGCATTTTTGTCTCGCAGTGCAAACACAGCAACATGGAATACTAAAAAAAATATGCAGCGATAAAAAACACTGAACTAAACATAAGTGCTGCATCCACGGTCCTTAAATAGTGCTCCATGCCAACATTTTTCCAAGTGAACCAGTAGGTATGACCATTACATATAAACCCAAATATAGATGTTCTACCCCAACTATATTTCTAAACTCTGGAACAGAGTCTGAAAGGATGCCAATTACAATAGGGAGTTAGGGCTGTTTTTAGGATTTATATTCTCTTTGTATGTTTCATAATCGTATCACAGCTCAGATCTTGCTAGATGGGGGTAATGCAGAAAATGCCTATATTGCCTTCAGATACACAAATGTTCTTCTCTGGAAAAGTGGGCAGTGACCACTGGGCCTGGATGTGATGGAGAACTACTAAAGCCAGCTGACCTGCTTCTGCAGCACCCAATTTTACAAATTCTGAGAAGTATGCAATTAAAAGTGTAGAGAAAGAAAATCTCCCAAGACCTGGAAGGAGCTGACAGTGTGCAGAAATGGCCGTCCTACTGCTGGTCCCAGTCTTGTGTTCCCTGACATAAAACATTTGCTTCAAACCAAGGCTAGCAAAGAGAGAACTAATTTTCATATCAAGGTTTCCTTCTGTTTTCCCAGGTAGGAAGCTATTTCTAAAAAGGGGCTGTTACCACGTCTGCATAATCACATACCAAAAAAAGATTAATGTTGCTCCTGTAAGCTTTTGCTTAAGTATACCATGGAAAATAACTTTGATGAAATAATTTGCCCAGAGCACTGCTTGTCTGGAAGATTTCTATAATTTAACCGCAGTTCTGTAAATAATTTGGTGATAGACAGGCCATCAGCATAATTTGGTGCTAGACCCATGCAATGTTAAGGAAATGGCCAGCAGGCCAAAATTAAATCAGCTGGGACCTAGTATGTACAATGCACATTAAAAACCAGTCCAAATCTATTATTTTTTGGAATATGCTTATTTATTTTAAAGGAAGACACTGATTTTTGCATTAGGAATTAACACAAAGAAATGTCATGCTTCCTCCCTGCGAGGAAAAGATCACCCACACAGAATTAATCCTGCAGATCTCCATGAAGATGTACAATATTTTTGGACTGTAACATCCCAAACTACAGCATTTTGTACCACTTTTGGACTTACCAATAACTTTCACCAAAGTATCTCAGTTCTCCTGTGCTGATAACCTGTAAAATAGCAAAAGCCATTGCCCTGATTTTTACTCAAGCCGTAACCAGGTCTGCAAGATAAGAGGTACAAAATTGTATGCATGGTACATTGCACCTTTAATCATCTACCTACCTGAAATACTTAAGCAAGTAGTTAGACATCTAAATGGTCCAACTACAGGCTTAAAATAAATGAGTTTTGTAGTATATGACTGTGTCCACATAATTTGAAAACTGGCATTCACATCCCATCTCAAGCAAAGTATCATTTCAGCTACAAGCAGATCAGAAACTTAAAGTCAGTATTAGAGCCAAGAATAAGTCTAAGATTTAGTATTTCAGCTGAGAAGAGGAGAGAACAAACGGCTGCAGGATGCTTCCCGCAGCACTGTTTCATTTCTGGACAAACATTTTGCCATCAGAAATGTCCACAATCAGCATTGCTTTCCTTTTTCCACATCATTATAATGTAAATGGAGATACATTCTGGAAACCCTCAATGATTTTACCAAATGAGAAGGGAATGGCAGGGAAAATAACATACTAAACAAACGCAACAAAGCCATCCCTCTCAGCTCTACTGAAAAAAGTCCTCAAGAAGCAGACACATTTATACTTCTTTTTAACTGAAAATACAGAGAAGGAGGTGAAGTAGATGGGTTAAAAGCCAGCAAAAAGTAGTATAAAAAAAGCCCACCAGGTATTGTTGCAAGAACCTCTAGATAAGCATCTTAAATCAGAGTAAATTACACACCTCATGCTGGTGACTCGGTCATGGGAAATTATGAAGCTACGTGATGTCTCATTTGTTGTGCTGAAAACAAATGTAAATAAATTACTGAGAGAATCTCATTTACATTTAGAAATTCATCCCGATGCATGACATGACTGCTGATGTTTTTTTAAATGACACTTTGAGAAGGAGTGCCACTATTAAAAACAGATTGTAGCCACCTCGGTGAGAGCCTGTGCAAGTGTGTGTGTGTCTGTGCATGAGTGTGCAATGGCAGACGTTCTAGAGGGATCTTTCAGTTCTTTGGAAAAAATGCTTTCTTTTACTGCTGCACAACCAAAATGGTGGTGCCAGAAGACAAAACCATTGATACGTATTCTTCTGTGTATTTTCCCCTCTCCAGAGGGGGAAGCAGAAAGACACTGTAATGGATTGGCTGCTGCCACTATAACAGAAAGTGCAAATACTAAAATGGTGGCAACAGAAAATAGCGTGGCACATCCCTCCATCATCAAGTGTAATAAAAGTTCCCCTTAAATACACACACAAAAAGCCTTTCGCTAAGCTTTTATCTCTTCCCTCCACGTCTCACATTTTAAGCTGTCACTGAAAAAATTGAGAAGGATATCCAGGAAGCCATAAGATGGAGAGCAAGTTGAACTGCTGTTAGCTAAGCAGCACACATTCAGGCAAATATCCAAATGCTTTAGGAGCTGTCATTCTCCATCCCGCGTGGGAAGGCTGCGAAGAGACGGACTTGCTCGTATCATGATTGCTCTTATTATTACAGCAGTGAAAACACTGCATACTAATGGATGTGTTTTCAAAAAAAAAAAGACTGTTAGATGGCTTTTTCGACTCTGTGCCTGGCTGTCTGGGCTTCAGTATCTGATATATCCTATCCCTTTCTTTGCTTCCAAAACAGAACTCTAAAAAAAGTTTGTAACATGAGGGCAAATAAAACATATTTCCAAATGGGGACATGACAGTGTTCTACAACCCCACATACGGCAGCATATTTACATAAGCCTGCATAGGTCAGAGAGTTTATTTGTTAAGGGACAAATAAGCAGGCCATGAAATAATTATTTTTCATTGTGCCCTGCCAAACCTACCCAGCCAAAGGCTAAATTGAGCTGCTATTGTGATTATTTGAACTGTGGAGCCAAAAGTCTTCACTGCAAAGCATCCCAGCTGTCCTAAATTTTATTCTGATGGCTAGTTTTCACACTAGCTTGAAACTTGCCAAAAATGCTCCACAAAACAGGCAGGCGGAAGGCTTGCTTTATCCAGACCTACAGCAATTACTGATTTAGAGCTGTTCTGAGAACTTGATTATTAACAAATCACTTCCCAAAATTGTTATGACAAGATTCACATATGCAAATGGCAAGCTGCTCATATGTACACAGCTAGCAAAAGAAATTAATACAAAGATTCCCAGATTTATTTATGGTTATTTCCTATTCTGCTTTACTGCAAATTAGCCACTAAAATATTAAAAGAAAGGGGAGAGATCCAGCTGCAGCATCACAGTTTTGACATATGGTGACATGGGAACACCCAGGCCATAACTGCTCAACATGCTTCTGCCTTCACCCACCTCCCTGGGGAAAAGGATCTACCAGTGACTTCTGGCACCAAAGGAAGCAAAACCACCATGGCAGCTCTCAAGTTGCAGGTTTGGCCAACACACCAAGGAGCAGGCAGGATTACCCTGAAAACAGCTCAATTGATGGGCTTGGGAGGATATTTCATATTTTAAATGAGGTTGACAGTGGAGGAGGGGGAACAACAAATAGAATATTTTTTTAAACCTCATGCTTCAAAGCTTAAATTAATCCCTAATAATGAAAGATTAGGATGAGAACGTGTAGAGAGAAGATTATCCCAAGTCTGTCCATTGTGAGGCTCTTACAACTGTACTTGAGGTGCCTGGGGTTGGTCATTGCCAGAGACAGAGCAGGAGGATCTTGGGAACTATTAATTTCATGCTCTCTATGTTTCGTCTTAAATAACTAAGACAAACAAAAGACAAAGAGGCTAATTGTTTTGAAGGCAGCAGACTTATAAATAAATGAAATGCTCATCACTTGGTATCAGGCTCTACGTACCACAACCTTGACCAGACAAGTGCACCTTGCTGCAGCTGCACTCCTTTTCCTCCACACATCTTCCTATTCTTCATCCTGTTTGTAATTTCACTGTAATATCCTCAGGGCAGCAACCACTCCACATTTACACATGAATTAGAACAACACCTCGCACAATGGCATACCAGTCCTGATTGGACCTGGACTGCTCCTGGGAATGCTGTGGGAACGGTACTATAAAAAGAGCTCATAAATGCATAGAGTTCAGCTCAGTAACACACACACACACACCCCTACCTTTTAACACAGTTAACATCACCAGACTGTTAACTCTGTTTTCACAATAAAACTGCAGATAGTTTAATCCGTTTCTAAGCTCCAAGATAGTTGCAGGATGTGTAGCTCACATTCAGCAGACCTCCTCCACCAGGACACTCTGTGAAGTCAGGCCTTTGCAATGGACACCTGCACTTACTGCTCAGTACAACGATAGAAATGCTACAAGATCATGTTATAGAGGTCAAGGCTTAAGGATTTGCATGGAAGCTTATCCAGTGATGAGCTGGGGACATTCAGAATGGGCAACCAAAGGAAGCCGCAAAGTGTCAGCCACATCACCCCTGTGCAACCATTACAGAACTAACCTGCTTAGCCCAAATTCCCTTCTGATTTCCTTCCTTCCTTGGGAGAGGCTTTTGACCTTTGAGCTAATGTTTTAATATATTCTGGAATTTCAAATTTTGTACATAATAAACTAGTTATTTTCAGGTACTTCAGATATAAATAACTCCAATACAAAATTTTAACTTGCTCTGGTACTCAGTCATGGTATTTTTAACTGAAAATATAACAAACAGATTTGAAAATCTTTAGCAACATATTTCCATTTTTCCATAAATTCTGACACATCAATTATTTTGTTGGACTTTTTCCTGAAGGACTATGAATATCCAGTAGGCTTCACAAAGGACAAAAGAAAAAGGAAAGGAGTGGGTACAGGTAAGATGGCAAATCAATAAGTAACCTGAGTGCATGTATAAATTCAGGCACCTGAGCCCCCTTTAAAGTCACGTTCCATGCTGTAGTCACTCTTTCCAATAGTTAATATATAGAAAAATGGAAAAAATAGCCAAAAGGTAAAGCATATAAAAAATATTAATTAGAACGGACACTTTGTCAGGCCTCCATTCTGCATTGATAGGGCACCAGAAATTGACCTTAAAAATTTATCATACAGATTACAGCTGTTAGCAACTGCATTCATCTCTTTCAAAATAAAAAAAAAAAAATTGAAAAGTATATTTTTTTTTCCTGCCAAATGACTGATCTCTCTTTTACTTGCCTAAATTAAACTCTACACAATCAAATTGTGTGTAATTCCTTTTTCTCTGGTTCCTGATGGGATGGCAGCATTACAGGGCCCTTCATGTGCTTTTCTATGTACCTTTGCACTCAATGAAAGTTTTGTCCATGGCATAAACGTGGAGATTTTCTGTCTGACAGAGATGTGACCCTCACTGCTGGACATTCTCAGCCTGAGCACTTCAGCTTTTCCATGAACGGCCTGCAACTTGTGATTTGACTCTTGTTCTTTTTGCCTGGGGTGCCCACGGCTCCAACCAAAGCAAACTCTGTCCAACTTCCACTCTGGAGCAAAGATCCTTCAGGAATGATCTTTTTACTTCTACGCAGACAGTAAGAGATCGAGGTCTACATGGAAGAGGCTACTGACAACGCCGCACACACTCAGTCATAGCCAGATATGTGACAAAGTCCTATTAAATCCTATTAGGGAATAATACAAATGACAGAGCTTAAAGAATACAGTTAGCTCCTAATTAGACAGCCCATAAATCTGTTCAGAACCTTCATAACTTACCACCAGAACAACAATCTCAAGACCTTTCACTGAGTTTCATTTTAACAGACCTGTTGTCCACTGAACCAACAACTCTGTTGCTTGCAGACAAGATATTTCATCAACTTAAATACTATTAAAAGATGATCATGCACTGAGCTATCCTGAAATTGTGTAACATTTGCATGGTATAACACATACTCTTACTTGTTCACTGCAGTCTGATTCAAAGTGCTATAAATATGTTTGCCCTTTCTGCTAAGCCCGCCTAAGGGATTAGCAACCCCCCAAAAGTTCAGTTGAATATTAACTGCATTAACTTTGCAGACTGTAACATACTGTTACACTCAAACAGCCTACGGTGTGGTATGGATGACTTGCTTAATAAAAAATGTTTTCTTGCAAAGCCCAATTGCTAGAAAAAAGAATTTGCTCTGTCAAAGGGGGTGACCTCTTCCATTTAACTTCATAAAGCAAACAAACAAAAGGCAGAACTTTACAGGGATGTCCAGAGAAATGTTTATCATTTTGTCTGTCAAAGCAGATGGACTTCCCTTGGCAACACAGCACATGCTCCACTCTACATTAGAAATTAAGTCACTTCACCATGAAAAAAAACTGTGAAATACAGCAGCAAAAGTGTCATCTACTGTAGTAATATGAACTCAAAAACTGTAAAAGAATTAGGTTTGCTTACTTATTTTGCTAAGTAAGAAGTGCTTTGAATGCCGACTCCCATAAAAAACTCATGTGCTGGAAGACTCTTCAGCACAAAGTTATATAGCGGTGAAGACAAGTAAAAAGAAGAGGAAATATTTAAAAATTGGAAGAGGGAGAGTTGATAGGAGTGTGAAAGGGAGCTGACTTGATAGCTAGTGACAAAAGTCAAGGAAGAGCAGATTCTTGAACCTCCCAAGCAAAAAGCTCCCAAGCAGAGGCGGGTGTTGACTGGCAGTATCTGATCAAAAGACGAAGAAAGGGAAAGAGAAAGAAGAAAATGAGAAAGGCTTCTCAGAAGTTTCTTAAGGTTATGAGGCAAAAAGTATTCAACAGATTGCTAAAATACTTTTAAAGATTAAAAAACCCTCCTTCATTACAACTGCAGTAATAAAAAAAAAGTAGAATCTATTATGGCATGAAAACAGAAATTGCAGAATATGGTTTTTTTTCTTTTATAAAAATATACACGACACAAACATTCTCTATGCTGCTGTGGGAACATGTAAAAATACTCAAAAAACCTTGATCCTGAACGTTGCAATGAAACCTTTCTCATTTGGTCTTCAAGATCATGTCTGTATCAATTTGTAAAAACACACTCTCCCATACAAGGGACTTGGGTGTAACATAAAATAAATCCAAACTTTGAGAATTAGAAACCATATTTCTTCATAATGCTGGACATTTACTTGCTTCTGCCATTCACCATCACTATTATGTTGTCTAGAAACGGAGACCAACAATAGATGTAGGTAATTACACAAGGACTTAAACTGCAGAGAGCTTCAGACCAGAGCATTAAACTGGAATTAAAGCTTTACAGGAAAAGAGAAATGTTTCACTCCCTGCAATCACCTCCCTCCCTCAAACACACACTGCACACCTGCTACCCACCAGCCAGATGGGACTGAATTCTCCCAAATCAGATCTTGGATTTTAAGATCAGCTCGAGTTCAATTGGATTTCAAGACATGAAAATATATCATTTCACATTCAAAAAATTACACCAGTGTCCAGGAACTCCTAGTTTCAGTGCTGTTTGCACAATTATATATGTATTGAAGTGGGATTACTGTCTCAAATGTCCCAATAGAAATAAGTAAAATGCAGCTTTGCATCAACATTTAATTTAATTACACATGCTCACTTAATACATAAAAAAGAAAAAATCAGGATTTTAAATTATCAGCATGTTAAGTGAGATTGGGAATTCAGCTAATTTGTAGTGACCAGTAGTGTTTTGTTAAAAGTCCACAAAAGCAATTTAGCAGCCCAAACTCACTTTAATATTGTAGCAACTGGCTCTTAATGCATAGGTATCATAAAATATTAACACAAGTTAAGCAAACACTAGGAAGCATTATATTCCTAGAGAATTTGCTAAGCTTGCATAATGTAACATTTTTTGTCAATAAAGTTTCTTCAGTTAAGAGATCTCTAGCCTTTTCTCCAGAAGATGATCTCTTTTTTGCCTCCTCTATTCCAGCAGCACAGCTCCACCAAGTCCCTGTTGCCTGCACTTCAGTGGAGTGCCAGCAACTGGTAAAGTCTCATTTTAACTGGGATTGGTCTTTCCCCACCTTTTCCTGCAGTCCTGAAAACATTTGAGACATGCAGGGGGTTAACAAGTCACCGGTCACCAGCAAGCTGGTCTCCGGTCTCTGCAGGGGTGGCGGGCATCTGGAAGCTGTTGCCGGTGGTGTTCCGCCAGAGCCGCGCCTGGCAGGTGCCAAGGCGCAGGAATGCGAGTCCTGCCCGCTTGGCCAGCCTTGGACTGACCTTTAGTCATAACAGGGAACAGGAGTTTTGTTAGCGAACACCGAGTTCTGGTCTACACATTTTTTAAATTGATTCTTTTATTGATGTAAAGTGCCCAGGTGCCCTCACGACAGTCACTAATATAGATTTCGAAAATAAAATTAATTAAGGACCAGTCTGGACCACCTTTACTGTCACCATGTAGTACCCTTTTCTGCAAGTAACAATGCTATCAACCAGCGAGCAGGAGCGGAGTGTTTGAGGAGTATTTCATTACATCCCAAAACACCTGACCATGGAGGTCAAGATCACTGTCACCTATCTATGCGTACACACACACACACACACACACATATTCCCTCTCCTCTCCTACCTTCCAAAAGGGGAAGTGAAGCACAGAAAACTCAACTGGCCAAAGGCAGTGTCAGAGCTGTGCCGCTCCGCGCTCCATCCATCCAGAGCATGGCACAGGGAGCATGGCATGGGCAGAGCCTGAGCGGGAGCAGAGCAGCCTGGCACTCAGGCTAATCTGAATTACACTCATCCAGCCCTCGAAATGGTTCCTCATTAGCTGCGGGTTAATGGAGTCCCAATGAGTAGTGTTATTTTCATCCCCTGCCTACTGAATACAAAATTCATTTGCAAATATCCTGTAAAATACTGCAAAGCAAGCCAAAGAGATATGACAACATAAGAGGCATACTATTTATGGAATGCACTTACCGTCATTTAGAAAAGGAAGCTGACATGAGCAACAACCTAAATTTAGCAACACATTTAGTTTTTATTCACTAGTCACAATGACAACATTTCAGAAGGCTACCGCACACCTTGTGCATCGAAAGGTTCCACTGAAATCAAGGCAGACTTTGATCTGAAAGGAATTCTGGATCAGCTCCTTAATGAATACAACACTGAGTTAAATTAAGGCAATCACCATCTTGACTTTCTATTCCAAGTAGATATAAAATTACATTGATTGCAGGAAATGGTGGCATTCAAACAATATTGCAATGGCCAAAGCCTGAAAGCTAAATTCATTGTCAAGCTAAACTAGGCTTTCAGAGGGCACCATTTTATTTGAAGCAAAAAAGCATCTGCAAACCACGTATTTTCAATTAATAGTGTAAAAGGCACAGAGTAAGAAAGGAAAAACACAGGTCAATATGCCACACGCCACTCAAAGAAGCAGAGTCCCTGCATGAAGATACTGTGCATATACATACACATGTATGTAAATGTATATATATATGTGTGTGTGTGTGTGAGTGCATGTATGTGTTTTGGGCTTTTTTAGTTTTTTTTTTAAGGCAGCCTGTACTACAAAAGCCAAATTTGAGATCCAGAAAGGCACAATGCATCTCTGAACAGCCTGACAATGCTCTTTTACTCACACTATCTTTAATTCAAAAGTAATTTCAAATCAACAGCACACAAAGTTAAACCTAGTTCTTTTGAAAACTCAGAAAAAGAATTAACTCGAACCCTTACCTTTGGCACCTTAAAGACTTTTGGCCATGACTTACCTGTATAAATAGAAAGAACTAATTTACTACAGAAATGCCCATGGGCAAACATGTTCTGGCTAATGAAGTGTTCAGCTTTTGCATGATTAACCAGCTGGTGGGGGTGGTGTAAAAATCACAGGGCATAAAATAATAAGAAAATTGATTAGCAGCTCTCTTTTAAAGCACTCTATGAAAAATTTCCTTATTTTTGCTGAGCAGTTTCAAAAGTGACTGTACAGAAAGACAGACTTAAATGACTTACCAAGGAGTCAGGCAGAGACTGCACCAGGCACTCACTCCTCCAAGACCTGCATCGCAGAGAGTTTCAAGTGAAAAGCAAGATACCGACCAGCACCATGGCTGGATTACTTATACAACATGTTGGTCCTGCCAGTAGTCATAAGGGTAATTTTCTACTATATTGCAAACGACATTATATAAAGTTAAAACCATGATTATGCCTTGACTCAGTTCAGTTTCTTCCCCAATGCTCTATACTTGAATACCTGAGCTGGCTACAGTATTCCCGCAAGCAAATTTAAGTGCCTCCATATGAGCCCCGGGATTCACATGCTACTTAGAAATAATGCACATATTTAGGTGATGCCACAGAAAAAAGATGGGGTTTGCACTCACTAGGGACAAAAATCCTCTTGCCCTTCCCATCCTGTACAAGGGGTTCCTTACAAGCTTAGATGCTCTGCCTTCAAAATAAGACCTAATTAGTGTACAAATATTTGGAAGACGGGTCACGAAAATAAATTTATCATTAACTCTCCCCTAAACCAAGGCAGGCTATTTCCTAAAGAAATGTCTACTTCGTACACATTTGCTCTGGGTAACCCTTCAGCTCAGGTACAACTGGCTTGTAACAATTTCTTTGAGAAGAAAACCCACATATTTTTATGGCATGGAATTACTGAAGAAATATGAAAAAGCTGCTCACATAAAACATATGTACCAGGATTAAAAAAATAAAAGCAAAAACTTAAGTTACAGATAATTTGCAATAGACCATTGTAACAGTCACAGTCCCTCTTTAAGGTCATTACTTCTATGGAAAATGCATGTTTTACACCTATTTACGAACTTCCAAAGACCAGTCTATAGCTATGTACCATGGGAGATGCAGGCAAAGAATTTGCATCTCAGGGATTTGCAATCTGTTCCAGCCTTGGGGATGCAACCGTAAGTGGGACTTCATAGGCTGGGAACCTACATGAACTCCCTCTGTCAATATACAAGCTGTCCCCTTATATCCACAGCTGATTTCTAACCATAACCAGATACTGCCTCCTCGAGAGTCCTCTCTTGTTGTATATGATGGTATATGACATACCTTCATATGCCCAGTTACCTGGATATTAATTAAATTCCCAGATCATTCTGGTATACTGTGCATGCTGTGGCTCAAAATATTCAATCATACCATGGGATTCTTTGTGAGGAGCAATGATTTTACCTGAAGAGTTATTTTTTACAAGAAGAACCAAAGCAGAACTCTGAAGCCCATTTTCCTTCTTTTCATGACTCCTGTATTTACTTTAATTACCACTTCCTGAGGAAGATAGTATCATTTTAAACACCCCCAAAGAAAGATTTTTCCATGCAGTTTCCCTGTAAGAACTAGGCAGATTATCCTGAGAACAGATTACTTCACATGTACACCAAACATTCACACTGAAGAACTGGTCAGGCCCATGCAGGTTAGATAACTCTACAAATATTACATAGAGGCGTTCCTTTCATATCAGGTACATCTGAGAAATCTTCTCACTAACTTCATAGTCAGTCAAGACTTCTCATATCAAAGATGTTTTTGCCCATTTTCAAGGCATTGCTGGATCGCTATACACTTGCATAGGTCTTCCTTTCAAGCCTCCTCTAACTTTTTGGAAACATATTAACACTTAAGAAAGTAGGCATAGAGCAGACATGAGCAAACCGAAATAGAGGAAAACTGAAAACACTGGCATTTCTCTCAGTAGATCAGTTATGAAAGTGCTATTTCCAGATAGAATTCATCATAAAAAGAGAAAATTCTAGTTAAGCAAGAAGTAGCATTAAATTCCACTTAAGTCCAATTTCTGTGATCATATTTGAATCATGAGCCATTTCTAAAATGTCGTATATTTCTAACTCTGATGAACTGGGACCCTGACAACACCGGAGCTTGTAAGCTCTGTTTGAAGTTATTTTCAAACATGGTAACAGCCTAATATGGTTACAACACAATTTATTAATTGCAGCTAAGAAATTATGCTGTGCAGTATCTAAGTAACATCATAATTTTAGCTAGCCTACTTGTTTCAAAAGTAAAAAAAAAAAAAATTAAAGCCTGTTTGCTACAGAAAGTGAATGCTTGTTAAAACTGTACTTCTTAAAGGAATTCAGAAACATAGATATGAGGCATATCTGGTTTACAGAAGGCAAAACCTAATTCTTCAGACCTGAGCATCATACTCCAAAAGCTTTATGTAACTATCTGTTTCTTTACTTTTGGGCAATTGCTTTGGAAGAGCCCCCAGTGAGTGATGTTGTATGCCCTGCAGAGGGGTCAAGCACAACATACAGGCTGCACACTCTAGGTTTGCCTTCAAAGAACAAGCAAACGCAAAGGTATTTAGGTGCCTAACTCCACTTATATCCACTCTCAGTGAAACTGATAGACTAAGTGCCTCTGAGGACATGATCCTTTGACATCAATGTGGATTCCTCAAATGGATCCAGGTCCATGCTTTTATGGACACCAAAACAGCAGAAAGTAAAAATCATTCTGCCGTGTGGCTTCTTTATCCTCTTCTATATTGGAGTAGACCATGGTTCCTGGTAGAGGACACAACAGCCAAAAAGGCTGGTCTAATTAACCAGAGTTTTTCATACTAATTAGGAACAACATGAACATTAGGCAATCAATAGGACACCTTATGCCACTACTGCTTAAGTCTGCTTTGACTACTTCTGGTTCAGCTGTACCCTTGAAGCATATTTGGAGGGTTCTTCCTGACACCCTCCTATGCACCATCAATTTTTAGCAACAATAACCTTTCCCATTACACTAGAAATTGATAAGCAACATTGTTAACCTATGTGATGCAGCTAAAAGTCAGATGTAAAGTGTCAAAAGGATTTTTTTTTCATTTTGGTAAATTATTTTGATCACTTCTAATGTGATTATACACTTGACCAGTGAGTAACATAGTATGATACCCACCACACTGCAAACAAATTGCATACAGACTTGTTTTACACACACATCCCACTCAGGAGCAAGGAGAGCCATGCTCCACCATTCACTGTACACTCAGCAACTCACTTCCAAATTCATATGAAATAACAATGCAATCATTTTTTCAAAAGTCATTTAAAACTCTTTCTGAACAACTTCTTAAGGACAGCTGGCAAGAAAGTAATATGTCTTAAGTACAGATAAAACCAGAAAACCTGCAAAGCATCTTTTCCAATTGAGAGGCTCAACTGCTAAAATTAGTTCTTGGAATTTCTCCTTTGGGTGCCAGTTCAGATCTTGCTCCAAATGACCACTAACAATCAATCCTACTGACTTTGAAGTAATCCACAACTACTCAATAAGACCTGTTTTCTAATTAGGTGCATGCAACCCCCTCACAAAACATCACATTCTCATACCCTTATTTTTAAAAATGTACTTTTGTTCCAATGTCCTGAAACTAACTGTACAAACACAAAGAACTCAGATGCCCTCTCAACCCCCATTGGAAGTGACAAGTGAGTCCTTCTAAAATTGCAGACACATACTGTCAAGTGCAGGTGTTTGTAAACAAGTTTGGAAATGTTTCTAATTATAAACCATAGGAGTTAAAAGTAGAAGTCCAATCCACTAGCCTTAAAAAAAAAAACTTCCAAAAGTGTTCATCTAAATGAGAGCAACCAGTGATGTTTCATTTAGTAACAACAGCAGAATTCCTGTGCCAAGCTGCACACTGCTCTTTATCAAACTTTCCACTATGAATTACATTTCTTAAAAAAAAAAAGGATTTGATAAGAATTTTAATTTGCTGTCATACTATGATACTGTATATGTGAAAGTACAATCTAAAAATACCCTATTCACAGGTCTCCCTCATTTCACATAATTATAAAGAGGGAAAAGAAATGTTCCCAAATCTTCTGAATCTGTCTTGGCTGACAACATCAAAGTTCAGCTCTTATCAGGAGCTTCCCACGCTGACCTTCTGAGAACTCAAACCAAACTCCTCTTGAGGAAGCCTTACTCTTCTGGATGAAATTCTCCTCAATAACCTCAACTACTGCAAATCTCGGCTTGCCCGGCACAAAACTGCTGCGAGAGGAAACTCAGAAGGGCAACCCCAGAGCTCTGGCTGATGGATGCTGCCACTGAACTTGAGGTGTCTCAGACTTGTCTTCACTACTCTGACATGGAGGTCAGAAATGCAGCTCTAAGGACCCACATGTTTTGACCAACTCTTCAGACAGAGGCTGAGAAAAGGCAAATCCTGCAGCCCTCATACACTATTTACAGTGCACTATGACAAGATAGTGCAGGCACAAAGATGGACTTTACCTTTGCAGGAGTTTAGGGAAAAAGCAGAGCTAAGGGAGAGGGAGCTCTTTTAAGGGGAAAAGAAAAAAGATTCATTAATCTCATTATTTCTTAAAGGAAACATAACAGCACATTTGAGCATGTCAGAATAGCTTCTGCTGATTACAAGTGAGCAAACATGAAACAATTGCAGAGAGGCCTTGATTCAAGAATGGGGTAGTCTCCTGCTGCACTGTCCTGAAGAAAATAGAAAGGAACGTGGACTAAACGGTGAGGACCTGCTCCAAGAACAAGGTGGGACTGGCCCTGCCCAGCAGATATCCCTCTGTTCCCCACCTACAGCATAGACAAGTACTGTGAAGGGCAGGGAAACAACAGCTCTTCATTCCCTGCACAACCAGCCTCCTCCTCCTACTCCTCTGGGATGTTACAAGACAGAGGAAAAGTCCAAACCCATCCTCCTCAACAAACAAGACAGAAAGTAAGTTGCTCATGTCTCATCACAGTCAGGGAGTTATTTCACATAATAATCACTATCCAATCTTTCCTTTTCCTTCCCTTCATTTTCTTTTTAGCCTTTGCTCTGTAAAAATAATAGCATAAAAATAATTTTTTTTCTGGAGGACCAGAAAAATTTTTTTTGAAATTCACTGCATTCAACAAACATGACCATACCAGTTTAGAGCTGTACAGTCTTGTACCCAGCAAGTGCAGTGCTTTCAAAGCAGGACTCTTGCAGGTGGCAATTCCTTTGCTGCAATCATAATACCATAAAATAATGGAATAGGTTGGGTTGGAAGGGACCTTAATGGTCATGTAGTTCCAACCCCACTCCAATGGGCAGGGACAGCTTCCACTACACCAGGCTGCTCTAAGCACCATCCAACCCAGCCTTGAAAACTGCCAGGGCTGAAGCATCCACCTTCTCTTGGCAACATGTTCCAGTGTCTCACCATCCTCACAGTAAAAATTTTTCCCTAATTTTTCATCTTAACCTGCCCTCTGCCAGTTCAAAGCCATTTTCCCTTGTCTTATCATTATATCCTGCTAAAAAGCGTGTCTCCATTCGTTACATGTCACTTTTAGGTATTGGAGACTATAAAATCTCCTCAGGGCCTTCTCTTCCCCAGGCTGAACAACCCCAGCTTCTCTCTGCATAGGAGAAGTGCTCCAGCCCTCTCAGCACCTTTGTGGCTTCCTCCAGACTCACTCCAATGGGTTTACATTCCTCCTGTGCTGGAGGCTCCATAGCTGGACACAGCACTTCAGGTGGGGTCTCACCAGGGCAGAGGAGAGGGGAAGAATCCCTTCCCACAACCTGCTCGCCATGCTGACCCTGCTGCAGCCCAGGATATGGTTGGCTTTCTGGGATGCAAGAGCACATTTATGGGTTTTATTGCGCATCTCATCAACTAACCTGTAACTGATTCTGTTAAGCCATGCCCTGTCTCTTTTTCTCTTTTTAAGCCCATTCCTTTCTTTTTTTTTTTTTTTTTTTTTTTTTTTTTTGTGACATAAGTAAGGGATGGAGAAGCCACTTTGGTGAAGGGACCACAGTAATTAGGAACAGAGTGATGGTGCATCTCACCTGCAGCTAGTGACCTCTACCCTTTTTTCCTAGGCTTGGGTACCTCATCCTCCCCTTTCCTGGCCAGTGCTGTGAGAGCTCCCTCTCCTGTTCCAGTTTAACCAACGTTAGACCTTGTCCTACTGGAAGCGTGGCCTGAGTGAACAGAGCACATTCTAAAAGAGTCTCAGCAAACTAGGTTTCCTGCTACAAACTGACATCAAAATAATTCCCTGAGGGAGTATAAACTTCCAACTAAAACCTATGAAAATTTACTTCTTTATGAAACATAAATTTATATTCACATGCCCAAGTTGGTATACATACTATGGATGTTGTGTATATACAATATATACACATACATACATACCCACATGTACGGGCACAAAAACACACGCAGCATTGCAAATCTTTAATGCTACTAACCTCACTGCTATTTTAATTCCAAGCAAGGATAAACATCATTAATTTCTACTAAACCCATCTAAACTTCTGAATGTACCCATACTGGACTCACCTAGAAATTTTTTTTTTCCTAAATGAGTACATATTGGAGCCATGTTTGCAAGTCTAAAAAAAACCCAGGCTTTTCACTGGGTATTAAATATTTTAATTAAAAATAAGTATGTATTTAGGAGATTCTGCATCAAAGTCTAGATCAGTTAGGGCAATTAACCCATTACCCTTTTGTAAGATATTAGATGAAAGAAAATAGGAAATTAGGAAATGCATAAGGAATTTAGAAAATGCATCATCGGACTTAAATTAAGCATTTGAGTGGTAGAATAATCTCAGATAAGGTTTTATTTCAAATATTTTCTGCATGCTCAAAATAAAACCATGAAGAGCAGCACAATTGCATGTATCTTCTACCAAAAATAGCTGAAAAATACTATAGAAGAGTGCCTGCTGGGTTGGTTATAAAAGTAAAGTATAATCCATTAACTGCTAATTAGAAGCATCAGAAGCAGGCTTTGCTGCAATAAGAGCTGGCCCCTAAGTAGATGTTTCTGTAACCATTTAAAGGCACAGGGTTTCTCCGGTTGCTGAGAATGGAGCTTGGATGGTTTCAGCATAAAGGCCATGTGAAAAGAGACTATGGCACTTGGCCATGTTACCCAGCTGTTTTCTAAATATGATGACAGGTGCCATTTTTTCCATTTGATCGTGGAACGTAATACATCTTCAAACAAATTTTCCCCAACTAGTCTGGTGCAGTTACATTTCAGAGATTCAAATATAAGAATGTTTGCTTTTTTTCTCTGACAGACACATATTAGAGAGTCTTTGGCAGATATTTCATTATCAGCCTATTTCTCAAAGCTGAAGTTTTAGTTTATGTATTACTTTGCTTTTTACTGCCATTGTAGGAGGGAAAGAATAAGCACTTGGGCAAAGGGTTTAATTCAGAAGGAATTAAAAAGTGGGGGAGAGGGGGGGAAGCTACTGTTTATAATTAGACAATAAATGTAACTTAAATAAGGAAGAATCCTCTTCCTCTCTGTTCACTACCTCCTAAAGGATGGCAAGCATTGCCATAATTTCTCCTCTTCTTTATCTGACTAGCTACCTGGTCATACTGAGCTCCTTTCCTATCACTGAAAGGCCAAACAGGTCTTTTGATTTGTTTGCCTATTAAAAGGTCTTAAAGGGTTATGGCAAAAAAGATGAAGCCAGAAGAAATCCCAGTAGTCCAGCTCCCTGCAGAAGTACCCAAGACACAAAAAGCAGCAATTATGGACATGAACAACAAAGAGATGATCCCTTGAAATGGACCACAATCTTCAAACCCTAGCCATGCAGCATGTGGAGCCAAAGGGAGCTCAGCTTCCTCCAGCACTGGAGTGGCCTCGAGCAGTGCAAGAGGACAGGATACAAGTCAGGCTGCACAACTCAAAAAATCAGGAAAAAACCAAGCAGACAACTAACTTCCCGTGTTAAAAAAGGGATGTAGCTAGCACAAGGGGAAATAGTTCAGGTCAATGTTTTGGGCTTTTCATCTCCATGGATCAATCAACTAGGAAACATGGGAAGAAAATATGTGTGGGGCAGGAAATGAGGGCATTTAGCTTTTATCTTTCTGTCCCATTTTCATCTACAACACAGAAGAAACTCATTTCTTTTAAATGGTGAAATAGGGGCATCCATTAAGGAAAAATAAATGCTAACAAATTATTGTATATAGGCAAACATCTAAGAAACAATAAAACTAAGATTACAGTAGAAACAATAAAATCAAATTTAGTTTAAACCAATCTCTTAAATATTTGTTAACCCTGGCAGAAGCTCAGAAGGCAGATGAATATATCTGTTTCTATTCTGTATGTAAGAAAACAACCGTAAAATGCCCCAAAGCCACGGAGGGAGTCAGTGTCAAAGACATGATTAGTAGTTCAGAAGTTATCTGATTCGGGTCACATGGTGTTCCAAAAACCATACCTAAATATAGCATGCAAGAGATCTGCACAAAGAGCAATCCCATGATGGGAGCACACTAAACTCTCCACAAAATTAATTAGGGTTATTTTGAGGCAACCAAAGGAAAGGAAGAAGGGGAAAAAAAAAAAATCAATCCTTGCCCTGCCCAGTTGTGCAAGAGCAGATGTCTCTGGTATGAACAAGCCTCAAGTGTGCAGCCCAAGCTCTCAGGGAGATGGTTCCTGAGGAAAACCCCACACAGCACCAGTGTGGAAGGTGGGTGGAAGGCACAGTGTGGCTGTATTAAGGAATACAGCTCACTGGGGAAGAGGATGACTCTGTCACCAAGGGGACCAGCAGGAAGCCAATACTTGAGTTCTTCTGTTGCTGTTAACAGCATCCTTCTAACACAGAAACAAAACCACCTTTATGGAAAGGGAAGGTCTATGTAAACAATACCCTTGGCACAGATCAAGACTCTTGGGAAAAAAATGAATGCTTCCCAAGGTAGAATGGAAAGAAAATTCCCTGTTGGAAGTTGCTACCCCTGAAATCCTCCATTAGCTTTGTCCCATGAGAGGGAGGAGGATTTTCTCACACAGCCTAAAGAGCTACTTCTAACAGCCTTCCCTACACATAGGCATAACGAGCAACCTCCCAGAAAAGCATGCAGATCTTCAAAAGGCAGCAGAAGCAGGAGAAAAGAGAAGTGTTCCTCAGGTCTTCTGAGTTTCTTTTGGTCCCTCTCTGTTAAGTGGGCACATTTTTTCCTATGGTTCCTGAACACTAAATTGCCAGGTGGCTTCTGACCTCTGCTGACCTACAAGCTGATTTCAGCCAGCTGGCCTAGTTCACAATTTCCCTATAAAACCTATTTTTAAAAACTCAAAGACTCTGCTGGTGAATGCCATGGCAAAGATTTTAGGATGACCACAATCACCAATTTACTTGGGTATCACCTTTGTTCCCAAGTACCAGGGGGAACAATTTTTCCCTCAAGCACTAGAACACGCAGGACGTGTTGATGTCATCCTGAAGACCTGGGTAAAGCTGAAGCAGGAACTACAGAGAGCAGGACAAAGTGCAGGACAAAGCTGAGAAGAGGCATAGCTCTGAGGAGTGCTGGTGTCAGCAGGTAAAAAGCAGGCTCTTGAGACCAGACCATGGAGCAGGTGTTCCAGAAGGCAGGTAACAAAACAGAGTGAGCGTGGGACACAAACTGCAAATTTCGGCTCCAACGCTTCAGGCCATTAGCAGGTGCTTCAGGCAGTCATCCAAATCAAAGTAAGAAAGTGGAAAGAGCCAAATGCTAGTTAAAGAGGTTTGCTAACATGAAAATCCCAGCACGGGCAGTTAAAACACTTCCCCATTGTGGGAGCAGGCTAATAAGAAAAGAAGAAACAAACAAAAAGCATATGCAATTTTTGTAAAAACGGCTGTGTTGGGGATTTTACTATCCTGTACTCGAGCCCCAAGATGCAAATGTTGGCTGGGATGCTGAGATCAGCAGTTATATGTCCTCAGGTGGTTAGAGACAACACAGAAAAGAGCTGGCATTTGGGGAAAATAGAGGGCCCATTTGATAATGCTTCACTTGAGCGTAAGAGGGTTTCCCCTGTGGGTATTGTCCCAAAGAAAGCTCCAGGCAAGTTTAGAATGGTTCATTACTTGTCACATCTAGAAGGTGAGTCAGTTAATGATTACACTGACTCCCTTTTGACTTCAGCTTCATGTGTTTTCAATCTGAGAACAGTGCTCTCATCAAGTCAAATACTACTCACCACAAACAGAAATACAGAAGATATCTGCTTTTCAGATGCTCACGGCACAACTGTAGTTATTTTATCTGTCAGGATTTTCCTGGTGCTTTGCAAATCATATTTTTGGTAGCTAACACACAGCATCTGCAACCCGTGTTCAGGGGGTTGCCACTTTTCTATAAGAACATACAGTTCAGAGACCTGGCACTTGCTTTATTTGGATTAGTCTCCCAAGGGCCCAATATTGGGGCCTTGAATGGATCCTTATAAAATCCAAATATCTACTTCCTTAAGGGTTAATTCCTCAAGGTCTCCTCAACCTAGAACAACACCACCTGGTTTAATTTACCTTACACAGACATAAGAAATAGAACTGGCTACTCCAAACAGTTGTTGGTGCAGGCTAACTATACTGGCCAATGATAGTATATTTTAATCAGATGGTCACTTGAACATTATTGGTAAAGTTCTCCTCACTAAGGCTTGCATCCCTTGCCAGAGGCTAGCAGCTTGACAGAAGGAAAGAAACAAACTCCTGTTATCAGAGTAACATGAGTCAATATGTGGAAAGATACTTCCATCTGCTCTGTGTTGCTGGTAACATGACATTACCGTACAATTTGGTATACGTTTGTAACAGAATAGATAAAACAAGATGGCTCAGCTACTATCGTTTATGTTCCACATGTATGGGGAGTTCTCTCAAGCCTTTTCTATAGAGTGGCTAAGACTCACTACAGAAATTCTGAGGGAAAAAACACGTTGCTGTTTATTTCAGAGAGTTAATGGCACAGACAGATAACTATGATGCACTTCCAAAAAATAAACAAGTTCTCCTTCTCAAACTGCTCTCCAAGGAGATGCATTTGGTCAGGTACAGGAATCGCCAAAGGAACCCGCTGCATCCAGCAACTTGCAGACACACACAACCTACTAAACACAACCCGAGAGTAGAGTGGCCTGTGCTGTTTCTGCATTAATTTTGTGTCCCTGTACATTACCAGATCCCTGGGACTTTCATGGTGTGTGGGCAGCAAATCAGCTGAGCCAAAAGAGAAGGTTCCACCTGACTAGGCCAGGAGGAGCTATATTAAGCTTGTCTCAGCTGGAGGTCATTCTGCATATTTTGAAGGCTACTTTCTTGGTAGCTGGTCAAGCAACCAGTGACCAGAAATTAAGAACCGAATCTGTATAACATCCATAATACTCAGAACACTTCTGAAGTCCAGACCCTACGCATATAAAGTTCCTAATTTCCAAAATGTTTGACCAAAGCCGTTTCTCTCCGGGCCAAGCAGGCTCTCGCGTTTGTTAAGCGGTTACTTCATGTCTCATTTCTAGTAGGCTGCTGGTAGCCCTGCAGCCAAGAATTCATTTTCACAATTCCAAAACATTTTTTGATACTTCCGGACCAAATGGCTTTGCAGTAGAAATTGGTTTCTGTCACCATCTGTTGTTCCATACTTCAGAAGGGCTAACATTTTCCTTCAAGAGGGAAAAAGTTGGGGAGGATGCATGGCCAATACAAATGGAATAGATATTCTTTTCCTTACTGTCACTTTATAGGGAAGGCTTGGCCTATTTCTCAGCAGCTGTGAAATTGTCATCAGCAGAATTCTTTACAAAGCTTGGTGGCATATGGAATATATTGCTCACTTCTTAATACTATAAAAACAACCTTGCTGCATAACTGAGCTAGGCAAAGAAAGCAGGTGCTTGATAAAAAAAATTCATCATGCATCAAGCCTCTATAGACTTTGTAGATACTGTAGACAAGGATATTTTGGAGACAAGTATGGGTTTGAATTAACTAAATCATATTTTACAGAAGCCCCTAGGCTTCAGAGGTGGGACAGTCCCTTAAAAATCAGCAGGTGAAATCCCTGTGCCACAGGATAACATCATATTCTTCCATTCACAAAGGCAACGTTCACATTCCACACCAAAGGGAAGAGTCACCCCCCCACACACCCCTTTGTAAGACATTAAAAACTGCTCTGCAAGGGTCCTGTCTCCATTTCTGATGTGGTAAGAGACTATTTAGCATCAGTTTTAGACCATCTCTTTTTGTCACAGCCCGGCCTTATTTTTACAGCTTTTTAGCCAATAAGTAAATTAAACAAAATAATAACAATAATAATAAAAATAATATAAGAAGTCCATGGCATTCTGGTAACCATACATACTGAATTGCAAATACAGTGCTAGAATTGCAGGAGTTTAGGTTCTCACTACAGGAGACACACAAAGAACAATGGGCAAATGAGCTTGTTGAATATGCTGGTCTTTAAGTAATCAAGAGCATTGCAAAAAAAGCATGAAAATAAGACGAAGTACCAGAAAAGGGATTATGATGTGCTGCAGTTACACTGCTGTATACTCCCCAGTGAATGTCAGCCATCCCTGCACATATACACACAGATACATTCACAGTCATCTGTGCCCTGCTGCACCTAGAATGGCCCCACAAAGGGCTACTTAGGCTGATTGGCTTGTCCAGGCCCATGGCAAACAGCAGATGCTTAGTGAAGGTCATAGAGAAAGAGTATAGTGACAATTCCCCAGACTACTCTTCCCAACATCCATCTATTTGTGGCTCCCTTTAACAAAATATATACAATTTTTCCAGAGTACTGATCTGCTTTTAGAAATCTTCACTTGCAGTTACAGATGATTACTCAGAGCAAGGTTCTCCAGCTACATTGCATGTTTCTTGTACTAAGTGAGCTATTACATGTTGATATGGAAAAATCCAGCCTGCTGCCCTCATCCTAGAGGGAAGGGCAAACTGAGTATTTGGGCAGCCCGTGCTGCCTGAGCTGCTGTACAGGTCTTCTGTGCACAGTCCAGATAGAAAAGAAGTCTGCTGCAGCCATGACAATGCATAGCAGGAAAAGTCCCTCTATGATGGTGGAAGTTTGGAAGTGCTGTTCTATAGGTTATGATTTTGAGCTGCACGTAAACTACTAAAGCCATAAATACAGATCTGTCATCTGTGAGGCTCTGAAGCTACCCTTTGATCTCCTGTCACTGTTTAGATAAGTGGCCTTTTAGCAAAACAGGATAGAGGGAGCACATTGCTGGACACTGAAGAAGTACCAGCTACGTGGACAATCACGGGACAGCATGCACCTGTCACTTCCCCACAGTAACACAGCGAGAGGGTCATCACTCTTCCAGAGGAATCCAAAAAACCAGTTCTTGTTCACAGTTCAATATGTTTGCTATTTATGCACCTCCTCATTGCTCAAATATTCTTTGCTCTGTATTCTTTACTTTTGCTCTGTATTCTTTAACACCCAATAAAATTAAGCCAGAAAAAGAGAGGTCAAAGGGAAGTGCAGTATCCAAGAACAAAAGATTCTCCTAGCCGTTTCCCATTCTATTCATGTAATACACAAAACAAAAATAATACAGACTAAAGCCTACTATCTAACTAAGCAAGCTTAAAAAATATTTAGCTCTTTGCATCATCCAGAAATCTCAAAATACTTTACAAAGGTGTGCAGACTGGGAAGAGCCAGAATGTAAGCTACTCCTAGGCATTTGCTCTTTCCATTAGACTGAATCACCACCTCCAAGTATGACCACAATTCTCTTGCAGCTGGCATGGAGAGATGAAAATGTGCATTAAAGGAATAGTTTTTCCTTAATTCCCTGTGCACTGATTGCTTTTAATATATTGTTTCAGACATTCTGTGTATAAAAGTAACAGCAGACCATGCACCTATGTTACTCTAACTACTACTACATGTGCAAGTAATACTTATGCAAGATGCAGTCCTCCTTTCAGTTACAGTAGGAATGTAGTCAATAATCAAGCTATAAATGCCTCTTCTCAAAACCTTGAAACAAGGAAAAAGTAGGTTTAACAATCATCAAGAAAAAATTTAAAAATATGATGATAGAGGAAACAAAGATAAAATCATGAAGAGTTTTGTAGAAATAGGAAAAAGTCAATGCCTTTCTCCAAAAGAGACAAGTTTGCAGAAATTATCACAGAAGGAATGTTTCATAATAAAATTCAAATGCCAACATGGAGCAGAAATACTTGGAAAGCTCGAAATCTTACTTCGAGCATGACCTGTTAAAATCAGCATGGAGAGCTAAGTCAGTTGATAAAACATTCTTATGTCAACCTGCACTCCCAAATCAGAGAGCTTCTGTCAACAAGTTTTGGTCTTTGCTAAAAAGTGGGAATCAACAGTAACACCTCAAAAGGCTGAGGATCGATGTCAGATTTTTAAATATTTGTTGAACAACTTATATTTTGCATACATCAATATCTATGGTTTTCTGATCAAGGGCCGTTCAAGGGCCATAGCTAATATAAGTGGTATAAGTGGTGTATCAAAACAAAATACTTGTCAAAGTTTTTTTTTTTATTTCGTTGGGGTTTCTTAAGGCTTGCAGTGAAAATACTATTGTTCAGACCAAAAAAAAAAAAAAAAAAAAAAAAAAAACCTACCAAGATTTGATCTCTACTCTCTCCAGTTAGAACCGTTAGTGTTTGTGTAAACTCGGTTCAGGGAAGACATAAATAGCATCTTTTTAAGCTAATGATTTTCACCACAGGCCATTTAAAACAGGTGTTAAGAGTGGCCCTGAAACACATCCCATCTGTGTTCACCTAAGTTAGCTTATTTTTGTTTTGCTCCATTTTAATGTATGTATACATCCTGTGTTTCCAGCTTGTCTTTTCAGCCCACTCCCATCCTCCACACTCCCAATCTGTCAGCCAGACTCCAGGGACAGGAATTAAAAATGACCACGTTTAAAATCTGTACTTCCCTGTGTAACAGACTTTACAGAAGCAGAAAGACTAAGAAGCTGAAAAGTTCCCCCTGGTCTTTGCCTATTAAATCCCACAGCTTGCCAACAGCAGGGCATGTTTTAGTGTAAAAGAACAGGGCACTGGCTTGTGTTTCTGTGTGATGGAAGAGCTGTGGTACTCCTGTCTCTTTACATTTCACATCTCACTGTTTGTGGAGAAAGTTGACAACACCAGGATGCTCAAAAACACCCTGCACTATTACACAGAGGAAGCAAGATGCTTGCTAAGAAATAGTGCTGACACCAGAATACGCTTGATTCAGCATTGGTGATACAAGCTTATTTTTGGTTGGTTCAGGCAGTATTTGATTAAAATAGGATTAAATCCTCATCAGACTTGCTTAAAAATCATTTACACCCATCCCATCAGTGTGCATCATTCTCTGTCTTACAATATTTTCCACCATTAAACAGAAAGAGAGGTTAAGTTTCTGTTCATCAGATCAGTAAAGAGGTAGACAAAGTCCTTGAAAAGACTAATGCAAGAAAGTAGAAGGAAGGATTCAGTCAACTGGCAACTAAACAGAAGCCTTCTGATATTTCCCACTGAGAAGTAACAGGATCTGGGCTATGTTTGTCAAACATATCTATAGCAGGGATAATTAAGTTAGTGCAGCAAACTAGGTGCATGCTTTGAAGTGTTCATGCAGTTGCTATACTGACTTTTCTTTCACCTGGTAGGTTAAGCTCACCACCTCACACTTATTTGCAGACTCATGACCTACCCTCTGTCCTCATTATCACTTCATTTCTGATAGCTGAACATCTTGGAAATGATATTCAAAGGTTTTGTTATAAATAAAAGAGACTAACAGAAGCCTAAATACAGACTTCTGTCACTGAGGAATAACCGCCTGGAACTTCTTATGGCTCCTTTCTGCCAAGGAGTTCACATAACTTTACAAACAAACAAATTTTCTTCTAAGGTAAGTATTGCTATTTTTTCCTTTTTCAAGGCCTCTTGTGATTAGCATCTAAAACCTTGATCCTCAGTTTCCTGTAACTGGAAAAAAAAAATGGGGAAACAGACAACATTCTTGCCCTCCTTTGCAAAAAGCCTTAAGGATGTTTCAATTTCTATACTAGTATCCCTCAGAATAACAGGGTCAAAATATAAACCAGAAGGCTTTAAATCCCCTGTCTTTAGCAGTAATTTTTTACTCCACAATATTACCAGCAGTGATACCTTTCCTGTAAAGATCAAACCTAACACAATGGTGAGGATTCTGCTGGGGTTTCTGTCACTGGCAAGAGCAGCACCCAGGGGTGCAGAACCTACAGTGATATCCAGATTGATTCCCACTGATCTCAGTGATGCCAAGACATTATCTTGTATGCCTTTCCATACAGCTGGGGAGTGATTTCATATGCAAAGATCTTCACTTACCTACATCCTTCTAAAAATCAGAGTTTTCCGCTGTCTCCTCTTCACCCAACTCAACAGGGGGCCTATCAACAGTCTCCACTTTTCTACCCCAGGTTCTAAGGCAAAAAAATATCATTACCTTTATTTAAACCAGTGTATTCTCTAACTGGGTTAGGACCCTGCACACACAATACAGGTTCAAGACAGTGGCTTGTAGCCCAATAGACTGGATCGGGACATGCACTCCTGAATTTCTCTCCACTCAGAAGTAACTGGCATTTACTTCTGAGCAAGAGACACAATTATGATAAAGACAGCATCTACCCTTGTGCTTCCTCTGTTACACAATTTCTACTTATTCTGTCAAAGACATGCATTTTGGATATTTATAGATCTAAGAAATCCCAGATCAGACATGAGCATCACTGACAGGGCAAGACACTGCTGTAACTGACCTTGTAGTGTCCATCCTGTAGGAACACATGGCTTTCATTTTCCAGTAACATCAGATGAATGCATCCATTTTAACCTATTCATTTGTCAAAAAAAAAGTAACACTCTCTTGCTGCATTTGGTTGTTATGCCTTTGCCTTTATTTCCAAGTTATTTCTTAGTTACTTGAGTTATTGTCCCCAGTATTTCATTTCTCAGGACACTTAACAGGCTGGCTGAAATCATATCTCCATTTATATGAGGGCAAGAAAATCTCACCTGGGTCCTCTACCTGTACCCGTTAAACAACCCATAAAACTGCCTCAGAAGAGTCAAGCAGCAGACTTGCTTCCGATAGCTCAGTTGTTTTCAGAAAGGAAAAGCAAACAAGCAAGACAGGACTCAAAAGCTTGCCCCAAAATAGGAACCCTTGCTCTTCTGAGGGCTCCAAGCCCATCTCAGGAGAGGCACCTCACCGGCATTGATATAAAATCCATGGCCTGACAGGAGCCAGGGACCCCACGCATGGAGCTGCTGCCAGCGCTGGGAAGCAACGGTGAGCAAGGGAGACCGAACTTCCTCCTACATGCAAACTCGAGATTCCATTTTCTGCTAGGTTACCCCCAATGATTAAAATGTTCTGTAATTTACCCTTAAAGGCCAGTCATGATGGGATCCACCAGAATCGATCGGTTATCTTTTACCTCCGCACATACCCCGTGTGTGCCTTTCACAAGTAATATGGTTTACCAGATGAATGCTGGCAATATTTTCCACTAATTGCAAGAGTTACTAAACTGAACCTTAACTAAAATTAAGTTGACTATTAAAAGCTCAATGAGTAACCCAGCAAACGGAAGCACTGTGCATAGGATTTAGCAAGCATGCAAGTGATCTGGCAGTCACCAAGGCACAATACTTGCTGAACTTCCTATACCTAAAATTGGTTCCATACAATAGTCATACGTTCGTGATGTATGATGAACTAATGCTCACAATGTTTGGGTTCACTAAAATGCCAAAATAAATGTATAATAATTCAAGAATGCCATTCTGAAAACACAAGGTGAGAAGACTGAAAGTTACACATTAACTTACAACACATACTCTCCTTTAAAATAACTTGTGTTCCTACAGGATGGACACTACAAGGACAGCTCTCTGTATCAGTTTTAAAAATAGATTAATAATATCCTTAGCTATTAAGGTGTCATTATCATAGACAGTCATACAAATTTTACCTACCTGTATATAAACACGTTTAGGCTTTTTAAGGAGCATACACTGCACTTGTCATTACATGTTACATTTATTCATTGTATATAGGCTTTTCATGATTGCAGTTTCTAAATTTACAAATTTATCTTTTTTGTCCTTTTATAATTTCTAGCTATACAAATATGTTCTACATTCTCTATTTCTGTTCTCAGCACTGTACACAGGTCCATGAATCAAAAGCAGCAAGAAATAATATTAAGATTGCACATAGTCTAGCTATCTTTAACAAACTAATAAACTAGGGATTCCCTGAGAAGAATTCTCTCTCTCAGGGAAAAAAAATGTGAAGAGAAAAAGAAAAACATGCCTATCTAATAATGTGGATAAAAGGTACTTTGTCACAAAAAGACAGAATTATTCAGGAGAAATTCTAAGAGATTTCCTAAATACTGTCCCCATTAAAAAAAAATTAAAAATCAGTATTTTAAAGAAGAGAAGGTCAAAGTGGATATATGCAGAGTTATGGGAAAGAGTTAAAGCTATTGATGAAAGACTATTTGCTGATAAGGATGCATCTATTTGAAACAGGATAGTATTTGGGAGTACTCGAACAAAAGTCTACAGAAAATTGATAAATCAAGGAACTAGCAGGATTTAAACAAACAACAGACATGGCTGAGAACACATGAAATGTCACGAGAACAGCTGAGAAATAAGTGATGGCACAGGACCACTTACTCTGCTACTAACAAGACATTTGCTTTGGCCTCTGCAGAGCGAGACAGCTATCAATCCTGCCACAGCTCCAGAAATGCTTGAGACTGAAGCCCTAAAAAAAGTGGTTATTATTATCTAGGTGTGCACATGGAACACCCCAATAAGCCTGGCTTTCATAAAATAAAATATCCACCATGTATCACACTCAGGTAAAATCCTAAGTGACTTCTTGCAGAAAAGAGCTCTTCCTCCAAATACTGCTGTTACAAAACACCAGGGTGTGGATTCTCCAAGAAAACCTCTGGGAGCAATGCTAATTTCACATCCCAGTAGCCAGCTTTCAGGTGCTGTTCCTGTGCCATGGAGCCCTCAGCCCCGCTACTCATTCCTGTGCCTCCTGTGCCACTCAACCCAGGAGCAGCCATCACTGAGCAAGAACAATCAGGAGCAAGAACATCACCGAGCAAGAACAGCAGGAGAAGGCCAAGGCAATATTCATCATGAAGCAGCCCCGCTTCATGTCTAGGAGCTCCATTTTTAAGCAGTGATACTCAAATTTTTTAGTTTCAGTACCTTTTTCAAGGTTCCCAGGCTGCTCCTGAAAGAAACTTACTGGAGGGTCCTTTCCTTCAAGGACACAGCTGGAGAAAGTGAGAGATATCACACACAGAAATCCACCATTTTGCAACAAGAGTTTGCACTTCTGAAGTCCGCTGGGATGTGAGGGGGAAAAATGAGAGCAGAGAGGCTCAACCTTGTCAGGATGGAAGTGCTTGAGAACATCCAAAGATCTTTGGCCACCTGGGAAAGCTGGATATTGAAAACACAGGCACTCACACAGGTTAGGCAACTTCTAAGGTTAGGTGGCAGTTCAGTGGGGATATTGAGGATCTCAGTTTGGGCTTTCAATGCCTAAATCCCACTTAAGTCCCACTTAAGGCATCTAATCCTTTTGTGAATCTGGGCCTAAAGCCTTGCCAGGAAGGAGAGAGTCTATGCATGCAAAAGCTGATGGTCAGTGACAGTCTAGTTCTGTTAAAACTAAACTACACAGAGAACGACCTTATTTTGTACAAAGGAATAATGCAGAATGATCAAAGACGCGTTCTAGTCACGGAAAGTTAATGGAAAGTTAATGCAGCTGATACAGATCACAGTCCTGAGTTCAGACCCTATGACAGTTATGCTGACCTGGAGAACATTATAACCCATAAATCATGAGTCTTCAATAGCTTGTGGGAAGAAGCATATTTGAAAATGTTCAAAAGACAAAATGACTACAGAAGTCCTCAAAAAAGCGCCTCTCTTACTCACAGCAGCTAAGAGGCACAACTAGAAAGGAGCAGAAATTTATAAAACACTGAAATGTTTACAAAGGGTTAAAAATTCAAAGAACGATATTCTGTTATTCAGTGACCAACTGGTTCACCATGCTCCATGGAATTAAGTCATTTCAGTCCAGTTTCTAATAGCCAGGAATCCATCTGGCAAAAGTTACCAATTTATTTCTCACTTACCTGCAGTGATGTTGGCTGTCTCAACCATGAAGTAAAGTGTGAGTGGATGTGGATAACAGTTTACCCTACACTCTCTACATCTTGGATCGCTATATCACAAATCCATTTTTAATTTTTTAAAGGTGCCTATACTTACTCCCCTTGAATTTAGTTGAAAGGATTGCAAATATGATATTTTCATATACAAACTATCTTATTGATAAAAGTGATCTTGGCATAAAAGTAGAATAGAGTTACAACAATAAAATACAATTTAATGTTAATATTCTATATTACTGTTATTACAAAACAGATATCATTAATTATTTTAATGGTAAATATTTCTGCCAGATCCCAGGTATGCACTGCAACATTTAACTGACTGCAATCACTAAGATTCCTCTATGGTTAAAACACTGAGGTGTCCATTTTGGGGATTCAAATACATCTTCCCAGAGCTCTGCTTCAAATGAAAATTTTCCTGCAGCTGCCCATCAACCAGCATCTGACCTTTATAAACCATGGGAGAAACAAAGGGACCTGCTTTCCAGTTCTTTCTATCATCAGCAGATGGGCCAAAAGATCTGGCAGCTCACTCACTAACTCCTGCAAATTTTGCATTACAAAATCAGTATTCAATGCAAAATAGAGGAGAGTAGAATAAGCATGTATGTCACAGATAGCAAAGGTGCCAAAGATACTTTAAGCAGAGGAAAATTACCCATTCTCCCACGCCACTGAAGTCCATGGAGTCATGGCGCACTCCTTCCTTCCTGAACACTGCATTATCCCCTCCCCTGAAACATGGTTTCCTCTGGCAGGCTCAAAGATTGATAAAGCTCCCACCTGGTTTTCAAGGGCCGAAGGAATTACTGATGCTTTGTAATCAGCTCATGGTAAGGAGGCCAGTGTAGTTTCCCTGATTTACTTGGATATTGGTCTGAAGTCTCACTGTGTTTTCACCTGCATTTTACTTTCGGTTCTGGATTATTTCCAGGATAAAGACGCAAAGTCAAGGTGGTATCTTTCCTGTCCAGCCACCTCCTCCCTTTTGGTAAAATGTTAATATACTGACAGGTCTGATATATAGGAGGATGCCAATACACCCTTAACATGGACAAAGTCAAACAACAGAAAATATTTTGCAATTTGGCATTCTTCCCCCCCAGATATTCCTGTTTAAATGGTTTCCCTTTAATTCTCAAAAGTATGTATTTTCAATAGAAGTCAGTCTATTTTTGCCTAATGTTAATCTATGTATAAACTAAATCTCACCTTCCCGACCCACACAAGCAATTGCCCCCCTGGTCTGGCAAGGCAGCTCAGAAAAATAGAGAGAGCAGGATTTCTCCTGCATCTATCTATGCATTTTAGTGGCAACCCGTGCTTGGCTGAGACTGGTCAGCTGTAAGAGACTGATGAGAATTGTTTGAAATACTTCTGGTTGAAAAATATATAAATCAAAATTACTGGTAAAACAAAAGAGATGTATGTGACACACATGAAATATAGAATTAACCTAGAAAAATAAAAATAACCAAAGTTCCAGCCTAGGACTCTCACAATCTAAGTTTTCCAAATAATATAGATGTCACAAAACATAAATATACAAAACAGTAAACCAGTACACTGCAAGGTGACAGTATTCTCTCTACAGAACAGAAAGGGTTAATTTTCTTGAAGAAGTTTAGGGGGCCATGAAAGTTGTGAATTTACATTCACACCAATTTGAAATGTTATATTAAATAACACATAAAGTTAATTTTGCTTTCATTTCTTACTGACTACTATTCCTATTCCAGGTTCCTCCTTACAAAGGACAAGCACATCAAGGAAGCAGCACCCAGGAAAAAAATTAAGGGAAAAACATTAGTAGAATGCAGCAGGTTTGGGGGAGAGACACATTTATGCAGAGAAAGTGCTTCAGCAGTGACATTGGTGCCTTGTGTCTATGGGTACATAGAGGTTTGGTGAGCGCATGCCTGGGCAAGGAGGATTTGGTTATGGTCAGAATTTGTGAGTGACAGCCATGTGACAGCTGGGAGTCAGCAACAATTTTGTAGGGATGGAAATTCCTGAGACAAGACACACGACTGCTCATGCGATCTGCATGTGCCTATCGTCATGCTATATTATAATAGCTGACACCATGGTTTACCAGTTTTCCATAAGAGAGGCTATAAATCAGGAAAAGGATTTGAGGCACATTGGATGAGAAATTAAAGTCATAACATTTAAAAACAAAGGGACAGACATAACTCCTTTTCATGTTATTGAAACAAGCAAACAAAAATCTCCAGTCAAACCACACACCATCAGTAAAACCTGCATTTCCATTATTTACCTTTAGTGACAGGTTATTATTTCCTTAGAATATATTTTTTTCTTACTAACTTATCTTAAAAGGTCTGATTCCTACATACTTAATTTTTAGCAAGGAATAATCCCACTGATTATTCACATACTGTAGCTATTCCTACACTTTTAGGATCAGGGCCTAAGTCACAATGTACAATTAAGCAGAGGCTTTTCCAAAGAACTGTTTCATTTGCCCTTCTGGAGGTCTTACACGGACGTGAAGCCAGTGGAGATGTGCATTTAAATCAAACCTGAAAAAACTAAATACTTTCCCTTTAACACTGAATTCAAGCCAATACAGTATCACATGACCTTTACCGTAATTTCTATTAAAATAATTTCATGTCTGGTTGCTTCTGCTATCCTGGCTCATTTGTATTGTTTACAACAAGTCATTGCTCTCGACAGTTAGTGGTGGCTGAATCCATGGTTACCAGTTTTTACATTCACTGGTTAAATGGAATGCAGCTCTTCAGTGGGGTTTCATGGAGAAAGCTCTTAAGAAATCACAGTCCAGCTATCAATCAGGCTAACCTGGGAGAAATTAATCTGATAAGCAGAAGTATTGCTGTGTATGAAAAATTTATTGAAAGGGAGCTCAAGGCATTTATTAATTGCAGTTGCCAAAGTGGACACGTTTGGGTCAGACTTAGTACAGGGAAGACTTGGGTTATGAGGTCTATGTCTGACATTCATCCATGTTGTGCCTCCTCTGGCGCTCACTGCTAATACAACTATACTGTTCAAGGGTTTAAAAAAAATAAAATTCTCAAACACTTATTTCACCAGAAATGTGCTCAGAATATAAATAGTGCTTAAATACAGGTTTAACCAGACTGCAGTCCCGTCAAAGTAACTTAAACAGACACAGACAAGATAGTAAAACACAAAATAGACAGCCTTGAGTAGAATCCAATTAAGACAAAAAACACCCCAAACAGAGCAACATTGTTAACAACTAAATTAAGCCTGCAAACAAATATATTTTATTGCCACCTAAGAACAATACGGACTAATTCTGTTTGCCTTGTTATTTATAGTTTGGCGTAGGGTGGGGTTGCCAAAATCAAAGAGCATAGCAGAAACTTATTTGCAAGATGGACCCCCAAATCCCTTTAAAATGCCTAAAAACATAATAAAAGTTCTTTACAGTTTGATGGCTACAATATTTGTCCCACAAGCTACGTGTCAGCAACAAATAGTTAAATCAAACATATTACTACCAGCTCATCTACTGCAAAGTCACTGTATCAGAAGCCCGAATTGATTTGTTTCCTTAGAACAAACTGAAAATGAATGTAACATAACATCCGAAAAAAGAAATCCCTCCTGCTCTGCTAATCGGATATTGTATAATGGTTGATTGCAGCTTTGCACCATGCTATTGCTGCCTATATCATACATACTTACAGGTTCTGGGTTCTTCCAAGAGTTTGGTGCAGTTTCAAGGACAAATGTCTTAAGGAAGTCTTTCTACTGTGCAGCAGTGATCCTAGCTCTGATCTCATTACATGAGCAAAGTGCTACTGCTGACAATATAAAGGAAACTTCCTGCGTGAAGAAGAAATCTTGGAAAGTCTCAGGGTTAAAAAGGCTGCTTAAATGTGCTGCTTGATTTGCTCCCTAGTTGTGTATACACAGTAGCAGCTGATCTCTGTTTGCAGCCCTGCAGAAAGAAACCTTTGCTGAAAACCAATGGCATCACATTTCAGTGGAGCTACTGCCAGGCTCTGAGGAGCAAAGCAACCTTTGACAACTTCACCCAGTTCAAACCACCGGTGTTTGCTGCATGCCCTGCAGGACTTTTGAAATTGTATATTTACTGCATTATTTTTATTAATGCCACTCTGAAATCCTGCATCCCAGGCAGCCGTGATACAAGCAGAAGTCTCCCTCACTGTAATAGGAGGTTCTGACTGTGTCAGGACTGTGAACTGCAGAATTTGCCACAGTATTTTTGCTTTGTCTTGATTGTGGCATTTGCAGATGAGAAGCTGTTAGCTGCACTCAAAAGCATTTTCTGCCTTAGAATTTCTAAATTAAGTGCAACAGGCATCCTGTTTATCCTAAATTAATCCTGAGCCTGCCCTGCATCAGTCACGCACTGCTCGGTGCTTTTTTTTCTGATACAGAATACAAATCAAAATATTTTGGGAGTGGAAGGTGGCTTGTTCTTTTCATTTAGTATTTTATCTAGAGTCAGATCTAGCCTGGTCCCTGTTGGATTAAAACCATGGAGCACAACATCCCAAATTCTGCAAAATTTGATATTCTGACCAAAGCTTCAGTGTGGCTTCAAATATCTGTTAGTGCCCCCTTAGCTCCTGCCTTGACCCTCCAGAACCAAACCAGGGATGGGCAGAACCTGCACCAGCTTCTGCAGCTCTTACTGCTGTCCAAGCAAACTGGTAAGACCAGAAAAGCAACATTTAAGAAGAATACATCTATTAAAACTATTTCAACTCTTAACAGGGAAGCAATACTCCAAACAGATCCTCACATTTGATGTTAAAGAATTATCAATAATTAATTCAGATGTAGTTGTTTTACCATTTAGCCCAGGGTGATTCTCCAAAGAGCAACTGGGACCACAAATTCCCCTGGCATTCAGTCACAGCATGACTGTAGAGCTTGCATGCTGCTTCCCAAACAGGACCTACTTCTCTCTCCAGGACAGCCAGAAAACCCCAGAAACAAAATTTAGAAGAATCCCCTTCAAAAGTGCACCATTTCAGGGTTTCGTTAGGAGGAGTTGAGATTTTTTCCTGGGCATTTGTGAAACTGATTAATCATCACCCCTTTTTCCCCTCAGGCACTATGACTATTCTAGCTACTAGTATATTGCGTGTTATTTCTTTAATATTTTGAACTTTATTCCAAAGGGCAGAAACCAAAACTGACAGTACATCAAGACAACATGCTCTGTGATTCAAACAGCAAAATAATTGAGATCCTGCATACACAACATCCAAGTCTGTGTATGCACAGTGCACACGTGTGCACACACTCATTCACTAGCACAAACACGTGTAAGGGCTTGTGGCCCAATTTTCTGAGACGCTCATAGTTCATGTCCTCACCTACCTTCAAATTAAAAAATGGTAAGAAGAAGCAAAATCTGATCAGTGAAACATCCAAAATCGTTTTTGTTAAAAGTAGGCACCATTTACAGGAGGGTAACCATATTGATTTAACATGTGTTTCTCCCAAATTTGTCTCAGTCCTTTGGGAGGAGGATCCTGTCCACTCCTGGACTGTGTCACACCAGAGAAATGAAAGTGTGTGGTGGCATCAGCAGGTTTAATCTTGCTATTCTCCCTCAAGGGACACTGCAAGGCAGCGACTCAAAATCCTGGCTATGAGGCAAGGCTCACTGTCTGCCTGCATCACCTCCGACACAACCTCACCTTTCCCTGCCTAAGCTGACACCACCACATTAAATGCATATTGCAAAAGCACAGCTTCTGTCCCTCTGTTGCTCAAGCTGTGAGAAAGGGATTGCATGCTGGAGAAAAGTAAAGGACTAAAGATCAGAGCTGTGCACCCTGCTCCCAGATGTTCCATACGAAGGGCCACAAGTGACCTTGATCAGCCTGCTCTCTGTGCTTCAGTGCCCAGCCTGCTGCCCACACTGCACAGCACTCACAACACTTGTCCACCTGGTCTCTTTTGACTCTAGTACAGCAAAAGAGGGGTTATTTTTCTGTTGGAAATTCAGCACAGAGTAAAACAAGTTCTTTTTGCCAGGTGAAACTCGTGACACTAATTTAAGACAAGTTAAAAAAAAAAAAATCCCAGTGGAAGCAGGAATTTCAGCAAATGAAGTTTCCTCCTCAACAGCCTCTAAATACCCAACTGTCAGCACAGAAAAGCTGAGACTTCTGAATGCTGCATGAGCAGTAATACAGCCATATCCAGTAGTCCTATCCACACAGACCCACTTGTCAAGGCTGGAGGACATCCACTCTGAGTTTGACTCCACTCCTCCTTACCTCTCCTATATAACCGTGCCCCCTTGCTACAGCTGGGTCAATACAAATCCAGGGAAACAGCTCCTTCAGCTACCTTCTTTTGTAAAAGTATACACAGGTCCAAACATGGGACAAACTGGAATTGCAAAATCTTTCCCCTCCCAGCCTTCCCAGATACATCTCAACCTGCCGCACTCTGACTTCCCTTTTATCTCCTTTCTGATTTTCTCATTGAATTTTGTTTTCACAGCATTGTATCCAGCAAGGAGAACAGTAACAATTCAAAGCCTATTTTCCAACCTTCAGAGGGCAGGGTAAAGTAGTCTAGCTATTAAGGCAGGACCACAAAAATGTTCAGAGAGGATGGGGAGCAAGAGCTAGGAGAGGAAAGAAGGGGAGGCTGACCCTGAAGCTCATGTGATGTCAGAAGCCCTAGGTCTCCATACCTCCTATCCTCAGTGGAAAAGGTGGCCCTTGGAAGCCAATCCTACTGCCTGCTCTTCTAAAGTCTAAGCTAGTACAAGTGTCCAAGATGAGCCATGCCCCGTCTTCCTGACATCTGTCACTTGTAACAATTTAGAAACTTGTTTAATTCATGATGGCCTTAAAATTCAAACATATCATCAAGACACTTATAGCTAATACTACAAACGACTAAACCAGAGCAAATTCTCCGTTTTTACATGAATATTTGTTTTAGATTTTAAAACCTTGTTTCCAGCAGTCAAGTAATAAGAGACACGCTTTCTCATTTAAAAAGAGATTTCTGGCTCTTGTAATTGAAGAGGAACAACTGAGGATAACTGCAATGAAACAGAAGTCCAACAGAAGTATAATGACACTTTTCAAGTCACACCTTTCAGCTAGTCTCAAGATTTTCAATAAGCAGTATCAGTTTTAATTATCAGTCTCAGAATCCAACAGTACACAGAGACTCCAAGAAACATATCCTACCTCTTTTATTCAGACACTTAGGACTTTGCTTAAATATTAAGTCTGAAACTGTTCATCCAGACCTGTTTGATTCCTACACAGGTCCCAAATGTGTCCTTTCCTCCATCTATCCATATACATAATAACTGTGACTACTGGATTTTCTTTTTAACTTTTAAATCCACATGGATCCTAATCAACATATGGAACACCTTCTGCATCATCACAAAATGATATATCACAAAATACAATATATTCTTCTCCTCCATAATAGTTGCTTTTTCATTTTCATCTATCAGAACTTTAAACCAAAACTAATACAATCATTGGGAACTGTGTATGCCTAAGCTATTTGCTGTTCCCATTAGATGCTCTGTACTAGAGCATCTAGATTCTCTGTCCCATTGTATTAAATATGCTCGTATTTTGTGCTATGAGTACAACTAAAATTGTTTGGGTTTTGACACTGTTCTTATCTTTTATTTGCTCTCTAAAATATCCAGCATGCATTGAAAATAGCATAGGTGATAATATATCCACCAATGAAATATTACCATGGAGGCATCATGATAAATTTGACATTGGGAATAATTCATTCAAGGTATCTAGATCCAATTTAAATTCTTTTCCAATTTTAACTGAGCCTTCATAACCAGATGAACTTAAACGAAGGTGTACAACTTCATGCTACACTGGTAAACCACCCTAACTAGGAAATAAATTTTCAGTGATTAAGTTGAATTGTTCATACAAAATGCCAGCTTCAGCCTTTCACCCATACAAAATAGCTTGGAAAATATATACTGCATGTGTTTATTATAGCTACAGTTGCTATGAACATCTATAACTCTCCAACAATTTCTTTGATTTATGTTCAAAAACATACAGGGCATGAAATGATGCCTGCAACCTTACATTTCCCTCAAGAACATTGTGGGGAGAAGATATATTCCAAAACATCATGTTAGATTCCTTGTTATGTCTCCTTTTTAAAATAAATGTATGATAATCAATTACACATGCTTCAAAGCAACTGCCACTAGATTCCCCAACAGAAAAGCTGTTTGAGAAAAGTTCCATTTTCTTTCCCCTAATGGTCAAGTTATAATAAGAGATCTTGCCTAGATATTAAAGGGAAAAAATGTATTGTAAAGGATAGGCCTTGTTCCACTTGTAAATGCATGCACAGGTTTGTGCTTGCCTGGACTTGACTTAGAACAAGGTTTTCAGAGAAGTAACATCTCCACTGATCAACATGCTAAAAAAGGATGTGTGTGTGAAGATCTTGCACCTAATCTGCTTGTCATTTATGCTTGTAGTAATCCAAATGATGTCAAGAGAATGACACAGATGATAAGTTAATGTATCAGGCTCAACTTCCCTTTCAACCTCAATATGCAAAACATCCCTTTAAGAAGTCCATCCAGCTGTAGCCTCCACTAGAAACAGAAACCTGCAGATGTTTATAGGAATATCAATTAAGCTGAATGGAAGCTCTGCCATTAATGCTGGTGCATGTAAGATTGGACTTTGCAGATCTACCTGAACTCCACACAGTGGCTGAAGTGCACGTTTTCTCTGGGGTATTGAGGCCCGTGGGCTATATGCCATTAACAGGTAAGCATAATATGGATGGTATTTCCACAGTCTCATGGCTTGGGCACAAGGACAAGGGCAGCATCCCCAGGCAGCACCCTTGCCCATGGTGAGAAGACAGGAGCAGCCAGGAATGCATAAAGTGAGTACATGGACCACCCCCCCAACACAGAAAAGATCAGGACCTACTGCCTGCCCTGCTTCAGGTAGTTTGTGCATCCCAAACAGAGAGCTGCCATTCCCTGTGTCCTGGGCATTTAATTCAATCCTTGGGTTACACTGCAAACTAAAGAGCTGACAAACAATATAGAAAACTGGTCTAGAAACTAGATGGCACAAGTCCCTCTAAGGAGGTTTGGCACCTGCTGACACTGAGTTTCCAGCAAATATGGCATAAGGTACATGTGTGACTTCTTTTATGGCCCTGTTCATCCCTGTAAGTGTGCAAAATTTGCATGCCAAATAGGGAGATGGAAATAATCACTCATTCTACTTTTATTCCCTCCCCTATTTTCTTTGAATCAAACCCTCAAAGAATGAAAATTCACAGGAGGGGAAATACAGGCTTACACCCTCTTTGGTCCCTAGTGCTATTTTATCCACTACTAAGGAAGCCAGGGAGGAGGGGAGAGGACTTGACATGCGCACCTACTGCCCATGCAGTCCCAGCAAGATAGCATCAACAGTTGCTCTCCTATTTTCACAGTGGGAAATAAGCAGGTACTAGCTGTATTGGAATAATCAGGAGGAATCTAGGTCAAAATCAAAGCAAGACTGCTTTGTCCATTTCACAAAACTCACATGCAAACACAATACCCATGTGAAAACAAAGAAGTTATTTGTAGCAGTTATTTCTGTTAGGATTGCTAAACAAGCGTGCAGACATTGGCCTACCTTGAGTAAAAGGCACTATTCCTTCCCTGTGACTTCTGAAAAGGCATTCAAAATCAATATAAAATTGCAATATTAGGAAATTTTATAATCATTATTTCAAAAAAGCAGACTTGAAAGGGTCTCTTGTTCATGGGTAAATCTTCAGTTAGTTTTTCTAGTACCGCTGGTTCAATCGAAAGATTCGCCAACTGCCCCCTGGAGAAAACTGAAGATCTGCATTTAAATGGAGATATAGTATTTCCAAATGCACGGTACCTGCAAGGCAGATACTGTCAAGGTTTCTTAGTGAGTGGATCTCAAATTGTATTAGGTACATTTCAGTACCATAACTATCCCCATTTTGTAGGACTGGGGCTATTTCCATATAATTTTTTTCCCTGTGTGTGGGCTTTGTAATATTTGTCCTGATAAGACAAAATTAAACCCCCATCCCAACAAAGCCCTCACATAGAAACAATAAGGAATTACAACCTTGTGCATAATTTTCTGATGGGGATGAAGACTGTATTAGATGGCTTGACTGAAAATCTTAAATAATTGAAAACTCTGATGACTTAATAGAGTAGTGAGCTTGGTTTACAATGCAGCCAATTTAGAGCCATAAAAACACCGTGTAAAATGTTTATCTTGTGGTTGACCATTACATATCCTATTTATTATTCCAAAGTATTTCAACAGCATTTTTCTTCATCAATGTGGCTGCTGGCATTTAGCACCCACTCACTAAATTCACGTGATTTTCCTGGAACAGCTTTAGGAAAAGAAAACAAAAAAATAGCAGATCACTACAAAACTGTTCCTTGTTACTATATGCCTCTTTTTCACATTCTGACTCGAACCGACTTCATGTGCTGCAAAATACATTTGAAACCACCGAGGCTAAAATATAATAAATCAAAGCCATATTCGTGAAGTTAAAAAGACTGGTGCAACTACTGATCCTGCCACATCAGAGAACCAAAAAAAAAAATCAAACCTCATGAATACTTTGTTGCTAATGTACATGAGTTCAAAGAGCAGTGTTCCTCTTAGGAAAACATCTTAATTTTCATATCAGAAAATCATCCTAACCTTCCAGAAAAGTTTTTACGATTATGCAAGGAAGGCAGAGAGAAGGTTTAGAGTGCAAAAGACACTTGTGATGGGTTTCAGACACACAGGCATTAGTCCAGGCAGCCTCTCGCTGAAATTCAGGTTGCAATTGAAATGTCCCTGTAAACAAGGTTACTGCGAACGGTCCAAGATATCCTTCTCAGCAACACCTTCACCAGGAGCCCTTCAGCTGTCTACTTAGTTTGTTATACCTTATCTCACAGCCCTGACATCCTAATACTGATTCAAATTCGGGATTCAAAATGAAAGATGAAATATCTCTAAGATCACTTAATATTGAAATACCATTGCAGTAATAAGTGGTGCCAGGCTGGAGATATGGATATAGTACTCTAGTGGTAACCTTTTAATTTCTGACGAAATACTGTGGAATAACTGTGATACTGCACGGACAGTTAATGCAATTGATTTGTTTTCCTTATTTTGATAATGAGCACACTGAATGTCGTGTTTACCTTCTCCTGCCCCGGCACATTTTTAAAGTCCTCTAAAAGAAGACCTGCCAGATTCCTGTACAGACACGAAACACCTCACACCACGGAGCCCCCCTGCCCAGCATGCTGAACCCCAGCAACCTTGATGCTCCCAAGACAAGGAAGAGCATAACCACGAGTCGCTTCATCATTCTAAGTCTGACTATTTTCAGTGGAAATGCAATGCATGCACCATGTATAATCTAATGTAGGTTATATTGTAAACTACTCCCATTCTGAAAGTGAGGGTAGGCATGCTACACCAGAACATTTTGTCCTCTGAAATAAAAATGAAATATACCAAGCAAGTTTTATATGTTGTATTTTAAACAGGGTAGCTAATAAATGCCTAAAACTTTGGTGGGTTTTTACAAAGGGCACTCGGATTTCCCTCCCAGTCACAGACACTGATAGGCTGAAGCGTGGGGAGGGTGGGGGGAAGAGGAGACGGGGGGGGGGGTTGTCATCTGTTTTTCTGTTGTGCTAAGTTTACTGGTAGAATATCCTTAATAGTATCAAAAGACAGGATTCCAGGGGTAGAGGTGCAGTGGGACAGGGGTACAATACAGGGGAAGGAAAGAATTACAGGAGAGAAAGCCAAGCTGCTCAGTGCCTGCCTTCCCACACTACCATTCACCTTCATTTTTGTCTCCTTTATATTCTACTCATTTTTACTTGCCTCCCCCATTATTTAGTCATCTCTTAAATGCAGTCCTCTCTTTTCTGGGATCACGAAAAACATATTAACTAGAACCAGTAGACGGAGTGCATCCTCTGCAGCACTTCAAAATGTACCTCCAGACCAGTATGCCTTCATGGCATTAATGACCAGGAGAAAATAAAAAATAAAATTAATTTTTAAAAAATTTACAAAAGGGAAAAAAATTCCTCACTGCCAGGTCACACTCAGACCCCACAGGCAGCCACTTCCCCAAACGCCCCCTCCTCCTCACCACCGGCGCTGGGAGGGCCAAGTGCCAGGAGGAGCGGGCAGTGCGTGGACTTTGCACACTTTCCTTCGGCCCTCCTGATCCCGGCAGCGCGCGGCCCCGCCGCCTTTGTGTGCGCGCGTCCGCCCGCGGGTCCCGACACCCCGGCACGGGTGGCGCGGAGCGCGTCCCGCGTGGGGCGGCCACGCCGCCGCTCTTGCCGGGCGGCGCAGCGCCCTGACCCCCGCCCGGCGGGCAGGGCTCCCGCGGGCCTGCTCCGCTCCCGCCGCCCGCCCGCACAAGTGTTCCAGGAAGGAGCGAGCGGCGGGGGAGGGATGGGGACGAGGAGGGCCCCCCCCGCCGGCCTCGCCCCGCGCCGCAGCCGGGACACTTCGGGGCTCCCGAGAGGGCACGACGCGGGGGGGGGGGGGGGGTGGCAGGGCGGCATGGGCAGCCGCGCCACAGCCACGCGCGCCCCGGCACCGGCTGGCAGAGTCCGGTCCCCCTGCTCCGCTCGCAGCCGCCGGAGCCACCCCGGGACCCCGGCCCTAAACTCTTGCTCGGCTAACGCCTCGTCACTTTCCCGGCACTCCTGACCCTGGGCGGGAGGGGGACACACACACACACACACAAAACCTGCGGGGTAGGATCTGTCAGCAGCCAAAAAAATCATTCTCCTTCCCCTGTTCCCCCCACCCCGCCCCCCCCCCCCCCCATATTCACCAGGGCCAGTAATTTTAAATAATTGTCCAAGAGGCGAGAGCCACTGAACCCCGGGTGGCCGGTGCTGTCGTGCCGCTTTTTCCAAAGCTGGATTTTTTGGGGGTGAATGACTCTGAGCAAGTGCAATTGGCAAGGGCTGAAGGTGGAATGGGGCGGGGGGGTGGGAGGGTAGAGCACTCCTGGCAGCGGCTCATCTCCAAGCACAAACATGCCCCCCATGCAGTGTCAGCTGGCGGGGGTGCGGGGGGGTGCGGGGTGCGGGGGCTCGCTTTACCTGGTCAGCTCAGAACCGCAGGCAGGTTAATCAGGTGAGTCGTCGGGGATTTTAAAGAAGCCGAAGCCGGTTTCTTTGCTAGGAAAGTCTACAACACCATGCAGGGACATTGCAAAATCTTTACACACGCCTCCTTTAACTGGGCTCCCGCGACCTCCGCCGACGAGGGGGGAGCCACCGGCGGGCGGGAGGCCGAGCGGCGCCGCGGCGGCGGCGTGGGGGGCGCGGGGGGCAGCGGCGGCGGCGGGCGCGGCCCGGCTGACGGAGAGCGGCGGCGGGCGGGCGGCGGCGGCCCCGTCCCCGCGGCCCCGGCCCCGGCAGCGTCCCCGCGCCTCCCTGCCGCCTTGGTAGCGCCGGTCCGCACTCGGCCTGACCCGGGACGTCACGGCGCCTGCCTGTGTTCCCAATGATAACTTGGCAGGAGCAGGGGGAAGCGGCCGGGTTTTTCCTGGGCTCGTTACCGGGTACGTGCACGTTTCTTTCGCATGCGGAATTTTTTTTTTTTTGATTTTTTGTTTTTTTTAAGGCGCAGTAACGAAAAGCCAGGACAGGAAATCCGGGGCGCGGCGGGGGCTGCCGCCCCGCGATGGTGGCGGCCGCTCGCCGGCGGGCGCGGGGGAGCGGCGGCGCGGGGCGCAGGCATGCGTTCATCTCCGTGTCTTTCATTTTACCTTCAGGGTGACATTCAGTGCCGGGCGAGCCTCGCCGGTCACCGCCACGTCCCACCTGGAAAAAACACAAACAAAACCACGAAAAAAAAAAAAAACAACCAAACCAACAAGAACAACAACAACAAAAAAAGGCGACTGCCGAAAAGGGGGGATGGGGAGAGAGAAGGTGCCGGCCGCCCACGGCTGGGATGCGGGCGGCGGACGGGACACCTCGCCCAGGGCACGCAGGAACACACGCGCCGCCGGCCGCCAGCAGGCCATGTGCCGAGCGGCCGGCGGGGGCGGGGGAACGGGCACGGCACACACAAAATCAGTAAATTAAAAAAAAAAAAAAAAAAAAAAAAAAAGAAAAAAAAAAGAAAAGCACCCGGAATGCCAGAGGAGGCCGGGCGAGGAGCGAGTATGCCGCACCGCTACTGCCGTGCAGGCCCGGCGCCGCGCCCCCCCCAGTCCCCTGCAAGGCTCTGCAGGGGAAGGCGGGGGAGCCCCCGGCGCACAGCGCCCCACGGCCCCGCCGGGAGCCGGGGTGCCCGGGGGGGCTGCGGGCCGGGGTGTCCGGGCCGCGCTGGGGCACCCGGCTGCGCAATGGCGTCGCCGCCGAGGAGGGCCAAGGTCTGGCGCAGAGCCTGACGCGGCTCGGTGCTGGGAGCCTGAGCCATCGCTCCCCACCTCTGCTGCTGGGGCAGCCGAGCAGCTGCTCCTGAAAGCAGGAGGGTTTGCGTTAGAGCAGAGCGAGCCGGGGCCTGCGGCAGCCCCGGGGCCGCTGTGAGCGCCGAGCAGGCTGGTAGCGCTGTGCCCGGCCATGGCAGCAGCCACGCGCAGCCGGCTGCCCTGGAATCGCATGCTTCGCAAAGCCAAATCCTGCACATCTCCATGAACGCTCCCACTAAATTATGAGGACATTTTCACGTGTGAGACTTAACTCGCCTGCAAAAGTATTCCCAGAACTAGGCCTCGCTTAAACTATCCATGGCAGCCTGAGTTTAAGTGCCTCCTCATCTAGAAACCAGTTGTTACCCACACATTGCATCCCAAACTGCTGCAGCACCACACCACCTACTCTGTGACCGCAGAGCGTCCCAGCAGAGCCCTGAGACAAGTTTTCCCTCTTCTGTGTTGCTTTTCACACCGCCTATTATAATAACAAGTTACAACATTGCCAATGCACAGGTAACTAGCACAGCAGAGTCCGTGAAGGGATGCATGTAGCAGGGCTGAAACTAATTTTTTTTTTTTTTTGCAACTGCCTCTGTTCAGCCTTAATATTAGCATTAATACTTTCATTTTCCTCATTTAAATACAATAAATGGGAAAATTGCCTTTGCTTAATACTGTTACTACTCAGGTTTTGCAATTCCAGTTTTTATAAGGCGATAAAGTCAGGGAGAAGTTACTGTACACCTTTTCTGTTGCTGGGCTCAGTGCCCTCAGCAGCAGTTATGGTGGGATCATGTATTGCAGCTGGGCAAAGAGCTGGGGAAGAAAATAATTCTTGGAATGTCATACAGTCCAAGCGTCATTTTCAGAAGCCTGAAATTGAAAGCGGTGGGTTGTGGTTTGTTTTCTTTTTAAACCCAAGCTACTCAGGCTGCTTTCTGGCTTAGCTCAAAAGACAAGTTTGCTACATGTTTCTGTTCTGGAATCATTTTGAACTGCTTTTAGTCTAAATTCTTACCTGTCTTTACTATCTCAGCAGAGTACATTACTGATATATGATTTTGGTAGACTTGAAAAGCAGTGTGTACAGCTTGATTGTTGTCTGTATTTCGCCATTCATTTTTAAGTGAGGCTCTTTTGATTGATGTGAGGAATTTGTTTGAAAGGATGAGGGGTATGGCATAGCTACCCAAGATGCTACTTAAAATTACACCGTACCTCAGCTAACAGGGATTCTTCATTGTGATTGTCACACTTTTAAAAGTGCGTGAGTTAATCAAATTGCTATTTTTGGAATGCACTTAAAGGAACATTAAAATGTATTAATTTCATTAAAATAAATGAGCAAATAGGTAACAAAACAAGTAACAGCCAAATAAGCAAGATCTCAACTATGGAGCCAAATCCAGCCCTAGCCCACAAATCATCCGAGTTGTGCTTGTCTACAGCACATTTAATTTGGCTTCTGCAGTCACACAGCTGATGCTTTATTTGGTTTTCAGAGGTGTGTATATTAAAAATGTGCGAGCCATGCTTCTTCTCCAGTGTGATTAACCACTGAAGTGAAATTCACCTGGTTCCCATTTGGCTCTGCTGTGCAGTCCTATCACACATGCAGTTTTTGGAGTGCATACACACCTGAGATGCAGAGAGGTATTCCCAGGCTCTGTGTCAGTCTAAGGGATGTGAGTTGTGTCTGAAGTGACGGTGTGCTGAGCTGGATTTCAGCAGAGGCTGTTCACAACCAGCTGCATACATATGCTCCAGTTAATGGGCTGTACTGGAGCCTGTGCTACCATCTTTCATTACTGCTGTTACTCATACCAGTGAGAGTAAAGGAAGGGTTGGTGTGTTTGTAATCACATATTAATTTGCTATGTAGATATATCCTAAGAACCTCTCAGCTCAGGAAAATTATGCTGGAATAAGGTTGGATGTGAATGTAAAGCAGAACTGTGTTCAGATAGTTAATTCATTCTGGAATAACCAAGTTGTTTCCTGGTTTCACTTAATCCACTTTCAAAGTGGATTAAGGTAATTGAAGAAACTGAATTCTTACACTGGCGTAAGAGTTGTGTACACATGGGTTTAGTCGAACATAATTACTGCAGTGTACCTAATAAGTGTCTTGAAATAACTTGGTGTGTAGACAAATCCAGAGTCCCACAGGTGAAAACAACAGAATTTAGTAATTTTGTATAACATGAGGTTAATTTAGCCCAACATTTGACCTACTTCTTTTCTCATGAAGCATATTTAATTCATTACAGGTTTTTCTTCCTCAATGAAATCCCCACAACAGAAATGTATTATGATCAGTTTCAAGATAGCAATGCCATGTGCATGCCACTAAAAATAAACAATTTAACCAGTGTATACTCTAAATACCTTCTCAACTGCCCTAAAGAGGAGAAAAGGTTCTTTACTGGAAGAAATACCAGCTTCTCAATCATAAATATTTTGAGTGGGTTGTTCCAAACAAAATGTAAACAAACCCAAAGCTTTGCTCTGCCCTCTGAGACACCCATGATCCATTTGACTGCATTCCATTCATAGCAATAGCACCTAGTCTGACTCAGCAATATTAGTTCCTGAATGAGGAACCTCACAGACTCACACAGAAGGGTTGGCAGAACAAAAGGGCCTTCAGGAAGCACCTTAAGAATAGAGAGCTAATTTATCATTTGCTTACAGAGATCTAAATCTGGGAGAACCTACCTGAAACACAGGCAGCCTCTCTGCCTCTGCTCTGAATCAGGTGTATTGCATCACTGGCATACAGGAAAGTGACTGAATTGATAATGAGAACATACAAGATGTTTTGTGACTTTGTGCCAAGCACAAAGTTTGTCAAATGTCATTCAGTGTCATTCCATGCCACAGACACCTGTAGAAGAGAGGTGACTCTCTAATGTGAATGAATCCTCCTAAACTTTAAATTTAAGACTGTTTGTTGTTTTTTCTTGGTTTGCTTTTGTCAAAGGAGGGGGGGGGGGGGGGGGGGGGAACCAAACAAAAACTAGATGTGGTAGAAATTATGTAAACTTGGGTAGTAAACAAGCCAATTTTTTTGAAAGAAGCATAAATATAAAAGCCAAATGATACCAATTGCTGATCCTTTAAACATTGACATAGAAAAAGCCATTAAAAGCTAAGAAGATGAAAAAATCCAACTTCTACTTTGTGTCAAAAACTGCAATGTGTCACACATTACAGAGGGTAACCTGGAGTCTTCCCTTACACAGATAAAGTAGTCCCAGCTACTCTTTGTAACAGGCAAGGACGCGCACAGGATTCGCATTTTGTGATTACAAGCATGGCTTTGCCCTCCTATGCTTGTCTTGGTTCAGGATACAGAGAATGGAATTCACCTACAACTCCCTCAGGCCAAACCTGTTTATTTAAGTAAGAATAATAATTCTGGTAACAAAATAAGCATTGACTGAAGAAGGTAAATGTGGAGAAACATAAACAAGAAATCAAGTACTTGATTGTACACCACAAATTCTGTGGTGCTGAATGACTTTGACTATGGGTCTTGATATTAAGGCTCAAATATTAAGCCTGGTATTAAACTCAGATTGAAGGCAATGAGAGTTTTATAGGAGCATGCCTGATCTGAAATCCTACTTGAATTTAAAAAATGAATTGGATTATTGTACACTCTGCTTCCACTGAGTGGTCTCTGAGCACTGGATCCACCTGCAGTGCTGGGGTATCCTGGCTCTCCCCTACTCCTGTCATTACAGGGGCACTACTCATCCAGAGAGGAAGATGTCCTAAATCCCAAGACGATTGGCACAGCACACACAAGAGGAAATCTCAGTGCGCAGCCAATGCCAGGCAATGAAGGATCCTCTGTGGGAGTTGGTTAGTAGTGCCAGTGTTTGATATTTGTCGTAACAACCACCGACTGTTTTGTTTTTTGTTCTAACAATGTGAATTATGCATTAAACATTAATACAAGTGAGTGTACTTTCTTTTGATCTTCAAGCATAATCATTTCTAATGAGAGCTTATACATGAGCATTGAAACAAATCCCTGAGTCATGTGAATTTACATTGGTTTTACTCTGTGGGAAAGATCCCACATGAGTTACTCATGTCTGTAAAACATAACATACTTAGAAGAAAAAAATGAGCTTGCATTTGTCTGTTGGAACATAAATATCTGCATAGGCATTTGGCTTGTGCCCTAGCAGTAATGAAACATTAAAAAGTTAATTTATCAGAGATCAGGATTCAGGGTGGGGCCCTCAACTAACGTGAGATCCAAGTCTGCTCAGTATAAGCTCACCTCTTAGTTTCTCCCATCTGGCTTCTTACAAGCGTTGAGTCTAGTATCAGAGGAATTTGAACTAGCTCTAAGTAAAGGGATCAGAATTTGGCTTGCTTGATAGAGATAAAAGTTGCCAAACTGCCATCACCAAGCTATAACATGCCAATCCATGGCAGGCAAACTGTGCAGTGCTAAGTGGCACCTCTCCAAATGCCCTTGACAGCCAGTGCAGGCCAGACCCAGTGTAGAACCTGCTTGGCCATGTTTAATATCTGCACTTCTTAAAACAACAGTCACAAATGGTGCATTCCAGAAAAACATAAACACTATGGATTGTGCAACTGCCAAGACAGTTATTTAAAATGCAAACAGAATTTAAGCCCTTTCCCCTTTGACACACTGCACAAATATTAAACCAACAAGCGATTAACAGTCTGCACTTCAGCAGCCGTGCTGTGTGTGCAAGGGACAGGCAGCACACAGGGGAAAGTATGTGATGGGACCCATTCCTGGGGCTGCAGGTACTCACTACAAGATTTCCAGAATGCCTCTTGCCTTTCCAAACAGACCTCAATGCCAAAGGTTGCAGGAGGTGGCTGTCAAGAAGGTATTATGTTTAATGGCAGATAGGCTCTATCTATGATTAAGGTCATATCTCAGGAATTCTCAAAAGCCCATTAATGTATTTTATTCTTAATGTGTAAGTGCTAAAGGAGTCCTGGAAGCCAGAAATCCAGGATTACCCCACATAATTCAATGTTTTCACAGGAGGCTACAGTCATGATCTCTGCTGCTTCCCTTCTCTTGCCTGAATAACCTTAAATGCTGATGGTGCATCTTCAAAAGGAGAGTGGAAGCAGCCTATGCATAGAATAGTTGCTAGACTGGAAGAAGATCAAACACAGAACCCTTCATCCCTGAACTTGAATTCTGCAAGTGCTCTGTTTTATATAGTGACAGAGGAACTGATACTATTGCAGTAGAGAAGAAAGCACGCAAGACACTCCATTATGGAACCCAAACACTTTGTATTAATTATCTTCCCTGAGGTTGCACAACTTTACCTGGCATGTAAAGTTAGAAGATGGATAGGTCAATATTGGGTCTTAAATAATTTTGGATAGAAGGACCTCAACTCCATCTAGACCCTGCTTGAAGCCCATTGACATTATCCAGCTTAAAAAGTTTGGCGAGTCTTCTGACTTTAGAATGCGTTAGTACATCCCCAGGCACACACAAAGAGCTGTGCTTGCAAAGATGGGATATATACAGGTAGAAAATGGTGTACAGAAGCATGTAGGAAGACTCCCTAAGCATCAGCCAGGGTGACAAAGTGTGCTGGCCCATGGGTTCCTAGGCTGTATTCACAGCCCTGGAATGCCTGCTGGAGACACCCCCCTGTAATTTAGCTCATTTGGTGTGCATTAAGGATGCTCATTTCTAGACTCTTAAGTGAAATGTGATACTGAACTCATTCTTCCTCTTACACCAGCAGGCCTTAGCAGATGGCCAAGAGGCTGATGGGAAGGAGAGAACATCAGTTTTATGGAAAATGATGAGAAAACTGAAAAGATCTTATTCCGCAGACCAAGGCATTTACTTATATTTAACTGCCTAACCTCAGTCAGAGCCCTGAATTCCATTACTCTATCTGAATGTTATGGTATGGTGAAGTCTTATTTGGTAATTACCTGGTCAGAGCCACAGACTAGAAACAAGATATGCAGCCAGTAAAAGCCCAGTGGAGTCATACCAGTTTATATTAGCTGAGAATCCAGACTTCAATTTCAAATTAAAAAATTCAGAAATTGCATTTTTCCATGGCATTTTGGTCATATTATACAGGGGGAAAAATAAGAAAATAAAAAATAAAGTTGTAGCTATTTATATAACCAAGACAGAAGCAGAACCAATGTGAAATCTTTAGCAATGAAGTTCTACATCCCAATTATTAGATATTTCAGTGTTGGTGCCATTTGGATTACTGCTTAACTTTAGGGCAGCAAGGTAAGCTCATTTTCTTGCCTCTGTCTTTTCAGCCACCATTCGGGCTGCAACCTTCCCATCCTCCAGGGAGAGGGAGAGAAGTTACACAATAGGTGTTTTTCCATGGGCGGATGTCTAAATGTGAAGGGAAACAATTGAATTTTAATGACAATTTTGAGACTCCTGAAGTTAATTTCTGGGCAGTGCAGAAATTAGTGGGGATTGGTGCTGCCAAGAGCTTCATGTTCTCCTCTCCTTCTAATGTTGGCAGGATTAAAGGTCTCAGCTTTTGGCAGAAGTAACTCCCAAAATAGTAGGGTCCTTCTCTCTTGCCTTCTCTCAAAAGGGAGAGCAAGAGACCTGCTGCTGTCAGACCCAACCAAGGGTCACTGCAGAGCAATGGCTACAAAAAACAGGGTAACTGCACCAGATTTACACTACCAGAGATGTGTTCTCATTAGGTATTTACAGCAGAGTAGCATTATCTAGGGTGGAATGGTAAATTTGTTAGGTGCTGCACAAAACATTTAACCGGAAAAACTTCCTGCATCCAAAAGCACTACAAAAACGATTGAGGAAGGAGAGTGGCAAACAAGGGGATATCCTGGGAAAAAAAAGTACACCAGTGATTACAGCAAAGGCAGCCAGCTATGAAGGCTTTTCCTACATGCAGGGTAACAATAATTCTGCCAAGGAGGCAAGTTCTTTCCTTTTTACCTATGCTATTTCCACTGCATTACTGAATCATGGCTTGTTAATGACTTAAAAACAATAAGTTTAAAAAGCTTTAGGAACTTTGTATTTTTATAGAAATTGATAAATTGGTACGTATTGTCTTGGGTATGACATAATCCAATAGGTTTTGGGGTTGTGGTTGTCAGGGTGGGGTTTTTTAATGCCTTTAATAAAGAAGGGATAATTTTGGTCTTGTTTTTGTCTTCTTAGAAGATTCAGAAAGGAATATAATGGGTAGTCCCAGAATCTGTATGTATGTAATTGTAGATAGCAAAGTAGAAAATAAAAGATGCTTCAAAATAGTGCCAATCATTTAATCTGCTCTATAGTTGGATGATAGAGTGTCAAGCATTTTCACCAAAAGCACGAGACCCACTACAGAGGACTGTCTTTTCAATTTTGGCCTATGCAATTATAGCCCCAAACAGGTCACGGAAGGGATCAGCCTTCCCCATGTTACCCCTATGGTCAGATGCCAACCCCAGCCAAAAAAAAAGAAGAGGACAGCCATAGCCACCTGGCACTGCCTTTTTGCACAGCAAAAAGCAGGCAGGGGAGGAGGGACCTGGTACCCAGCCAGGTGTGGCAGGACTTAAAAGCCAGGCTGCCAAGCTGGAGCTCATCCTCTGAATGGGATTCTGCAGGGGAGGGCATGGAGAAGGTAACATTGGGGAACTGCTTCCCTTGCAAAGATCTCTGCGTCCCCATTTACCCTCTTGCATGATATGGCCAAACATGCCTCTTATTTGGCAGAAAATGTTCAGCCTGGTATTGAGTATGTTATTGTGTTCACCAGCCCACTTCACAACATACGTAAAACTTCATTCAGTTACAGGAGAATTAAAAGAAGCATTAGGGAGACTCACATTACTGACTGATACCAAACCACTTTTTCCTAACACTGTTTTTTATATACTGTACCCAGAGTTTAGCTGTGTCCATTATTTCCTTCTACTCACTTATTTCTGCAAAGGTGACTTTACTTAGATCAAATTTTTGCACTGTACTACTGGATACTATGGTACAGTTCATTGCTCTAGAACATTTTCTCTCATTTAGAAATCCCACCATAACATTTTGCCATTGGATTTCTGCTGAGAAGTAGAGGCACTAGCTCACAAACACCCCTTCCCAGTCCTTATGAAGCCTTCCCAAGAACCTGTGTTATGCTTATCAGGCTTGCACACAGCTAAATCCATGTGCCCCTGCTCTGAACCCCTGGGACATGGGTGCTCAGGGTTAAGACTACAGAGAAAGGAAAAGCATGGGCATGGTCAATCATTTTAATGGCTGTTAATGTAAAAACATATTCCTAACATTCCTAACCTTACTTACTACAGCCAGATATTTGGTAGGAGACGTGGTTTTGCATGAACCAATTTCTTTTTTCTTTTTAACTCTTTTGTATGAGTGATGATTTTTGAGAGATTGGTGTAATAATGTTCAGTTGTTATGAGACTGCTGCTTCACATTTCTACCCGTGCAGATAGGATATCACATTTCTGTCTAAGTTACCAAGACCATTCAGAGTTAACATCCAGAAACAGTTTTCTCTATTCCAGCAGTAGTTGCCACTTCTTGGGACAATTCTTTAGGTACAAGTCCAATAGAAATGGCCCTTCACTATTTTCCACTACAGCTCAAGTTTTCTGCCTCAGCTTTTATGCTGCTGTGATCATGTACAAAATGGGATGCTAGTTTTCGTCCCCCTGCCCTCAGTCCAAGAAGTGCTATGCAAGAATAATTCTATCTGACTTCACATAATTCTGCTCTTGCACTCAGAAATACAGGAACTAACAGTCAAGAAGTTCTTTGGGTACTGGAAAGATTAACAAGTCTTTCAATCCTCATACAGGTGACCACATGGTACAAACTTTATAGACATTTGATGAATGAAGGGTTGCCACTAAATGAAAGCATATCACAAAGCTCTAGAGGAAATCGTTGCAACAAGGTTTTAGGAGTTTGTGAAGGCACCGTGAAATGAACGCACTTTATGAGGCTACAGCATATGTATAGAAGGTATATGCAACCTGCTCTGTATTCCTAAAATGATCACCAACATATCATTGTGAACTTGGGCTTCTGAGAGTAATTTCTCTCTCTGTGCCTCAGTTCCCTCATATGAAAGTCAGGATTATGTCTTTGGTGCTCCTTGGATGAACAGAACAAGTTCACCTATTAAACGTCAAGCGTTAGAATCAATCACAGGTTTACCACATCTTTTCTACCTAACCATTTAAAACTATTAATATCAAAATAAGCCACTCAAAAATTATTAAAGATTGCAGAAGTCCCAGACTGTGGAACATGAATCTCAGTGATTTCCATGGATGTGATGCCAGCCTCAGAGAGAAGATTAGCTTCAATGTGATTTGAAAGATCCCAGAACTCCAGTGACAAATTATTTGTTCTGCATTTTCTGTTAGTTCAGGAAAGATCTATGCCAGTCCCAACACAGTCCCTGAGCTATTGTTTCTCCCCACTTTGAATATTTTCCTATGAATGCTGTTTGCTATCTAACAAACTATCAAAAAAAACTTCAGACCCCAGGATTCTATGGTCAAATTTATTGTGTTTTCCCTCTTAAACAATTTTTGTTTTGAAATATTGATGAAAAAAATTTTGCCAGGTAATCAGTAAAGGGAATGATCCAGTCATTATAGTCACTCTCACTTACACGGGTCTACTACAAGTAATCCTTTCTTACATAAATGCAATTATGCTTAAGGAAGGTTATATGCTACATTTTCAGTATTTTCCTTCTTCTACCAAGACAGATAATGTTGGATGCATAAAGTTCATCTTTTATGTGTCACTTCCTTTAATGCAAATTTGTCCCCTTGAGTAAATTTTTCCTTGACTGTAATATGATATATATACACACACGTACACATCTGTATCTGTCATAGATATCTGCATTTATCTATCACACTTACTCCTCTGCAAGATGTTATTACAGATTTGAAAAAGAAAAACAAAAAGGACAAATTTCTCTGTTCAGTGTTTAAGAGAAGTTGGTATCATTGAATTTAGAAATGTAAATTCCTTTTCTTTTTTTTTTTTTTTTTTTTGCACCTGAATACACCACCCACCCCAGCAGCACCTGATGTCAATAGCAGTTCATGTATGTGTGCAGCTGCAAAATCTTTTGATATCCAGGTGCCACTGGAAACCATCACTGGATTACAGTATTTTTTTCTGACATATGTAAAAGATTCAATCAGCCTAAAAGTATTCAACACTTTCTACAAAGACATGTTATGAAGTCGAAGTGTCTTTTGAAAAAGGAGGAGTCACTACCCTGTATCCTACTAAAATGCATACTACTTCCAACATTTTTCTAGTAGGCAAGATGAATATGGAGGGAGGAGGGAAGAAAATTATTCAGAGAAAACTCAAGTTAGAAAGAGAAAAAAAAAAAATCTTATTTATAGTTCAGAGATCTGTGCTATTTTATTTCCTCATTTAAAGAACTATTTTAAATTATAAATTGTAAGCCTATTGCAGATATCTTGCTCTTCTTGTGTGAATACAAAAATATGAAAGAATAATGTAAGAATATATTAAACAGTGATTTAATTTGTTCAGAAAGCATTGAGTGATAAGCATCTGCATGGAATTACATAGCTCAGTTCTACTTGAAAATTCTCCTAACTGGAAGAAAACATGCAAGTTCCTTACCCATTTTAACAGCTGTCATAAATGGATGTTAAACTTAGCAGCAACAGTTCATTGGCAGCTTCCCAAGACCAGCATCAATGTAAGAATTTGTGTTTGATATGAATGAAAAAAAAATCCTTGCTAATGCTGTATTTGAATGAAGGTTTGAAATAGTTAAACACAAAACACCAAAGATGCCACTCACGGACACGATAACTATTTCAGGGGAGAGGGAGAAGGGCAAACTTCCCACTGCATGATGAAAAATGTAGAAGTATTAAGTAGAAATATTTGAAGAAATTAAGGCCTGTAACTACAGCTTTCAACAAAGATGATGCTGTCAGTTCTGTGTATTCCTGCACAAGAAAACCAAACTGCTGGCTGGAATTTCTGAGCACTTCCCCAACCCAAACAGTAAGAGGAAGCTATTCAAAGTCAAAAGAATTTCAGTGTTAACTGCAATGAAAACAGACCAGAGCCTTTATCTTAATCAGTTACTTAGAATGAATTGACACTGATTTATCATCTTTTCTCCCTCTGTGTTTAGAGCCACTTACACATTACTGATGTATTTTCAAAGTCCCACACATGGGCAATAACATGCAATTCTTGCAAATATTTTGAGGGAAGGGATTGCCTGTATTTTGCCAGTGCTGTATTTCAGGGTCATGAGTCACTAAGAAAATATGGAGAAATATTTGTTTTTGTGCTTTGAATAAGAAGTCTTTTATGACAGAATATAGAAGTGGGGAAGTAGTTTCTAAGTTTATTATCACTACTCTATTTATTAAGAATGACAAACTTTGAAACAGTTGAAATACTTAGATGGAAACATGCCATTATCTCCAGTATTTTCTGCAAATGTTCAGTCAGCATCCTAATTGTACTCCTGTCCTGTATGATGAAATGAGCTCCAGCTCCCTCCATACATGACATAGCAGTAAGAAAAAAGAGAAAATCTAAATGCTATTTATTCAGCAACTGAATCTTAGCCAAAATGAACTACTATTTACTATGGTCAGTAGTCATTTTACACATATAGTAAGCACATAAGGCACTTGTAACATTTGAAAGCCTGAGATTTGCATTATCCTATAGGCTCTTCTAATTTTATTAGGTATATACTGACAGAATTAAAGATGGGTATTATTAAAGAAAAGAAAATTAGTTTTGTTAAGGCTGAGATAAGCAAATAAAAGAAAATAAATACAATATTAAAGTTGCCAAAAATCCTTATAGTTACGTGCTCTCCTTTCCTTTCTAGCAACATGTAATTCTCTGCAGGGATGTCAAGGGGACCATTCTCTCGATTTTCCTAGCAAGCCAACATCTGCTAAATGCAGCACGACATGCTGTTTACCTTTGTTGTAAACTTGAGGCTTTTCCATTTAAGAACTGTATAAATGAATTGGTATTTATTTACACCTATGCCCAGAAGTATCCATTATAAAGCAGAGAGTGCTATTTTTAATCTCCTCCTTACTCTGATTTTATGCTATATTCTTTTGCCCTGATGCTGTTTGGAATTGCCCTAGATATATTAACAAATGCAAGGAATGTGAAACCATAAACAGTGGTGATTTCCCCCTCATTTTCTGCAAGTATTTCTTGACAGACAAAGGTGATAAAAATGCAGAGGTAAAAGGTCTTGCCTTACATCTCCTTTAAATTCAGTAGTTTAATAAATTGCTACAAAAGAGAAGTTTTGTCCTCTGCTCCAAAAACCAAGATAACAAAATCCCAAGCTACATATTTAGATTTGCCTTCTAAAATCCTGTGCAATACTTAGTAACTTGTATTCAATGGCAGAATTTCCAAGGGAAATAGTAGGGGGTTGTCTGTTTTGTTTTGATTTTTTAAAATGTATATACATTTCTCATCTGCTGAAAGGAAATCTACCTGCATCAGCAAAAAGCACAGGTGAAAAGACTAATTAACATGAAAAAATGCAACCACCCTTTCTTTAGTGAATTATTTTGAATTAGAAAGTAATTTTTCTCATGTTGCAGAAACCCTCTATTTGAACAAGCACCCACTAACATCATTTGTCCCTCTAATTGTCATCATTACTGAGACAGAAGCAGCCTTTGTTGATCACACACAGCATTCTCTAAAATCCATTTTTCCAATTAGGTTTTTATTCGCCTTCTCATCTGTCTGCTTTTATTTAGTTTTGGGCACAATTACAGTGGTACTTGGGTTAACTTGTGGCAGTAAGACATTTGCAGAAGCTGTTGCTCTCAGTAATGTTGGCTGTTACTGATTACAGCATTGCTCAAGGCAGATTCCTTGTTCTAAATGGCACTGAACATTTTTACCTGGATATTGCAACACCACATTATGAGCACTGGGATATAAACATAATAGTAAGCAATGCTGCTGGCCTCTGAATTTAAACAATAAGCCAGAAGACTTGTGTGTGGAGACACAGTTAGAAAATCGAGCTACCACCAAAATATCTGATGAAATGTCTCTATCTTTCTCTAATTTGCTACTGACCAATTATTACATTCAACTCCGAATCACAGTCCTAAATAATAAAGGTCAAAGTTGTCATGGACATTTTCTGTGTTTGAGTTGCCACCTTGAAATAGCTAAAGCTGTGGTTTACAGTTGCAAGGTTCCCAAATTTCCCAAAATTCCTAAATTGTATGCCCTCAACATCAGAAAAAAACAAAGCCTCCCATCGCCTCAAATCAAACCTCATTTCATTGGAAAAATAGGTTTGACCTCTGTCAAAAGGAGGGGCTGATTCCTATAAGTATATTTGCATTTAAAAAATCCCAGTCTAGAACATTTGCTTAGTCAACCCAAATCTGATCTCATCTCATTTCTCAAATTTGTTGAATACTAGAAAAAAAGTTATACAAATTCTGGAAATACAGCACATCATAATAAACATTTGTGGCACTTTTATGTAATACAAAACTACTACAAATATAATATTTTCTTAAATTATTTTATAGGATCTCTACCTACGTAAAAACAGCAAATATTTGTGGACATTCTCATGATTACATGAATTAGATTCATGCAGCTCTTCAGCAAAAGCTGAAGTGCTACAATCATCCATGATATCCTCGATATAAAGGTGAGAGCACAGCAGCACAGTTAGGGAAGCATGCTGGACTTGAGGATGCTGACCTACCTCTGTCTGTAACCTGCTGTGATCTACTCCAGTGCACCATATCAAAACTTCCTTTCTCACATCAGCTTTCCTAATACCTAGCTCAGCTAAATAAAGTGTATTCCTACTTTCATGTATCAGGAGGAGAGTTAAGAATCCTGTGATAACAGATATTTGTGAAGTCATTTGGAATTTCTTAGTGCAAGGCAAAATAAGCTTGTAGTTCTCTAATATTTAATAATGATTAGTAAAGAGGGGATAAGACTGCTCCACATTGTACCAAATAAGGGAGTTTTCCTTTTCCAAGGAAGTTTTGGTATTATTGTCACTACTAACCACGCTGCGATCTCCTATTAACCACACTAAACCTGTCTTTTAAGCTATGATGCTGCTCTGTGAAGACAGTCCATCTACTTTGAAATTAAGCCCCAACTTGTTTAATTCCTGACAACACTTTACCAGAGCCCTATCAAGCAAACACGAAAAACAGCAAAAAGAAAGTGATTGAGAGAGACAAAGCCATTCTAAGATTGTACCTCTCAAACCAATATGTGTGCCCTAAAATCTAGCATTCAGAAAACCTTAATCTCTGTCACCTACTGCCTCATCTCATTACCACATGTTCACCAATTACTATTATTTTCTTCCCTTTCACACCAGAAATGACATTTGCTCTCCAATATGCGTTTAAATGGCGAAGGGGGTGTCCGGTCCCTTGGTGCTGTGACCGCAGGAGCCTCTTCTGCCTCAGCATCACTGCGAGCACGGCCCGGCTCCAGCACCCCACACCGAGCCCTTGCGCAAGCAGACAACGCGGTGGGATTTGGGGAATAGCTCTTAGCCCTGGCAAGGGACCCCCACACTCTTTCCTTGTTCAGACACCCACTTAATGTAATTCCTCAGCTTTCGGCAACTTTGCTCCGCAACCCCCCTGGAAACTTGGAGAAGAAGAACAAAGAGGCAAAGAACAAAGAGCCAGGGAGGGGTAGGAAAGGGAGGGGAGGGAAGGGGAACTCCCCCCTTTCGGGTCAGGCCGGAGACTCTCCCCTCCGGCCGCCCAGGGTCAGCCCTGCCCGCCCGCCACGGAGCCCCGGCGGCTGCTGAGCGGGGACGCCCCGGGCTGGCCGTGGGCGTCCCACCCGGGCTCTGAGCCCCCACACAGACCCTGCCAGGGCTTGCTCGGGGTCTCGTTGGTGCCCGACCGCGCAGCGCCCGCTCCTGCCGTGCTCTCAGCGATGAGATAGGTGAGGGGAGGCTGCCCCGCTACCCCCGCACACGGCCGTGCCTTCCTGGCCGCACAGCCCTGTCCCAGCGAGGGCCCGCGCCGAGCATCCTCGGCAGCATCCCCCGCAGGGCCGGAGGCGACCCCTTCCCCAGGAGAGCAACACCTGTCGACCCCACAGCCGCGGTCCCAGAGCCGGGGCCGCTCCGCGGGAGGGCTTTTGGGGGCAGCTTGAAAACAGCGAGCAAGAAGAAGCCGAGGCGAAGCAGCGGTCCCGTTTCCCTCGCAGCAACGTTAAACTTTTACCAAAGTATCGCTATGCACCCCTTTTTTAATAGTCCGCTTCTCTCACACCCCATCTTACCGAAAGCAACCCCTCTGTCCTGCTTCCTCTGTTATCAGTTAAACAACCTTGAAGAGCTGCAGGTGCCCTCGGTTACCTGTTGCTGAGAGGCTTCTGCCCTCTTATCGAGGGATGGGGGTAATTAAATCTGTTGTCATGGTGTGGTCATACTGTGCTGGCTGTGGGAGGTGTAAGCCCCGTGCGGCTGCGGGCAGGGAGCAAGGGAAGAGGGGGAAGGTTTGGGCAGGACAGCCGTGCCCGGCGTCGCTGCCTGAGCTCAGAGCGAAGCCAGCGGGGCAGGGAGAGCCAAACCCCGGGCAGGGCAGCAATCTGTTATTAGGGACCACACGCACTAAGTGCCATCCTGCAATTACCTCTTAGAGAACAGCAGGGAATTATCATTATTCTTCTCGGGCAGGCATTTCCAATTTGGAGTTAATTGACGCGGTTCTTCATTTGAGTAACGACCAAAGGAAAGCCGAGCTTTACCTGAGAAACTTTAAGAGGTTTTTCTTTCTCCCCTCCCATTTCTTTCTTTTTGATTTAAGACAGAAGTGAGCTAACAGAACCTCTCTTTCTTGAAGGTGAAATTAATCTGATCCTTCATTGGGAGCGGGAACAAGCCGCGCACCCGGTACCGAGGCGGGACGCGGTCCAGGAGCAGTTCCGAGTTCAAACCGGGCTGGACTCCCCCTGAACCAGTCCCGCCACTCCCAAATCACGAGGAGGAAGAGCCCCCCTCGTCCCTCAAGCCTCTGCCGTGAGCATCCCGCATGAGCGAAATCAGAGAATGGTGGGGAACGGCACAAACAGCTTAAAAACCTGGCTGGCGACTGAGAAGCGTGAGGCAGAGCTGGAACATGCGTTTGCGTGAAACGCTGCCCTGGGAACGGGAGGAAAACTTGAGCGCAGCCTATGCCCTGAGTTAACTAAAGCCAAATACTTGTCTCCATATAAAAGGTTTCGTGTATGGTTACAGCTGAGGAAATACGAGAAGCTGATGAGTCTGTTTTGGTTATGATTTAATCAAATAAATTAAAGGAGAAGGGTAAGGATACGCCCAATCTGAGACTTCAAAAAAAAAAAAAAAAAAAAAAAAAAAAGCATTACTTTTTTGGGACGCTCTCTGTCCAAAGCCTTTCCTGTTGTACAGAGCAAAACGAGGCTCTCGGAATCCACTGATCTCATTACTGCTGGGTGTTTGGTGTTTCTCTTTTCCTCCCAATGCAGTAACCTTTCATAAACGATTGCAATTTCGGGGGGAAAAAGTGAGTAGGTGCCAAACCAAGCTGGGGGTGGGGCAGAATTTTGCGTTTCAAGCAAATTAGCAGACAGCAATTCTGCTTACAGCAGAGAGGTAGGTGGATACTTGAAAACATCTTCTACCGGGGTGTCCTACTTTGGCAATTCTAATTAAGACAGGGTTTAAAAGATGCAAAGGAAGAGCAAGCCTCTTGCTTTATTTCCAGTGGGCGTGGGGGATACCGTCAGGCACAAAGAGTTCTTCCAGCTTGTTCTAACGTGCACCTTTGTTTAAAAGAAAAAAAAAAATAATCAAGCTCGTCTTCTGATTTCAACTAATGTATTTTTAACTGGATTTCTTTCCTCTGCTTTGTGTGATCTGATACCTACAGTGTAGCCCTGGCCCACTTTCAGCCCTGCGGGTGCCCTGCATTGTGTGCGTGTCTGAAAGAAAAGCGAAAAGTCTTCCATCTCACACTCTTTTGCCCTGTACCTGTGCTTGGGAATTGAATCGTGTCCAAACTAGTGGTCAGCAAAACCTGCACCCTATTCCCCTTCTCGCTGCCTAACCCGAGAAGAGACACGACTTTGTAGGTGCAGCCTGGCTGATGTAGCTGTGACCGTCCAGCACCTCGGATCAATAAAGCAGCCAGTTTTCTGACGTTTCTTTTCCACGGCTGCTTATTGAAAAGGAGCCTTTACCGCCACCTATAAATAGCGTTGCATCCAAGTCAATCCTTTTTTTTTTTTTTTTTTTTAATTTTTTTCCTCTCTACATAAAGTAGCAAAGTTCTAACTAAGATACCGCAAGTTCTCCTTGCTGCTCAGCGAGGGCTCGCCCCGGAGGGGCTGCGCTGGGGATCCTGGCTCCAAAGGCGGCTGCGCTGCCGCCTCCAAAGAGAGCGGGAGCTTCGGCGGTGCCAGCCCCAGTCCCGCACCGGCCGCCTTTGAACTTTGTTCCCAGGAATGGGAGGGAGAGCAGCGAATACTGATACTCACCGTGCTCTTTGGCTTTCCTGATGTAACTCCGTCTCTCCCTCTTCTTTGTGTATAAATGAGCAGAGGTTACATCCCGGGCACGCGGTATAATGCCCTGGATAACCCCGACCCTGTCTGTTAATTTAATGCTACGCTAACCTCAGAGTGTGTGATTGGAGCTCGAGTGTCGGGTTAGAAAAGCGCCTCTCCACGCTGGAAACAAATTCGCTTTCTCTCTCCACACCCACCCCCCTTCCACGCGGAATCTCCCAGCCCTGCATTGCTGCACAAACCAGGACACCTACCTTTCCGAGAACCTACCACGTTCCCTAGCACAGATTGCATTTTTTGCCCTCTCTGGAAACAACTCTGCAATTCCCCAGACCCACGTGCCGTGCCCTGCCTGCTGCGTGGGGCTTGGGCTCACGCACTGTGCCACGCCGGGCTCTGGCACTGCCGGGAAAGCGCCGAGACTTCGCGTAGGGGAAAGGAAGGCGTTGCCTGTCGCCCCCCGTGTCCCTCACTGCCTCTTCTCTGGGGAAGGGGCGGCGGGGGCGAGGGGCCGGGGCTCTTTCTCTCTCTCTCCCCAAAATCGCACACTCAGCCCGCGGGAGCTCTGGGCTGCTCTGCGGGCGCTTTCTACCTGCCTGCACAGCGGGCTGGGAGCTGACGGACTGTCATTGCTGTACGCGGAGCGATCAAACCCCCTTATCCCCGCGTGATCTCTTGCTCTCTCTCTTTTTATTTATTTATTTTTAATTCCCTTTCAATTTCCCCAAATGAGGTTTGATGAATACAGCTCGTTGTCCGCGTTGACACCAGGGTAATAATTGTCAGGGGGTCTGAGCGCTCCAGGAAAAGGAAAGCGGAGGAAGAGGGAGGGATACAACCTCCGCTATCTCGCTGTTACTAATGCCCAGCCGGCTCGGACTCAGGGGACAAGGCGATCGCTTAACAAACCCTCCTCCTCCTCCTCTTCCTTCATGACTCCTTCCTTCCTTCCTCTTCGCCGGCACATTTTCTCCCCCGCGTTTGCCCACGTTTCATTCCTCCTCTTCATGAGGAATAAACCGTGCAAACTCAAACTAAAAAGAAAAAAAAAAGGGGAAAAAAAAGAAAAAAAAAGGGAAAGGTGGGTGGGAAGGATACAGGAGGGGAATAACAAAATAAGAAAGGGGAGGGAGGAGGAAAAGGACAGAAAGTGTCTGTGCCTGATCTCTGACCATCTGTGCAAAAGGTGATCATTGTTAGGTACTCACATGGCTGGTGGCAGAGCAGCTCTTAGCAATTAATAAGTCTCTCAGCTTGAGCTCTTCTTTCCCCTTTTGGATGGCAGCGCTCTCTGCGTGGCTCGCTCTCACTCGCACGCACACACACAAACTCGATCTGATGCTGCAGGACCGGCCACTTTGCGAGGGCAACAACACGGGAGGGTTTGTATTACTCCAGGTTCGTGTGTGTAGCCTATAAATAGCGAACTTTTTGATGGAATCAGCTAACAAATGAGAGGAGAAGGCGTAATTTTGCGCAGGGAGCCCCCCTTTCTCTTTGCAAGATTAAAACCCCCCAGGCAGCAGACAGAGCTAAAGTTGTGGGTGTGTAGAAAGGAATTTCACTTTATTGTGATAGTGCGCGAGATTTGTTTGTTTGTTTATTTTGGGGGTTGTTTTTATTCCTGCCCCCCACCGCCACCCCCCACCAACCCATACGTTACATCCTCCTCCCTGCCTTCCCAGCAGGAACTGCCCCGTGTTAGCACCGACTTTAACTCCAAGCTGGGACCACACGGTGCATTTGAAATTTTTCTTTTGGTGGCGGTGCCTGTTGTTGGTTTGCTTTTTTTTTTTTTTTTTTTTTTTTTTTTTTTTTTTTTTTTTTTGCGGGAATTGTGGGGGGAAGATGTCTACGCGATGCCGTGTGGAAGTGCAGGAGGCGGGCAGGCAGGCAGGCTTTCCTGAACGTGCCCTCATTTTGAAAGCAAGTGAAGAACAGAAAGAAAACAGGTCGGAATTATTGGGGGGGTGGGGGGAGGAGGGAAGAAGGCGGTACTTTGGTAGGGACGAAGTGTGTGACTGGGGTTTTGGGTCAGCCACGGAGCGATGGCCCCACTCGAGAGAAAGCGCCTCGACACACGTGTCTGTGGGGGTTCCGCGGTGCGGTCCCCCCACACCGCTGTTCCGCCCGGCGCAGCGGAGCCTCGGGCACGCGTGGGCGCCGCGGGAACATCGTCCTTGCGGGCGCCCGGCCCTCCGGGGCTGGGCAGCGAGGCTGGCCCGACGGCTCGGGCCCAGGGGAAAACCTCTGCTCCAGAGCCCAGCTCGGCCTTCCTCGGGCAGCCTACGGGCTCCTCGGGGCCAGCTCCTCCCGCCGCCCTCCCTCTCTCCCGTGTTTTGTCGGAAGTCTAAACGGTACCGGCACGTTCGGCGTCCCCCGGTAACGACAGCCCTGTCCCCCGAGGACATTGATTTGCGGGAAGCTTAAGGCTGGGCCCTGCCAGCAAAGGGGCTGCCGCTGATAAGCTATGCCCACCGCAGCAGCTATGAAGAGGTTTTCTTCCCTGACAGGTGCCTGACAGGGCTGGCCGGGAAGAACTGCTGACCTGTCTAAAGAAATATATCTGCGTCTCCCGGAATGGCAGGACAGATGGTGCCCGTTCGCACCGCGGCGATTTCTCTCGATGGCACACACCGAGCGGAGCTGATGAGTGGTTTGTTTTTATGGCAGGGAGGTAGCGATGCTCTCGGACATCCCGTGGCAAGGGCTTGATGGGAAATGTCCGCTCCTGTACAGGCGCGGGTGCCACCGAGACGCGTACCGGGAGGGCAGGGGGGCAGCGGCATCGCTCCTGCCCCGTCCCCGCGTACATGACCTGCCGCAGGATCGCCGAGGCAAGGGGCTGTCGGCACCCGTGCCAGAGCCGCGCCCCCAGCTCCCTCTAAATTGGCTCTAAAGGTCGCTCCCCGCTCGCCCCCACTCCCCTCGGCGGAGCCGGGCAGCGCCGGGCCGGGCTCACGCTGCCTTTGTGCCGCCCGCGGGGCCGCGCAGGAGCCCGTGTGAGGCAGTGCACGGGGGTGAGGCAGCGGCCCCCGAGCCCTCTCGCTCTGAGCCGCTCTCCCTCCCGTGGCCCCGCTGGGGCAGCGGCCGGGCGCGGACACGCAGCGGCCGCACGGGCAGTCCCGGCCCCCTCGGCCCCCCGGCCCGGTGGCGGCTCCCATTGCCGGAGCGGCGACCCCGGCAGTCAGTCCCTCTCCTCGCGCCCGGCTCCCGCAGCTTCCGAGTGACGCGCACCCCGGCGCGCTGGTCCATCCGCGCACATTTCCAATCTCATGGCTCGTAAACTATTAGCGAAGGGATTTCATTATTCACCTTCCGTATCTGACAAAGGAGAAAGGAAAAAAAAAAAAAAAAAAACCAACCCAACAAAAAGCCAAACCTACAAAACACGCGCTCCTGGAAACAGCAAGCTCGGACCGGGTTTAAATCCCAGCACCTCGCAGGCTCAGGGCTGGCGGCCGCGGGGGCTCCGGCGAGTTCCTCCCTCCGGCGCTGGGCTCCAGCCGCGACTGCTTGTCCCGGATGGACTGCGGGGGTCAGCCTCGGCCGAGGGCAAAGCAAAGCAAAGCTGTGAACTGCGTTTTACCAGCCGCGGAGAAAATATTCCAGAAGAAACAATAAAATCTTGGGGATGAAGGGGTGGGGGGGGGGGCAATCTGCTTGTTTTTCTCCAATAAATAACACTGGGAGTTATTTAGCTCTTCATTGGAATGTGACAGATCACACTCCGGGGCGTGCAGCACAAGCGCTCCGCGGAGCGAGGGCCGGAGCCCGGGGACGCGGCGGAGCGCGGGCGGGAGCGGCCGGGCGGGGGATGCGCGACAGCGGCACCAGGCCTGCGAGGGGCCGGGGTCAGGCCGAGCTGCAGGCGGGGCAGCCAGGGGCAGACGCGCGCCTCAGCAGGGCGCCTATGGAAACATAGGACCCGATCCAGGGAAAGTTACTGACAGCCTGGATGACTCGAATGCAAATGTTAATACAGCTAACTTTGTTTCTTTCTTCCCCACTTCCTTTCATGACTTTTTTTTTTTCATCCTTTAAGAAATAGACTGCGAAAAAGTTTAGACCACGAGGTAGCTATAAAAACCAATATAGAGATTTTGAAAGAGAGACCCACTTCACAATTTTATACCGAGGAGCAAAATATTCTGGCGAAGTCTGGGTCATCACCTACAACAGAGCAATGTTCCCTCCCTGTTTAATATACATGGTGTGGGAAATGGAGGGAAAACATAGCTAGCATCTGTAGTGCCAAAGGAAAAAAAAATATATTACTACATCATATTTTGGGGCTATTTTGCAGGACATTCTTCAAAAATAGACTCATATTTAATTATAGCTGTAATGATTTTCTCTGTGCAACTGCTAGTTAATAGTAAGGAGGAAATGGGGTTTCTATCGAGTTTTTGCATTTAGTATCTTTAAAAAAATAGTAATTTTCCTATGTGTTAATAGCGCATCTGGGACTGCAAGTGACCAACCTGGACCAATTTTTAATTAACACACTGACCCGTCGAAGAACCAAAACTCCCCTAAAAAAAAAAAGAAAATAAGAAAAAAAAAAAAAAAAAGAAGTGTGTACATATATTTATATACACCACCGTACTGGCGTGACCCTGGAAACCCCAGGGCTCTCCTTGCCCTTTTTGTAGGGAGGAGGTGATTTTCCAAAGGCGCGAGGAGATGCGCAAGTTCAGCACCCCCCCGCCTCCCCTCTCAGGGGCCGCCGCCGGCCGCGCAGCCCCGGCAAGGGGGGAGGCGGTCGAAGCGGGCGGGGCATTATGACGGGAGCCCCTGAGCAGCGTGTGCGAGAAAAAGGCCGTGGCAGAAAGGCGGATTTGGGCTCTATGGGAGGTATGATACAAACACCAGTGAGGGGGTGAACACAAGCTCACGCGTGGGTGCTACAAGCTCCAGAGCCTGTTCGGCAGCTCCCCCACACGAAGCACAAAGAGAGGTCAGCTGCCTGAAAGATAAACTCCTTTTCTTTCTGCTGTTGCCTTGTCAATGCTTGCTTTGTATTATTTTTTCCCTTCATGGTTAAATTAAACGTGGTTTTAAAAATATTATTATTTTTGCTATTCACATACACACTTCAGGCAGGCTGGATGCCTGACATGGCACCCACCCCCCAAAACTGGCACTGGAGTACGTTACTGCTGAGTTACACTTTAACTTCTCTGCAGGTAATAATTAAAGACCTTCTTTCTGTATCTCATTCCCCCACAGAAACACGGAGGCTCTCTTTCACAATAGATTATATTGATCACACACACGGGCACGCTCTCGTCCGAGCCGCCGTCTGTGAGCTGCTCTCAATTCCGTGTAGCTCTGTGCTACTTTTCCCAGATCTTCTCCCATTTTTTTCCCGAGCTGAAAGGTTTCTTTAGGTTTGCATTTCTATAAACGCTCCCAAATCCCCCCAAGAGGAAGCTCCACGTGCAAAAGGGGACAGCCAGTCACTCAGATGCACACCTGCAGGCTTTGGCCATAAGTCTGAATTTTGTCCCACAGTTGCATTGTGTGTGAGTTTAAAAATAAGAGATATAGAGGTAACAAAGTCATCTAACATCAGTAATGGAGTATCTCTGTCTAGGGAAAAGAACTCCAGCTTCTTTTTAGTGGCAACACTTTCCAAACAAAACCTTCAAGGCTTGTCCTAACAGCTGTGCTGAAAGTTTTAGGAGCTCTGAGTTACTTGAGATCACAAAATAATCTGCCAGAGAAGTGTGGCACACACCTGATATCAACGGAGGGTCAAGAGCTGGCCAGTTCCAGCTGGTCCCGCATTTGATTTACTTCAGGCTGTTAAGATGTATGCTGTGGTGTTTTGATAAGAAAAAAGGAGTCAGCAGTTTGATTTGGCAATTCTCTCCTTTCTTTTTTTTTTTTTTTTTTTTTTTTTTTCCCTCTGAAGAGACCTGCAGTTTAAGCTGAGGAATTTGTTGTTGCTAGTGGGATGGTTTTTAGTGGAGGTTTTTGGTCTGCATGGGGCTATCTCATCACATACTGTTAGCACTTAACTGTGTTTCTTACTCTCCCAAGTGAGCCAGACTGTGGCATGAACTTTTATGCAGCTTGTCTGCCTCAGGCCTCCAGCATCTCTGGCCAGTGCCATTTTTGGGGTTCACCCCAGCCAGAGAGCTTGGAGCAACAGCAAAGGTAGTGACCATCACCCAGGGGGTCACATCAGCAACCTGCTCAGTCTTGGTGGAGCCCTACCACAGCTTTCCACTCACACCTCTCTCTTCCACAGGGCCTTGTCTCTGAGTTTCATCAGATGCCACTGAAATATTTCAGTTTTGGGTTTTTACACTTTACTGATGTACTCATACAAGCTGCATGTGGAGGCTGCTTACTCTTAGCTGAATTAAACTATTATTTGAAGATATCTCCTGCACCTGCTGTGGCTTCTCCTACAGCCCCCAAAACTTTAGATCACAGAAAGTCAAATCCCAGTAATTACACCAGGGATGTTATCTTAGATGTGCATGTCTGCACAGTGTAAAGGACACCTGCAATACTCCAGACCAGAGGACCATTGCACAAATTACACCCCTGAGAGGTGGTACCAATGGGTGCATAAATAAGGAAATAAGGAGCAGAGCAGGATTTTTTTTTTTATTCTATCCCTGATTTTTCTTTTCCTTTCCTCTTATTTTAATTTCTCTGCCTCTAAAATAGGGAAGCAAGAGTCACTGACCTTATTGCCTTTCCATGAGGCAGTTGGTGTTTGAAAAAAATCCAGGAATACTCAGAGGATGTAATCTGTGCTAATATATATTCTAAGGTAGATGTGTTGCCATTCCCTATATTGGGGTTGGCAAACATTTCTCAGCAGAGACTACATTTTCTGTTGCATATAGCTTTAGAAAAAATATCATCACTTAGGCTGAAAACTGATATGCTGACTGTCTGTACTGGGCAGATTATTTTGAAAATACCTGCCAAAACAATTTGTCCATTTCTAAGAACAAGGTTATGGAAAAATAAACAGTTTTGCTCATACTAAAATGGAAACTTTTTTCCTTTGAAATACTCTGCTGCCCTCAGGCTTTGAAGCACAGCCTCAAAATGTGACCTTTTTTATTTAAAATGTGCTTTTCCCACTCTGTCTGAAAATTTATCTAAATGTGTCTAACTTGCAAATATTAGAAATTGTGTCATGAACAGATGGCCAGCAATGATTTCTTTTATTCTAGCAGGAAAAAGGCATTGCTAAAGGTTGGCCCTCTCTGCGAACAGAAGCTTAAGGATACAGTGGTGAGGTTAGATTTCCACTTTAATCCCCACATGCAAGTTTCCCCCATGAGCCTGAGCTTTGGCACAGAATCTGAGAGGTAGGAATCCTAGCTCTCCTGAGCTCCAAGTGATTTGAAGGTTGTGTCAGGAAGAAAGGTCTCCGTGTGAATACAACACAGAGGAGAAAAAAACATCCAGCCTGGGACAGAGCAGGATACAGAAGCAGTCAAGCCAGCCAGAGAGAAAAGCTGGGACTGGTGTTTGGAGGCAGGAGCCTGGGACTGATTAGGTAAGGAGACACAGAGGTTGTGCAGAGAGAGCAGAGAGAAACTGTTCTGTTCAGGAGCCTGGAGGGTAGATAGGAGGGCAAGGCTGGAAAAACCAACTAATGTTGTCAGCCAAGAGCAAGGATGCTTAATTGCAGGATGTCCAGATTAGCTGGGCTGAATTTCATTTGAAGCATGGTAGAAATTCTGAAAGTCAAAATGTGAAGTTTTTTCCTACTATTTATAGCCGATGCAGTTTAGCCACATAATTAATGCTTTTTATTTGGAATAGAGTCTGCTTTCTAATGCGGAAAAAGAACTGACCTTCAGGAGAAGTGTTCCTGAGATGATTCAAAACATATCTTAATTTGTGTGTGTGTGTGACCACTGAACTAAGGACTTTCTTTTTTTTTTTTTAATATATATAGTGTTATATATTCAACACTAGCCGGCACATCGTGGATGTTAAGGAAATCACTTACCTGAGGGCTTCAGAGCACCTCCCCTCCATTCAGCTTCCATGCATTAGGATACATGACCACACAGATTATAGTCCACAAAGTTCCTGAAGCAGAAATCAAACTCTGCAAGGTACCCTTCCTCTGGGAACTGATCAGTACTTTGTAGGTTTTATTCACTGGATTCCTGTCTAATTTGTCACAGAGCTGGCTACAGCTCGTGTACAAGGTAGCGAATTACAAGCAGGACTTGGTGGCGGCATGGTTGCTGAATTTTACCTGCCAAGTTTGCTTCCATTCCCCTTCCACCTCAAAGATTCTACAGTGTGGGGAAAGCTGCCTCAAGAGGCAATAATTAATTGAGATTTTCATATGACAAGGGCCCATATTGAAATTTTGGAGTCTGGTGGACTGAAGTGAATTACTCACTTTGCATGGACTAGGCCAAGCAATGCAGAATGCCAAACAGGTTGGAAAATCAAGTAGATAATGTCTCTAATTGGATACCCCAAATTAGCAGGTATTTTCTACTTTAATCTCATTTGTTTGGAACAGAGATTTATTAAAAAGATAGGATGATATAATCCCTTCACAGTTTCAGGCTGTAAAAAAGAAGCACACAGATGCTATAGTGTGGTGGGGAGAGGAACAGGAAAAGAACAAGATTAGGATTTGTATACCCCAGATATGGCTCCATGTAGGTAAATTTAACACTGGAAATACCTCCTGAAGAAAGCTTTACCCATGCCCTACTCTGCAAGCCAAAGGGGTGCTTGTGAAGAGGGTCAAACAGAAAAGCCCCAGAACTGACCCAGAAGAGACTAAAAGCACATCTGTACCAGTGAAAGCGCTTGTATCTGGGGACTCTTCATGTCAAGTATATGCCATGGTGACTTGTCTTTTGGTTACTGCACACTCACTTTCCCTTTGTTTCTGGGTAATTTTTCTCTTACATAGTCTGATGTTTGAGGAAAACTTTCTTTTTTTTTCCTGGAAAATTCCCCGTCATCTCCTACTATGTGATGGTGTAATGATAAAGCAGGTGGGTATTGGTCATGAGCAATGTGATTAGCTTTCATTCTCTCACTTCCTACTGGCTTTAAATGTTTATACAGCCTGAAACACTCTTTTAATTTGTGTGTGTCTTAACAAAGTTAATCATAATAGCAAAAGGGCAATCAAACAGGAGAGCCCAAGTACTTTCTAACTTTTTTAATGTTCAAAAAGCACCAATTTAACTCCTTTTTTAGTGGGTAGAACTGAAATCTATTAATTTGGAACTGGACTCAAATCTTCAAAGTATTTCAGGGGGATGGATTTAACACTAACAGTACTACAGATTGCCATACATCTGGCTGGATTTAAACAAACCACAGGGAAAAAACTTACTTTTAAACTTCTGAATTTCTGTTTTCTATGTTAGAATATAGAAGAGATATCTTCTTTTAGTGAGGGATAGGAAGTGCCCTCACCAGGCACATGATTCTGACCTCGGTTGGAGGATCCTTGGCCTGGAGTCAAGCAGTTGCTGCGCTCACTGAAACAGCCAAATTAACTGTCTGCTTAGCCATGGATTAAAATTCATTCACTGATCCAAGACAGTAAGTGAGACAATAATTTGCTACTCCTGCTTTGTTTCGCAGCAGATTCTCATTCAGAATAAACCTGCAGTTAAGCATCAGGTTTTTTTACCCAGCAGTAACCACGGTGGCATTGTAAAATTGTACCTCCAGTAACTTCAACAAGTAGGATAAATAAATGCAGATGTAAAAAGAGAAAACTCATCCTGTTTTTAGTAGCACAGAGACTGCATGAGAGCAGAGGACAGAGGTTCAGGAGTCCTGATGCCATCAGCGCTCACCATTATTTTGAGTGGTAACTTGTAACAAATAAAGTGTCTTTTCCTCTGAGCCAAAGACCTCTTTGACACTGCCTTTACCACCACAGCCTAACTCCTTTCTTTAACAAACCACCGGCTTGAATGAAATGTTACAGAGTAAATTGCTTAATGTTTTCTAGAGACCTCAAATATGTGAAGTACCCAGTGCATAAAAGAGAAAGCTCATTTCAAAACCAAGTGTAGCAAAACTGACCTGCTGGAGAAGAGCCTCTGCCTTGTTCCTGCTCACATTAGGTACTGTGTTTGGATTTCCTAACAAAGCAATGTATGCTTCCAAGTCCATCACTTTTAAACCAACATACAAGACAGAAAAACAAATACAATCTAATTATGCAATGCAAAGGTGACCATCTGGCTGCTTAGGAATTGCAATTGACCCAGTTGCAATTGGTTTTCGTATGGTTTTCGTATCAGAGGCAAAAATTTGGGTGTGACATCCATATCTCTCCTATTATTGTTGATAATGACAAAACAAAATTTCAAGCTGTAGCACAAAAGTCATGTTGATGGAAAACAGTACATCTCCTGCTGTATGTATATCCTATACATTACCAGCCTCTTTGCAGAGCAAGATTCCTCTCACCATGGCCAGTAATAATAGAAGAGAATAGGAAAAAAAGCTTTTCTCTGTGTATCTGACCAAGTCTAAGATCTGGTATTCATGTCAATAAAGCTTTACTATTGCTTGTGATGATAATCCTGTTCCATCCCACCCCTGAGGTGGCTATAACTCATCAAGAATGAATAGATCATTATATAAAAGTATGTACCTTCTTTGATGTACAGTAATCTGACTGTATCTCTATGTGATGCGAAAGACCTCCAAACAACAGTAGAGGTGGTCACAATAAATCATTTGAGTATAAATTAAGCACTCATTGCAACAGCACTGCAATATTTCATAGACACACATTCCAAGGGAAAGGATTTATTCATAAATACACTGCTGACTAATAACTGGACACTCCCAGTGTGAGTTTAGAGAGAAGAGTGGAATGAAAGTTTATTCTGATTTTCTGGGTATGAGGATGGCTTTTCCACTAGCAGTGGCTGGTCCATCCTTGTCACTTGTGTTCGAAAACTCCACATTCACTCACCCATACCACCAATACATAGGAAAAGAAAGCCAGAGTTGCCTGGGAAAGTAAATTTAGGATGAGGAATATATTCTGGACCTGCTGTGTGGCCTCACTCCTGGGGAAGGTTTGCAAAGAGGTCAAGATAAGCCTTTGCCTAGGCAATAGCCAGCCTCCCTAAAGGCAGATGTGCATTGGTCTCTCACCAGGTTAAATTTGTCGAGAAGAGCTACAGTGCTTAAACTACTTTTGTGGGGTGATTTTTCCCTTTTTTTTTCCTCCAGGGTTACTCCACCTTTCTGAGGATGAGGAGCATATGCAGGCTTAGTTGTGACACTTAGCAGAGAAGTCAGAGAAGTGGTGAATGCTTGAGAAGAGGCAGCTTTAATTTGTGACTCTTAATAAGTTTTCAGATTAGCTTTCCCTTCAAAAAATGGAATAGCTTTTAAACTAAATATCCATTATAAAATGTATTGACAATAACAGAAGTGAAAATTCTGTATATTTGAACTCTCACTATTTAAGGGAAGCTCCTGTAAAAGCAGACATTGTACGCATTCACTGCAACAGACACACTAATATTTTGTGTTGTACAGAATATAGAGGACAATAGTGTGCAGAAAGTCCAGTAAGCCACCATCTTCTGTATGGAAAAAAGGCAATGACAATGAAGAACGTAAAGGGTGTAGAATTGCATAGAGGGGGCTGATGCCAAAGATCAGACTTCATCCTTACTGATAAGTAAGAATGCTGAGATGAATAAAAGCAGAAATTAATTCTTAGCCATCATACAAATCCTCCACGCTATCCTATTTTAATGATTTCATAAGTTTTTGAGAAATATGTATTGTCTGCTGGTAACTGCACACTTATTTAATTCACCTTCCTAAAAAATCAACACACGTTGGGTATTTGCTTTGTAGGCTCACTTTTCCTTAGTACAGAGGATCATACAGTTAATGTTAGAGCATTAATTTGAAAAGCTGAGGAAGAGCATTACAAATAAACAAAATCTAAAATGAATTAAACTCCTCTTTTATTCAGGGGAAGAATAAAGAACAGCAGTACACACATTTAGAGTCATAAATGTACCAACAATCTTAATTGAACTAGTATTTTTAAGCATGTGACTGAATCAAGTAATGGACTGGAACAGAGCCTATAATCAGCAATGATATATTCAGACTCTGTTTGAAGTCTGTTTAAATTTAAGCTCAGAAAAATAGATTTTTAGCCTAATAAATTTGCCTCCCAGAGTATCTTTTTTACTGCTTGGCAGTATGCTATTGTGGTGGGAGAGTCACACCTATTAATCTGAAAGTGCACTGGATCCTCTCTTCAGGAATAAGTTTTCTTCTGTGCATATTTATATCCTCCACAGTCTTGATAGACCGACTCTCATTTATCTTGAAACAGATGGATATCAAACCCAACTCTTTCTTCAGATTAGAATGTATTAGGAATTGCTCAGATGTATCAATACCCTAAATAAAAGAGATTCAGACCTTTCCTTTTGTACTTATCTCTTCTAGCAGAGAAGTTATGCCCTGTAAGTTCCACAGTGATCAGGCTGCTGGGGCTGACTTCCCTAAGCTTCACTGTGCAGCTACAGAGCTGTCTTCTCCTGAAGGCAACTTCAGCCAAGATTCTTATCTCCAGTGATCTGACTTGTCTTTTGGGGCAATCCCTTTACTCACAGCTGCTGCACCCTCACACCTACTCCTGAGGCACAGTCTGTACCATCTGTTTAAAGAGGAATTTTTTAAAAATAGAGATCCCTCAATGGCTGGGCAAGCATAATCTGGCTTCTCCCAAGCTTCAGACATCACCATCCAAAACAAACCAAAGCTGACTCTGAACGTTCTTTCACAAGGCATGAGAACAGGACAGCTTTACTTGCTGACCAGCAGATGCCATGCTGGGATTGTACCAATGGTCTTCCTACACCAGTCTGCCATCTCCTCATGAGCCAGAATCAGAGAAGTCCAGGAAAAATGTTGGAACTGCACCACAATGAAGTGGAACTGACCTCCTGGAGGACTTACTCTGGTTTTAAGAGTCAGTGACTCTGTTCAGTCAGGAGAAAATACAGTTGGCTTTTACTTATGGGTGGATCAGAAGTGATATATTAATATGAAAGTACTCAGAAAAGAGTGTTTATAGTGTCAAGACTGATTTCTAGGAAGCCAAAATTTTCAAGGCTATGTGACCACAATGGCACATTTCTCTTTCTGTTCATTTGTTCTTCCCTATGAAACAATACCTTCCTACAGCAGCAATCAAGAACAAGGTGAATATTACATTCAGCTAAACCAAACACATTTGAGAAGGATAAATTAGGGAATTTTGTTAGCTTTAATGCAAAAGATTGTGTTTCTGAAGTCTTTATCATTTTATTCCTGCAAAGGAATTAAGAAGATGACACGATTAGCAGGTTAGAAAAATATCTGTGGAAATGCCAGTCACTATAACTGTTTGATGAACATGATACTTATGGAATAGATAAGGAGCTTTCTGATCTGGCACTTAAAAGATTTACAACTTGCAAACACTTTGCAGAGTACCATTGATTTAAATGGATCTTGAACACGGGCACAACAAACCAGTGCTGAAAACACTAAAAGTTCTGCTTGTGGATAGCCCAGTCATCTGATGCTCCTTGCTTTGGGCCCATGGTTAATTGTTAACATTTTGGAGACAAGCCAGTGACCCTGTGTTCTTGCTCAGGAATGTATGACCCATTCACCAGCAATCAGTTTGTGCTGAATGCCCACTAGGCTGGAATATTTTGGTGTTTAAAGATGCACCCAGCTCAAACTGTTCTGTGTTGCTACTGACTTTTCATCAGACATCCTGCTTTATGGAATATTCTGTCATCCTGCTTTGTAGTGATGGATGCATTGCACTGTGAGGAAAGTTTGTAAAAACGAAAGATCACTCAAGGAGAAAAGAAATGGCTTTTGATTATAATTTCTTATTAGGTTTAAGAAACTGCTTTAATGAAATCAAGATGGAACACTTTGGATGCAGCAAAATTATGACTTTAACTTGAAATAACAACAGAAATATTTAAGAATAAATAAATTAGGACATTGTAGAAATATGATTAAGACCAGTGCAGCTAGTAATGAAACTGAAAAAGAGACATGGACATACTTATTCCAAGTTTAATTTATTTGTGGCTAGCAAGTTTTAATTAAAACAAATCCTATTTGCTGCGTATTTACCAATTTATCATACAAGGACCATAAAGTGGAATTATATTGGGTGATTTATTTTGTGGCTGTTTCTTTCTGCTTCTGTGTTCATGTCTAAATCACAAAGAGAAAATGAGACCACTAGCAAAATCCAAATAGTTTATTTAAAACAAAATGTGTAATTGTTCAGAAATAGACTATTGACTTTCACTGGGTTAAGCAGCTCATGTACTGATTAGGCTTGAAGCTATAATTGTTCTTGTCACCCAAACTCTGCTCAGTCAATACCTTTTTATCATATACATTTTTAATCACATATTAATAAACAAGAAGGTGTGCTTTATTGATGGCTGGATTAGTTTATTGACCAACTCAACAACTCTCTATATGGTTTCTGAACACAGAAACAAGGTCAATGTGTAAAGATGAGGAATAGTACATTCACCATCTTTAATATACTTCAATCTGGCAGTGCACTCCCTTTCTTACAAGTGTTACAATCCCTATAATTTCTCCAGTTCTTTTAGAAATTATTTCATGTTTGAAGCAATCTCTCTGTTCAAGCACATTTTCGCTTTAGTTTCAGGAACTTTTGACTTCTAAGAGCTTCTCCAATTTACTATTTTTTGTCATCTTCACACTAAGATGCATTATTTTTTAAACCTTCAGGAATTCAAGTTTTCAGATACTTGTAGATTGTTTAATTACTCCTATTTTGGGAAATACTGTTGGAAAATTTTCAGATTCTCCTAATTTATAACTTTCTTTATCCTTCCAATCAGTTCTCATAAGTTTTTTCTCTGTGAATTGTTATTGTGAGTATTGTCCTTGAGATCCAGGTTTGAAATTATTGCCTCTAAAACAACTGTATGAAATTAATGATTAAAACAATAATAATAGAATGTGGTACTACTTGTGTGTATTCTTTTCCTGTCAGAAAACATTTGTGCAGAGGAACTCCTATTCTACACCCCCTCTTTTATTTTTGGTTTTTAATTATTGCTTTTATTTTTCAAAGGAATGGAAAGTGGAATAGAAATAAATATTTTTATCAGGTTCTCCATTTTTACAAAACACTGTTTTGCAACAGAAAGGTAATAAATTGAAAATATGTTCATGACTCTGACTGTCAGGCACTCACATGATCACCTAAATCCAAAAGTCATGTGGAAAAACAGCTGACTGCCAGCACACACTTCTCCTCAGCCAGAAACAGAGATGAAGCATGTTTTCAGCCTGAAGTTTTTAGTCTCTAAACCCTTCCACATGCTTTTCTCCTTAAGGTATTAAGTATGAGGTCAATCACTGCAGTATCATGTACCAGTAGCTCTGATTTTACCAGGGGCTCATGCCTGAATAGTTTAGGTGATAAGATGTACAGAAAAAAAAGTCTGGCTCGACTGTTTCTAAAATCACATGCAGAGGCACTATTGCTTTGCTTTCTCCCTGTGCAGTTCTCCAGATGCCTCTCAAATAAGCTCTATTCCCCACTATGGATTACAGCTCACAGTAAAGAGAGGCTGTCTGAAGAGGCCTCTATATTTCTTTTTTTCCCACTCAGAAACTGTTTTGTCTCCCATAGTATATTGTTATCAACTTTGGTTTTCTTGCAAGTAGATTAGTTTATCATTTAACTACTTTTCTGCTCCCTCTAGGTCTTTTTATGCTACTGATTGTATTTACATGTTTTTTTAGAAGAGGTAAATATCCCAGTACTATCCAGTAGTGTTTTTCTGTGCCTTTGTCTCTGGAGTTTAAAAGATATATCAATTTTTTCCTTTTTGTGAATGCCATGCTATAATCCTCAGGCTGCCAGTCAAGGAAAACACTTAAGACTCAAATATACTCAAGTATAAAAATCTAGCATAATGATGGATAGAAAGCTGCTAGTGCAGTTATTAAACACCAACCAGTGACCCCCAGGCACTTCAGTTTTAAATGGGGAAGTTTGAGAAAGCAAGTGAAGAAGAGAGGATCCTTCACTAATACCTGTGAAAGGGGAACTGAGACAACAACAGAGGGTCAGGCTGAACTGCTCATTACCACAAGGTCTTCTCAAGAAACAAAAGGTATTACAGAAACACATCTGAACCAAGAGCAGTCTAAACTCCTGTGGATGACTAAACTGGCAAACCCATTCATATTCACATGAGCATTAGCCCTGTGAAAACACTGTGTGTGCCTAGATGTTGTGTAGAAGTTCTGGTCATGCAAGGTAAAACTTCCCAGAGGCATCATTTAATTGGTCTCATTTTCTCTGCCAAACATCATCAAAGTTTCTGATGTTCAGGCCAGGTCTTGTCACTTTACTATTTCATCACTTTTTGGATTACTGACTCCCAGCATAAATGTTCTCAAACATATTTGCAACCTGTATGTTTGTCTGCCTCTCACATGCTACTTCCTTCCCTAAAAACCTTGATGGATTCTTAAAAAGTAGGGAAAGGAAAATTATGGAGTGTGAACAACTATTAAACCCCACAAGGTACATGGTTCTCCAGCTACTTTTTAAAGTCAAGGTCAGACAGAGGAAATTTTCATAACCTTTTAGAAACACAGTCCCCTCTACTTAATTTCTGGCCTTTTAAAGAAAAAAAAGCCCCAAAACACAAGAAACCCCAGCAACTATGCAAGCTGTGGATGTCACATGCTGCTCCCAGTGTCAATGTGTAGAAGTATACAGAACGAGGCAAGCAAAAGCATTTCTGGGAAAGTTGTTATTAAAGGGAAGGCAACTACTAGAGCCAGTTTATAAAACAGTTGAAATGAGTACTATGCACAATGAATAGGCTGATTTCCATGGTAGGAACACACCAAACCATGCCAGCGTGGGCTGACTCACCACAAATAGGTGGGTTTGACTCTTGGCTCTGACACTGACTTATTGCATAGCCTCAGGCAAATCCCTAAACATTTGTTTTTAGTTCTCCATTTATATGATTTGGATAATACTTACATACCTGAAGGGGATATTTTAAGATAAAATATGTTTAAGATACTACAAAGATTTTAAATGCTGCAACATAGCTAAGCCCCATTAACACCGTCAGACTAAAATAAACACCGGATGATTTAGGTAATGCCATACATGTTCCTGGAACTGGGGAACTTCACTGAACAAAGAGCAAAATCTTCAAAGAGCCAGAGGAAAGGGAAGGTACAGCCTATTGTGAAGGTGAAGCACTTTGCAAGGGTGGGTGAATTTGTAAGGGAAGAAGAACAAGTTTGTTAATAGGCAAGAGTTCATCCTTCATTAATTACTGAAGTGGTTGGACAGTGTTGAAAAGCAGTTACATGCTCAGGACTGGGTGAAGAAAACAAGAATCATACCCTCAGTGACCCCCTGTATTGGAGGTAGAGAGGACTTTGCCAAGAAGAGACCTGAGGGTTTATTTTTATTTCCTATATAATGTGAAAACACAAATGTCAAAAGAAATCCTCTCCATTTGGACTTTCCTCTCCTGTCAGTAAGGGGAGATGGTTTTCTCCAAAACAGCATGAGATGCTCTGAGAGTTCCCCGGGACTCAATCATGCAGAAGGATGATGCTTATCCTGCTGAACTTCTCAACAGGGGAAAAGTCCTGGCATGGTGAGAGATGGATTGGAAATCTCTCTAGAAGACAGGGCCCAGTAAAGCCACTGAGAAGAGAGCTCATCCTGTGGTGACTGCATGAAACTCATTGCAGTGAGGACAAAGTCAGAGCCCCCAGACCTCTGCTGGAGACTCTGGGCCTGCCACCAGTGTCCTGAAATCCTTAATCACAGAATCAGATTCGTTTGTGTTGGAAGGGACCTTAAAGACCATCTAGTTCCGACCTCCCTACTACAGGCAGGAGCACTTCCCACTAGACCAGGTTGCTCAGAGCTCTATCCAGCCTGACCTTAGCACACTTCCAGGCCAGGACAACTTGTTCCAGTGTCTCACCACCTTCAAAATAAAGAACTTTCTTTCCAATATCTAATTTAACCCTACTTTCTTTTACTTCAAAGCCATTCCCCTTTGTCCTATCTCCACATGCCCTTGGAAAAAAACATCTCTCTCCAGCTGTCCTGGTCCTATAGCTCCCTTTATGGCAGCTGGAAGGTGCTATAAAGTCTCCCTGGGGCTGTCTCTTCTCCAGGCTCAAAAAGCTGAACTCTCTCAGCCTGTCTTCATCTTAAGCCCCACTTACACCAGAAGGAATGCATTTTTGGGCTCACCCAGAGAGAGGCAAATCCCACACACAGAATATCAGATAAGATAAAACAGCAACATTAGCACTTCTGAGGTTTCTTTCCTCCACTGATTTTTTTCCTTCTCTAAAGTTTTTTCCACACTTAAAGGCCTTAGTGAAGGAACACATTCTTAAAAAAGGGTGGAGGGAGAGCCTGGAAGCATAAAGAGTGGTATAACAGGATGTAAAATCAGTTTAGCTGCTCTAGGAATAGGAGGGAGAGGTTGGAAGCGAACAAAGAAAAGGAGGAGAAGCTGAAGTGGAGGTCTTGGAGTGAGGGAGATGCAGGCAGAGAAAGGAAAAAAAGGGACCTCTCTTGGAGCAGGTGAAGCTGCAGCAGTCAGGTTTCAAGTATTAGGAAATGAGAATTATGACAATAAGTGCCAAGATCCATTCTTTTAAATACGTTCGTAGTAAGCCTGAGAAAACAAGTTGAGGGGCCAGTGATTTGAACAGGATCTCCAACTTTTGGGGATAAACCTTAGTCCTTTTTACTGGTTTGTCTGGAAAGGACTAACAGCTGGTCCTGTCTCCAGACAAGTTCTACCATCATCTTGCTCTGAATGCCCACTCCTGGTTGAAAAATGTTGCCCTGTCCTGCAGCTTTTATTGCCCAGGTGAGTCCCACAGAAAGGAGTCCTGACTGTCACCTCCGAGACCGCTCAAAGGATGGTAGGTGGAGAAATCTGGGAGATTTTCTTCCAAAGAGCACCTCTACTCCTAAAGACAGTGCTCTGTCAGGCACATTCAGACATTGTGGTATGTATGAGAAGGTAGGCTGGACTTGTCCTGCATCTCACAGTGACACCAAAGCCATTTTTAAGTTGCTAGCACAGAGCACCCCACAACTCCTCGGTAGATGTCACTGAATTGGGCAATTTGGGTTCTCCACTCACTACAACTATTTTTGTGTCTTACCACTTGTGAGAGCCCTAAAGATGGAGCTGGATCTAGAACACAGTTTGAGACACTGCCACACTGCTGGCTATAAAACTGTTGCCCATAACAGAAAACAAAAGTATTTTCTCCTTGTAAACTGATAAGTTCTTTATAGGTACACATCAGTTGAGACACACAAAATAAAATTCATATTAAACTAGCAAAGATGATCCATTTCTACTATATCTACAGACCACAGAACACTTTTCTTCCAAGAAAAGTTGAATAAACCACAGAGCTTTCTTAAGGAGACTTTTCTCCTTGTCTTCAGAAAGTCCTTAACGTGACATCTGTCCCAGTACTGTCACCTCCTTTAAAACTAACAAATGCATGACAGATAGTACAAGATTTATAAATTAAAGAAACCCACCCCTTTTAAGTAATATTCTTTAAATCTCAGTTTCTGACAGTCCTCCTATTTGCTCAGTAACTGTAATAGGCGTATTTTTCAGAAAATAGTGAATAAAAACTGACAAGCTATCGGGGGAATCTGAATGCATAATTGATAGGGGCATAAATTAATATGATTAGGCCTTTATTGGGTGCCACTGCTGCCAAACCTACAAAAGGGGCATGGAATAAAACATGGCTATGTTCTCAGGGCTGATAGACATCAGTATGTAATGCATATTATCTCAAACCTTCTCATGTAGTCTGCTTATGACAGCACTCAACCTAATTGAAATTTTTATCTTTCTGTTGCATACAGACAGTTTTGACTAGCCGCTTCCAGGGAAAAGAGAAATCCAAATGACCCAAACCAAGATTTCTCTGTGGAGGTATATACCCTTCTTGCAAATCACTTTAAAATGGCTTTTTGCTTTCTGGTTTTATAAAGCTGTCTTCAGAAAGCTGCATTAAAGTCAACTCGGGATTTGGTTTGCTTCTCTCCTTTTTAACTAAGCTTAACAGTCCATTTCCCTAAAAGAAAAAAAGAATCGAAAGATTTCTTTGTAAAAATCAATATATTGTATACTCACATCCAGTGAGGCCACATTTTGCTGCAGTTCTTCACACTGCACACATACACCTTAGGAAACAATCACTTTCCTGTTTATTAAAGAATTTTAAACGCTACTTCCAGGCCTGTGAGGAAACAGCTAAAAATTAGGAGTGATTTCTTGAACTGACAACCCCAGTCCCTCAAAAAATATAAGTCAGGTCATAAAGTTCAATTAAGATAATCTGAAATTATGTTTCAAGTTTTTATTTACTTTTTCAGCACTCTTTATGACTTCACACACTGTGAAATGAAAAGTCGTGGCAAAACAGTGATAGCTATCAGTTCTAATATGCTTCAAACATTTTTCTGTAAATAAGAATGTAATCAATGTTCACTTTTCATGAAGGATTTATTCTGTGACAAGTCAAAGTTGATTAAAAAGTTTCACATTTAATGTTAATCTTTTCATGGAAAAGTTCTGTACTGCATGAGTGTTCCTGAGAATTTGTGCTACCATTATGAAATATTTTTATTACAATAGTGCTGGAAACTATACAAATAAGATAATGATCAGTTTCTGCTCTGTTGTTGACAGTCTAGAATGGGATTACTCCTAGAGTAATGCACATTTAACCTATAAAGATGAAAATAAAACTGAGAGGGGCAGAAATGGGTCCAAAAATTTATTTTGGCTTTACTGAAACTAACTTCCTAAGACACAGGAAATAAATAAAATCTTTCTTGATGAAATATGTTTAAAAGCCCATGCATCTACACTGATAAATAAAAATCATGTTATTGGTTATTTTCATACCATGACATGAAGACAAAGGCAGCAACCTAAAAAATGATGTTTCTGTGTTAATGGACAAGTTTTTACTCTTCTGCCTCATCACTCCATTATCACAAGCAGTAAGGGATCCATAAATATAAAGAGGCCACGCATTTTGTAGCTTGAAGAACGACACATTGTGTTCTGAATGATCCATTTTGCTGCAGCTGTTATTTCAAGTAATTTATTTATTTCAGAGGCTATAGAGAAGTCCCACTTTAATTTTACATCTGCCTTTGCTAGTTGCAAGTTCAAGATGGGAAACAGACCTGTCATGATTTCCTTTTCACTTATGTATGGCAGAGAGGTCAGGGCAGTTGATGGAAACAGGAGCTCATGAATTTTCCCTCAAGAGCCCTGGAGAAACTCCAGACTATTTTACCCTTATGAGAATTTGTCATATGAATAAGTTTTAATGAAACATGCGTTGGGAGCCTACTTCTGCATGGCTTCAGTGCTGTTTGCTCCTGCTGTGGGGCTCTATTGAAAAGGGATCTCCCTCTCCTTTTCCAGAAAGAAGGCTGATAACCATATCACTGGAACATACACTGTGCACACGCTGTGGCTTTGTGCGGATTGTCAGGGGCATGGGGTGACATGAGGGTGTGGGGATTTAAAGGCTGGCTGCTAAAAGAATGGATTACAAATACAGCTTGAAGTTAAAAATTACTATTCCTAATCCAATCATAAATTACATTTAGACATCCCTCTTCACAATGCAGCTTCAAAACTGGAAGCCTGAACCCAAGTCCACAAACAAAATAAGCATTGGCAAATGAGAGAAATATGAAGGTTTGCCAGTAGCCAGTGGAGCACAGAGGTAGGATCCTGCAGACTGACTTGGTTGCTTCCCTGGGTTTGAATGCAGGTTTGGTTACAGAAGTTATAGGATCCAGATGCTGCCAACAGGAGCACTAATACCCAAGTGACCTCTCTCAGACACCTGTGAGCCATCCAGGACTCCTGAAGAAAGGTGATGGTGTGGGGCCTGCTGTTTGCTTTGCACAGGACAGTGCAGACTGTGAACTTTTCACACTGTTTTAGAAAGCTGTGAAGAATGATTGAAGGTTTTTCAATGGGACAAATTCACATGTTTAATTGTAAGAAAAGCAGCACAGGTCTCATGGCATATTTTTGGAGACTCTACAAGCCAGGCTTTTTTGGCTGTCCTGCATACTTTAGTATCTACTTGGCCAAACCAAGTGTGTAATGGAGGGTGTAGTAGATGTCTTGTGTAGACATGGACCCACTTAGACCCACTGCCTCACATGGGCTTGATGATCCATAACACAAATCCAGGTTATTACAATGGCCTTGAAACCAGTCAATGAACACACACCCAAGAATCATATTAAACATGGGACAGAAGAAGAGAGAAATGAGCATCATTTTCATGAGTATGAAAGCATAGGACCAGACAGAAAATAACAAAAAATCTGCAGTGCTATTATAATGAATAATGGGTATTAATTAGCTCACAGAACCTTTGTACAGCAGGGATGGGCAGCTATTCCTTTCTGCAGAGGGGAGAACTAAGACTCAGGAAACAAGAGAGACATTTCCAGGGAGGTGATTGGCACCCGGGGCCTCCAAGCCTCTTTGTAGTTTTGAGGTCTGTTCCTCCCCCACAGAGTATTTTGCCTGAGGTCAAAAAGAGCTTCTAAACAGAGGCTGTAGAAGTTCCAGTCCTAAACCTCCACTGAACCACCTTTCACGATATTGGCAGAAATCTTACTGCGCTTACTGCAAAACAGTGAAAGCCTAAATTTGCCAAATAACTATGGCTCTTTGAGGGGCTAGAACTTGCCTGAAATTAGCAAAATAAAACACATATAAGGTTTTAATCTCCCCTCACTGCAAAGCCATTTGAGGAATTTCATCATTGTGACATTTTCAAATGACCAAATTGAAACACTTTACATGCTAGTAAAAGGCATTGTACCAACCATGTTTTAACAAACATCATTTATCACTACTGGAAAGTTGCTGAGTAAATCCTTTTGACTTTGTGTTATCCCATTCATCCTTGTTTCAAAAAATGTAACTCTAACATTGTATTGATATTCTTTTAGATTCCCCCCCCCCCTTATTTTCAATTTAAAAACTTGTTTCAAAACACATTTGATGCAACTAAGTTTTATATTTGTCTCCTTAAGGAAGTATGCAGAAGATGTGCTCAGCTATATTGATCTCTGAGGAAATGTGGATGAGGTAGATAATGTGAAACCTTTTTGTCATTACTACCAGTTATATAGGTTCTGGAAACTTTCTGTGTTTGGCTGACTAGATAAGTGGATGCACTCACATTTATTTGATTGGAAAAGTATGGGGACTAAACTGTGTCTCCCCAGTTTCTGTATGGAATTGATCTTTTGTGTATTAACACTTTTCTATTACAGCAAAGGAATTGCTGATTAGGAGAGCAGAAGGACCCCTTTCTTTCCGCTGCAGCTTTTAGAGTCCAGACTTAAAGAAAAGGAAAATAAACAAGTTAAGGAAGGGATGACAAAAGGGCACAGTCCGAAGTGCAAAACATTTCCTCCTCTAACTTTCAGAAAATGAAAGAGAAAGAAATTTCTCTCTTGACTGTATTAGCTCCTTACATCCCTCACATCTGTAACAGACCTCTCTTTCCTTCCCCTGGTCTGGAGTACCTGCAGGTGGCAGGGGCTTGCTCCATTCTGGCTCAGTTGCAGGAGCCAAGGCTGGTACTCAGCTTTACCCTGATAGCTGGGGCACCAGGCAGAAGGTTATCAATGTTTACAGGCAAGCCCCACTAATTGATGTACAGGAGTTTGTCTAAAAGGTGAATGGGTATAAACTGAATCACACAATCATAGAATAAGCTGAGTTGGAGGGGAACTACAAGGATCATCAAAGTCCAACTTCTGGCCCTGCACAGGACACCCCAAGAGCCACATCATGTGCCTGAGAGCATTGTCCAAACACTCCTTGAACAGTCTTGGTGCTGTGACCACTTCCCCAAGGAACCTGTTCCTGTGCTCAGCCACTCTCTGGGTGAACAATCTTTTTCTAATGTTGAACCTATGAGGTATTTCCTAATGGGGAACTCTCAAGTAATTGATTCCCAATCCCCTCCATCCCATTCTAATTCCTCTGATTATTCAACATGCTTCAACAAATTCCCCAGCTTTCTCTGAGTTTCCAGATTGTGTTTTGTACCTGCTCTACAGCAGAAACCATGACACACACAAATTGCTGCAAACAAGTCCAGGCCATGAAATCTTAATTCTGGATCCAGACTAAACTTTTCTTTCCTTTGTGATAAAGAGATCTTTCAGTCCTCTTGCATCATTTACTCCCACCCCCATATAGGTTACTGCCTTCTGAGCTGAACTAATTTAACCCTTTGCTCTGTGGAAAAAACAAATACCAAATTAAAAGGCATTTTTTTGAAAATGTATCATTTTCTTGACCAGGCTTACAATGTGAGCACAAGCCCCCGTTGGATAGTGAGACAGAGAGACTTTCTGGCAAGGGGGAAAGCAGTTGGGAACAGGGATCATTAAAACTGTCATTGCTGTTACAGTGCAGATAATTCATAATACAGGGTTAGGTGCTGGCACCCAGAGTGCAGAGGTGAGTAGCAAAAAGATTCTGGTGCTGTTTTCTCAATCTGATGGATCTCAGGAGCAGGACTAACCAGGATCAGATGGTCAGAGACAGCCTCCCTGTAGAGAGCAGGCAAAAGCAATGTTACACTCTGACCACAGTCTTGAGACTCATCATTACTGGGGACAGCCCACCCTCACAGCTCATATGAATTTGCTGATTATGGACCTGATATGCTTGGCTTTGGCTTGGTGCTCCTTCAGCCAGAATCTTCTTCCCCTCCTCTGCACCCCAACATGCATTTTTTATGACTCCCCTTTTTTATTGAGATCTACAAACCAGTGAGCTGGCATCAGATAGTTTATCTTGTCTCTTTGTTTTTACGTCAGCCCGTGCTGTTTATTAAAATACAAATCCATTAGGTTTATGTCCATATGGTCAATCTCCTTTCTAAGTTGGTTGCTGACCCACAATACAATTCCTGATAACGGTGGTGATTGGTAGAAAGTCGACTAATCACAATAAATCCTGCACACACTGAGGTCTCTGTCCTGCCCTTGGTGACCCTCTTACGCATTTCAGCTTTTCATGTAAGTTTAGACTAGCACTTTTTAAATCCAGTCTTAATCAAAATTAAACAAATCTCTGCCATGATCTCTGCCAAAATTAAACAATCTCTGCAACTGACAAATAGAAGCACACAAGATCTCAGGCAAAGCTAAAAGTGACCAACTTGAGCAAACTGGCAAAGTGGTGCATTGTAGACAAGAGACACAGCTCAGAAAACCTGGAATGGAGCCATTCTCTTTAATTAGCTGTACCATTTAGTGTTGTCCAAGATTCTGGCCTTTTTTTTCTAAAAATAAAAAAAAAATGTTTTGGATGTGTCAAAAAAAATTGGTATAAATTACAGCTGCCCCTGTGACACTTTAATTTGAATGACCAGTACTTATTCAGTCAATGACAATATGTCTCACTGTCCTTGGCAGGATTACAGGGATAATAATTTTAACATGGATGAGCATCTCTTGAACACTTTTTCCTTGTATTAAACATGAACAGGCTTTCCTTCAACATCAGGTGAGCATGTCTTCTCCTCACATTTATTTTTCTTCACCGCACAAATTTATTGTGGCCATTACATGAGGAGAAAACTTCCCTTCCTATAAATGTTTGTCTTCTCTCTCCCTTTCATGGGAATGCCACAAACTGGTGGAGTGATTTTGTTTCAAGTGTCTGCCTTGTTTTATTTATTTATATAATAAAAGACAATGTTCACTATTGTTATATTGCTATGGCTTCTTCATTGCTTGCAAAGGAACTTGTGGGCAAAGATAAAGACATGCTGTGTTAGATACTTTGTTAAAGACTGATCCTGTAGGTGCTTGCTGACAAGAAATCTCATTTGTTGAAAGAGAGTTTATAGTATCAAATAATTTACAAGTTTAGATTAAAAAAAGGTTGACTTATTCTGCCTTTATAAAAAGTTTTGGGGGCCTTGACATATCGCCTACTGACAGCTGGACATGAAAGACTTCAAATAGATGAAATAAGAATATGAGCATCTTCTACATAGGAATGATTGACAGAACAACATGACTGGTACATAGATGGCACATATTATCTCAAACTCTGTATCTTAGGACCTGCATTTGCAGAAGGAGAATTGCTATCATAAAGGGCTCAAAAAGACTATTCAAACACTTCAAGGGCTTAATTCTTTCATTAATTATCAATCTATTGCCAAAGCAGAGGGTGTTTTTGTTTTTGTCCCTCACCCTGCCCTCTTTTTTTTCCACCCCTTGACCTGCATTTTCTAAAGTGCTTATTGATTTATTGGAATGCAATTCTCCCATGTTCATAAAATTTCCTTAGGCAATGTAGTGGTTGTTTTTATAGAAGAGCTGTAAGTATTGGTAACTAGCAATCTAACTCTGACGATGCAAATATGTTCCCTGTGTAGCATCCAAGCCTACTAAAGACTTACAGAGAACAGAGCAAGTGTGTGCAGGCTGAAGTGAAAATAAAATTGTTTCTACCTTACACATCCTGGATACAATTGCATAGTTGTACTTTTATTTTTGTTGCCTTTCTAACAGAAAAATTTACTCTGAGCTTAATCATGTGGCTTTCTGAAGTTCAGAAATAAGGTCCAGCATTAAAAGACATTTAGAAAGACTTTGCAAGTCTACATGAAGTAGTATACTGAAAGAAGATGCCTTCATTTGCTTGGCCAAATTCTCATTTTAATTATTTGAGACTCCAAACTTCCTTGTCCTTTAAGCAGTATTCCTTAAAGTATGTCTTCTCAGCTCAAGTGTCAGATCAATTAATTTTTTCTCTCTTTGTTTGCTCTAGAGGAGACTTCTTTTATTACAAGAAAAGGAAAAAATGTACATATGTGATAGTAACTTTAATTATTGAAGGTTTTTGACACCGGTGATGACAACGCTTCCCACAAAGTCAGCTTTGAGCATAGCCAGGGACAAGGCTGTGAAGGTCAGTGTTCAGATTAACATGCTTACTGAAAAAACACATGATAAGACTTTTGTACTAATTGAAGGAAGAATATACGGACTGGTTGGAAGAGGGAAAAACTTAGATCCAGAGTAATTAGAAGCCTCTGCCACCAGGCAACTAAACAGGCTTCCTTGTGAAACGAAAACTTAAAATTTATGTCCTTGCCTGTTTCACCTAATCTAAAGTGATTTTAATTCTGAGATTTTTTTAAAGTTCCTTCTGGGGCAGTTGCCTGGCAGAATTTGGATAGATGAACTGTATATTCAGTATCTGCCTTAATATGAAAGGTATTACACACTGATTCCTGTCCCCTCTCAGGGTGTAATTCAGGGAACCTTCATCAGAATCAGCTAGTAAAAGGCCCAAGAGCTTTCACTGTGCAATGGAATGAATTTTTGGCTGGCAGGCTCTTATAAAAATTATATTTTGAAAAAAAATGGATCTCTTTGATGACAAGTAAGCCCTTGCACTTGAAACAACAGATGGAGAATTGTGCAGTGTTTTGTACCACAGAAAAATTGTGCCTTGGTATTATCACCGTCCTATACACATTCAAGGTTGATGAGGAGGTTGGGTAAAGATAAGCACAACACTTTCCCAGGACAGCTGAAAATACACTTAAAGGAACAGAAGCTTTGGAGAAGAAATTAAATATTCTGAGAGAATAAAATTACTTTCCCTCCAGAATCCCACAAAAATCATATGCATGGAAAAGCTTGAAAAAAGTAGCATAGCTCATAAAAAAGTGAAGTCAGCTGATGTTCTGTGAAACAGAGAATTTGGAAACAATTTACAGAAATACAGAGAAAGCTTTTTAGCGGAATCCTTCTCCTTACTGATTTTTGTTCCCTGCCCTTTGATAAGGAATCATGAAAGGAATGATCACCATCCTGGAGAAGACACAGTCATGCAAATGTTTCCCTTCAACACAAATTGCAAACTTCAAGTTATATTAAATAAATTAATGAAAATCATTAAAACCAGGACAAAATTGAAACAACAAGATGTTGTTTTTTTGAACAAACAATTCAACAGAAAGCTCCAGATGCCCTGTGTCTTGGTCACTGGTCATAGAGCTAGTTGGGTAGGTGGCTCACAATGAAGTGCTACAGGGTGAAGCTTCAGCTGTTTTGCACATCTAGGTTACTCATAGTGATTTAGTCCTCTGTGGCCAAAAGGCAGAGCATAAGGAAGAAATGACACTGGCAGAGGGGAAAAAAAAAATCTGTCCTTAAGCAGTAATAATTGGATTTGGGGCTCTCTCCAGCACAAATTAGCATTTATGGCATCTGGCCCAAGGACCAGATGCTGTAGGACTTCAGAGGTGTTTGGAAGCATCCAGTTAATGGCAGCAAGCTGCTGTTAAGGGAAGAACAGGAGACAGAGGCCTGTGTGAAGGACAGTGCTTGCACCAAGCTCCACTTCAGAGTGTGATGATCCAGAGCGACCTAAGCCATTGCTCAAAATGGATGGAGATGGAGCTTTTTCTCTGGCGGAGTCAGGGGAAAAAAAGAAGCATCTTCTTCTCTAAATGTTTTCACTTATATAAAGAAAAGCAATTTGACACTCTCTGTGTGTGGTTGAATCAATCCCTCTAATAAGTGGAAGGTTATACTACCTCCCACATTGAATTAGCTCCTTTGAACAGCTCATTCACCTTTCAAACCACCCCGCCATTTTCAGAAATTCTAAATTTCCCTTCAGCTCTATGCCAGTTTGGCACACTAATTCTGGTATGCAGCTAACCAAGAGAGTCCAGAATGCCTTGAACATTTTCTTGTGTGCCATTGGAGTCTTTGTTTATATAACATTCAATAAAATTTAGATGTCAAGATTACAGCAAATCAACAGAAAGATCCAAGAACAGACCAGAACAGTCTAGAATACGTGAGAAAATGAAAGGAGAATTGTGAATTAGCAAAGATATAATATATATAGAGCCTAATAAATCATAAGCAATGAAGTAAGCCCAAGAGATTTAGCAATCATCAGTTTCTCTGTGACACTTCTTATTTTGACTGCTAGATAGAGGACATACACAAAATCTTCTTCAATTCTAGCTTTCCTTCACTTTTGGATCTGCAGATTCATTTGACCAGTCTGTCATTGTGACACTAAATAACACTGTTTTGGAAATCTCCCAGCAAAATGTTGTCTGTTTTGAGCTGGGAAGTGAGATGCTGATGCTATCAAAAGCATTTATGGTAACCTATAAACATTATGGCTACCATTTTACCTAGAAAAAATTTAAAGTTCCCAAGTGGCTGACTAGGGACTGATGATTCCTTTTTTCCCCTTCAGCTCTTTTGTCTGTAGCTTTGCTATTTCAGAGCTGCCCACATTTGGGAGTATTTTCTGCAGTGTGCAAGGCCCAGCTGAGGTCTCTTTGTTGAACTGGTTGGAAGCCTTAACCATCAAAGCCCAGCTGATCTCTCATGTACGTGCAACTCTTCCTTGTAACAAATATTCCAACAATTACTTAAGTAGGAGACATTTTCAACAGTCTGTTCCAAGAAACATTTCTACGCACACATATCTAGATTCTATTATGTATTTATGTAATTGGACAGCTCCAAAGACAGAAGGGAAGAATCTCCAGCACAGCCATCAGCAGCTGTTGCACCACCAGACACATGAGAGCAGGGATGTTCACATGGTTTTTTCCTCATTCTAATCCATGACAAGAGCCATGCAAAAGAATGATGAAACATGGGGTCAGCAAGAAGCAAAAGACAGGTGAAGTAACCTTTTTGGACCTAGATGGAATCTGAAGCCAGTGGGCAGTCAAAATCTGTCTGTTGAGGTAGAAGGGAGGAGTGGGATAATGGGAAGTAGTCAATCTCCAGCACGGCCACTGAGTCTTTGTGTCCATGGGAATGGGTTCTTTAGCAGTTTCTCAGTACTAACACCTCAACTGCTTTTTGTTCTGGCCTACACATTAACAGCAGGGAGCTGAGGGGTTTGAAAAGTGCCTAAATAATTTGGCTGAAAAAAGTTAAATGGAATGAAAAGCTATCACTTGGCATTTAAAATAATTTAGTAATTTAAAGTCATCACTCAAGCATTTTCAGAGTCACCCTCTTAAAGCAAGAATTAATCTTTAGAGCAAGTTTTAGAATCCCCATTATATTTTAGTCAACAGCCATTTGAAATGAATATTTCAAACACTCATGCTCTACATGCAGCATGGATATCTCAGGAGAAAAAAAAACCCTGTAGAATGCTTTGAAATTATGACAATTTGAACACACCATCCATATTTTGAAATGCAATCTCATAATTTCCTCTGAGCCAACCCATTTGCTACAGTACCAGTGGACAAGAGTGGCTGTCCACAAGACTAACGACACAAATGCCCACTGACCCTTACAAATCTTACTCAAAAAGAAAATTCAGCCATTACTGCCTTATGTCCTGCACAAATTACAAGACAATGTAAGAGATACCCAGATTATTCCTATTTCTCCCCCTTTTTAATTTATTTTTTACATCCTCCACTAATTTCTGGATTACTGAAGAATATAGCTGGTAATTCCTCTCAGGAATATTCAGTTTTGCCCTAAGACTAGTGCGAGATAGTAAAGGCATCCTCTCTGTACTTGAATTAATGTTTCTCTGTTTGCCACAAAATGCTGCTTCCATGCTTAACTTTATGAAGAGAAGCTGGAATTATCTTTCATGGTCTTACTGCACATTGCTGACACAAACTGTTCCTAGCCAGTGACAAGACCAGATCAAACATGTTACATTTCTAAAAAAAGCTCTTCTTTCCCACATCGGAACTTGGAAAGCGGTAAAAAAATACATCCTGGTGAAAATCAGATGTCTTTAATAAATTGAAATCAATTAAATCAGATTTTTAAAATTGAAATTAACACTGAGAAACTGAGGGGAAGTAGCTCAGCCTACGTATTACTAGACAGTGTGATATTTAAATGGTTTGTAGGACATAATAGTACCATAAAAACTAAGCTCAGCCACTCAGTGCCCCCACCTCCAAGGCAGGCTCTGGCTTTGCAGAAGCAGTACTTCTACACTTTCATAAGCTGTTTGGTTGCTGAAACGTTTTCTTAAGAAGAGACTGAAAAGAGAGATATGAAGTGTTGGAAACTACTCATATTTTTATCCTTGCTGAGACATTCACAAGGTGATTACAGCTGGACAAAATTATATCAATTTGACACTACACGATTTTAAGAAAGATGTAGCAGAGCTGGCCCCTCCTCTCATTTCCCCCCTCCTCCCACTCCCCCAGACAGCACAGTATTAATTGCACTTGCCACTCACCTGATTTTTAAGTTTAAGGCATTTCAAGAAGATTGCCATTTATAGCCTGCAATTCAAGTCTGCTATTTCTTTTGCAAAAGAATCAGCTATATTGAACTGGAAATATCACCCTCTAACTATTTATTAATATTGTTTTAAAGGAATTCTCAGATTTTTGTTGCTAACTGCTCACTTGGGTTGAAATGTGATGCACTTGTTGGCAGTGTAGCCCCAGAGGGACTGCAGTGAGACAGACTTACTCAAGCTTCACTTGAACACAGAAATGAAAATCAATAAACAATTTGAACTTCTCAGAAGAGAATTTTTCTCCTCTAATGAATATACAAGCTTGGTTACAGCTTAATTTCAAGATTGAATTTAGTGTGTGTTTTTTCCCTGCACTAGGAGCATGACAAACACAAGCTTCAAGTGACATGTCCCAAAGGGAGACTTATTGTTTAAAAAAACTGGGGAAAAAAAGCGAAAAAAAAAGTGAGCAGATACAAACCAGAAGAGATTCTCAGTCCCATGAGAGGGAGGTACTTAAAAAAAATAATATGCAGCTGCAAAGCAGATCTTCTTTGTGACCGTAGAGATAACTAAACTTTAAGCTTCCGGTGGGGCAAATTTCATAATGTATGTATTTTTATTTGCTTTTATAAGTGACTGCAAATTGGGTCATACCACAGTGCATAAACATTGTTGTAAATGCTCTATTAGTTTGAGGATGCTTGAATGCAGCATGTGTTTCATGGGTTAGTTTCTCACACACACACAAATCAGATCTATTTATAACTTTTGCTTTCAGTATTGGAGTAGGTTAATGTTGTAATTTCTGTAGAAATTAATAATATTAATTAAATAAATAAGATTACTGTAGAATCAATGTTTCCAAAATAAGACATGCTTGCACGCAATATTAACCATCAGAGGGGAGAGGGCTGGGATGAGCTGCTGCACTTTTGCTTTTCAGAATTTCTGCAGAGTTGTCAAACTAAACAGCTTTTGCCATCTGATAGTCTTGGCTAAGCAATTAGTTGAAAGCCACAAAACTGATTGTGTACAGCATTTTATTCTTCAGCTCAAGAAGAAACAGATTTGTCTTGGAAACTTAGATCTCATCTGCGCAAACTGGAAACCAGATAAATCAGGTCTTATATACAAGTTCATAGGAACTAAGTGACAAAATAAAACAATATTTCTTTTTCAAAACCAGTTCTAAAAATACAGTGTTTTCTGGAAAAAAAAAAACCAAACAGTGGGAATGTAGAATCAGATTTACCTGATAGGATAAATTTCAACCATTTTGTTGCAGTTTCTATACTGTGTAGAGAATATATTTAGGACATTCACAGAGATAACAGGTAGATTGACTTTCCAAACCAAACCAGTTAGAGCCACATTTTTATTACTATATATAAAAAAAAAAATCTGAAATTTCTTTAGCCCCTGAACTCTTTTTCATGTTTGTAATCTTAACACCCCGCTCAAAGGGATCTCTAAAGCTTTTCATTTAAACTACAATTATTCTTTTGTCTACTGGGAACCCAGTGCAAAGATGATGTCCTGTGTGCAAGAAGAAAGCAAGCTGAATATTAATTAATGAACACTACTTAATATGCAGAAGAAGAGAAGCAACAATCAGTCGTGAGCCCTTACATATTAACTGGTAGATCATTGTTATTCTGGGAGGCATCATAAGGCCAAATGCAGGTTACAACTAGTTTAGAAAATCTCTTTAATTAAGAAACATGGAAGTTTAAGTCTCTCATTTTAAATATCTTATTGTGGCCATAAAAGACATCATTAAATGGTATGGTGGTGTAGCACTTTTAATGCAGTCTGAGGTGGTGAACTGGACTTCAGCTGTTAACTCCATTTGCAGTATTATCAAATAAACAAGCAAAACACAGAGTTTTCACTATTTTTCCTAAGATCATAGAATCATTACAGTTGAAAAAGGCCTCTAAGATCATTGAATCCAACCATTAACCCAGCAACTCCATGTTCACCATGAAAGCATACCTCCAGGCGCCACATGAACCTGTTTTTTGAACACTTCAGGGATGGTGATCCCACCACTCCCCTGGGCAGCTTGTTCCAGTGGCTAAACTACCCTTTCAGTGAAGAAATGATTATATCCAATCTAAACCTCTCTCATGCAACTTGAGGCCATTCCTTCCTGTCCTGTCACTTGTTACATTGGACTGACCTTTCTCACTACACCCTCCTTTCAGGCAGTTGTCGAGGACAATTAGATCCCCCCGAGCCTCCTTTTCTGCAGACTGAACAACTCCAGCTCCCTCAGCAGCTCCTCACATGACTGACACTCCAGACTCTACCAGCTCTGTTGTCCTTCTCTGGACCCTCCCCAGCCCCTCAATGTCATCCTTGCAGTGAGGGGCCCAGAACTAAACACAGGTTTTGAGGTGTGGCCTCACCAATGCCCAGTACAGGGGGACAATCCCTCCCCTGGTCCTGCTGACCACTCTATTGCTGGTAGAGGCCAGGGTGTCAATGGTCTTCTTGGCCACCTGGGCACACACTGGCACATTCAGCTCAGTCAGCCATCCACAGCATCCCCAGATCCTTTCCACTGGGCCATTTTCCAGCCTCTGCCCCAGCCTGAAACTTTGCAAGGGGTTGGTGTGACCTATGGTCAGGACCTGGCACTTGACCTTATTGAACCTCATAAAATTGGCCTTGGTCCATTGATCTAGATCCCTGTGCAGAGCCTTCCTGCCCTTCGACAGAACAACACTCCCATCCAGCTTGGTGTTACAAACCTGCTGAGAGTGCACTTGATCCTCTCATTCAGGTCATTGTTGCAGAGAAACAATTTTTTCTTTTCTTAAGGACATATGAAGGCCACGAACAAACAAATCTCCATGAAACACCTCCAAATAGGTGGATCAGGAGTTTTACAAAGCAGTAGTCACAGAACTACTCCCGTTTGTCACTTTCTACAACTATTTGCAGACTTGCAGAAGTGAGGAAAATATGAATACTATGGTGCAATGTTTTTTTAATTTGCTAAATTAACTGAAACAAAAAGCCCACTCCCATCAGTAAGTCTCTGGGCCCATTGCTGAAGGAGAATGGTCTCCTTGTTGCTATTTATCAGATGAAAATAAGATTGTGAAAAGATAAGGTGTGATCTAAAGCTGCTCCTGAGGCCAGCATCAGAGGAAAATAGGTATGTCTTTCCAGACATGTTCTCTACACTCATCAATATTGTTTTTCCTGTTAACAAATTAACCCTCTCCCTATATTAATGAAACATATGAATATTAAAATCACAACAAGAATATATCTTCATAAGATTCCTACTTCAAATTTTGCACGTCTGGTGACAGGGGTTCTGCAGGTTTTGTTACTGCATGGAACCACACAACAAATAAAACTGAAGTCATCCATTGTAGTGCATTAGTTCACTACAAAGTGCATTGTAATGAAAGGAACATCATCTGTTTGCAGATCTATTTCTTGCAATATGCTTGACTGTGAGACAGGAAGAATCAAATTCAGTTCTCAACTGTATGCAAGATTAAGTACTGATGACAACACTTATTTTTAGGAGAGGATGCAGCAGCACACAGTGATTCAGCTTTTTATCCTGTTCAATGAGTTATATGAGACTTTCCTGCATTTGCTGTACACAAAACATTTTCCTGATACATTACACAAAAATACATTTCTGTTTGCTGATGGTAAAAGGCTTCACTGCCAAATACACAGTTTCTCTCTTAAGCAGTATTTAAACAGCTTTTACAGGAACAGTTTGGACATGAAATAAAATATAGCAACATCTTACAAGGATTTAATTCTAAGACCTTTATATTAAATTACATGAACATGTTTTTATGCACTATATATGGAAAAAATATTTATTGTTTTAGACAATCTGGATAGGTTCAGCAACTCGAAATATATGGCCATTGATTTGGAAGAAGTATACATTTGCTTCTTGGTCTGAAAAGGTGGTAATTCTTGTGGAATACTCACAGGTTTTTACTTAACATGCATGAGCAGAGCAATGCCATGAAATCTGACTCAATTAGAGGTTTTACAGCGTTATTTATTCTTAGCAGTACCCAACATTATTCACACGCCATTTTCTCTTCTTGGAGATCTTCAAGGCATGATCTGGCCTTGAAGAATCTGAATCAGCCCCTTTCTCAGTTTGTTTGTTAACTACCCATCAAATGCAATTAGCCCAGTACACTGATACCACTTGCTAAACTGGAAGCTGAATGATGCAAAAAAGCAAGACTGGTAAGAGTAGGAGGAGGGATAATGTTTACAAAATATGGAAAACAAATGAGCCAGTATTTCCAAGAGCTTCCTGCAGAAGTGGAAATCTTTCCACTAAATGTAAATTCCCACCAACAGGGAGGGAGCTCAGATTGGCCAAGAACACTCTAAAAGTCTCAGTGGTGATGGAAAAATCACCAGGTGGCACTGTTTTATAGCACCATTAAAACCTGCACAGATTTCTGTTGAGCAGGGGAACCTCTGGGGAGGAAATGTTGGCCTTGAGAAGGGTCCTGTTTGCTGCCTGCCTGTGCTGCCCCAGACTGGAGCTAGCTAGAGGTGCCAGTGGTACTTTGTGCTGCTATGGACAACTCCTGGCATATTCCACCCATCCCATGCTGGTTCTCATTTTGCATATCATCTATAAAACATCAGTAAAAGGATAAACCTATAAACCAGAAAAGAATGTATTTTTCTATGAAAAATACCCCAAAAGTAGAAAACTTGGATATGACAGGAAACTTTGGGTGAAGAGAAAGGGGAGAAAGTCAAAGGTCATTCTCAAGATTAGAGACATTGTCAGAGCAGTGTATGAACAAGAATAGGAAAGGAATGGAAACACAAAAATCACAATTCATTGTAGCTCATAGCTCCCTTTGCAAAGTAGCAGCATTCAAAGAATCATCTCTGTTTTGGGGCTAGTTGGGAAGTTCTGCTACACTCATTCACTTAAAAAGAGAGAAAAAAGAAAAAGAAACAAAAGGAAAGAAACCCAAACCTTATAATGTTTTAAGACTTTCTGTTTTTTTCAAGAGGTTCTACTCCTTTGTTGGTACATGATTGTCTTTAAGATTTATTTTAAAATCCACCCTTTCCATCTACAATAGCTCTTAAATGGGAAAAAAAAATTCCCATGGTCATATAGTCATTTGGTGGTCATTTGGTTTGAAAACTTGTTATTAAGAGACAACTACTAAGTCAAATTTAAATGTCCTTTTCTTAAATTAACTTGGTAACAACTTCTGATTTGCTTAATGTCCTGTTCAGAGAGAACACCCTTCCATGCAGGGCAGCTTGTTTGGTTTTCTTTAATGTATTCTTTTTGGAAGAAAAATACCAGGCCACAAATAAGTAAATCCTTTTTGTCCAAAGATCAAAGTTTTTCTAAAGATTTGGCATGCCAAAATACACCCCATTTGGTCTCACGATTTGCCTTCTCTTAAACTCAGTATTGTGCTTATATTCTGTGCACTCAGATGTTTGCAGACTGTGCAGGTTGTCAGGATGCAGCAAATGTTTAACCTAAAATAGCTTCTCTAAACTTAAAGGCAGCACAAGCCATGGGCCACACCAATCACATTAGATTGCCCCCGCCTAATGGAAAAATCTCTTCCTCTCTAACTTTCCAGGTTAATTAATGTCTGACTAGTCTAAATGATGTCAGGAGCAGAAGAATGAAGGCAGCTTGTTTACTCTGAGACACCATCTGAGATGCAGCATGAGGTAAGGCTACACATCACAAAGGAAATGTCACCTCCCTCACCCAGAACGAGATGGCTGTGATGGAAACATTGACTAATATCTCTTGGTTGGAAAGGGGCTGCCAAATCCAAAAAGAGAGCATGCCAAGGAGTCACTGCAGGTCTGCATTAGGAGAATATATAATGCCTTGCATTGTAATTACCTATGAAACCACTATGCCAGTGGAACTTATCCCTCCTGAAAGCCAAATATGTGGTACTTTTTAAAAAGTACTAATTTATAATGCTGAAAAGTAATTTTAAAGTAAGTCAGGAACTTCCTGCCTGTAATGCCTTAGATTCATCATCTTCAGTAACAGTCAGTCTTTGCTTGCTTTTTCTACATTTCCCTTTTCCCCTCTTTAGGTGCTTGAACTCCAGAGTGAGAATCCACACTTGATTAAAAGCGCATTGCCAAGAATTGCTCTTTAAGCACCGGGTGAAAGAATCATAATGTAGCCAATAACCTGGGTGGCACAGACAGCAGAGTAGCCTAAGATTTGCTCTCCTAGTAGAAATAGTTACATTCTATTTACTAGGTAGGCTTAATTTGCCCTCTGAACGGAATTAATTCATTAGTTAAATCAGTGTGTAGCACCATTTGTTTCCTTTAAGTAACATCACTGAAATTTAAATGAGAGTGTCGTGTAAACAGTTCATAAGATGAGAAAGGAAGTCCCATGAAAGAAGGGATATGGACTTTGCTACACACTGATTTTGCCTCACTCTAGCTCTACTCATCTCCCAAAACATACGTCAGAGTTACATCAGACCCTCAGCTATAAATAACAGAGGAAGAACCAAATAAGAAAAGGAAATAAAGGAAAAGGAGGAGCAGTGTTTTTAATGTTTCTATTCCTAAATTTTATGTGTAAAACAATGAAAACATTTGTAAAAGAATAATTTACTTCAAGAAAATTCTTTTCAAATTAATTTTAAATCAAATGTATGCCCATATCCCATATTTACTTAGCAAGTAATCACTGAAATCCCTACATATTCATGCCAGTTATTACAGAAATTAGAGAGAATGCACAGAGAAATTTTCTGAGATACACTTAGGTTTTTCTTTTCCAATAAAATGCACCACAAAGGAAATAAAGAAATTCTTTGCTCAAATTAATGGTGAATTATTTTGTCACGAGAATAGAAGTTTATATTCATTTAAATGAAAGCACATAAATTGTTTTTGACAAGAAAAACAAAGCTAGCCTTAGGCAGTATTTTCATTATAGAAAAAGGCACATGTCCATGAATATCTAGTGTAATATTAACAAAAACCGTTCAATTAGCTATGCATGTGCCATCGTTATGAATATTTATTTGCATCGCAGCTGGGTAACATTGATACCTTTTTTCCAGCCTGTTTAGAGATACAAAATGAAATGAACATTACTGCTCAGTGGAGAGCAGCAGAACTTCTCCAGAGAGCTGGTCAGACACAACACTTCTTATTAGCAGAACCTTCTTAACTACCAGCTATTTCAATCTTTTTCACACTGGAAATCTACTCAAGAAATTTTAATCCATTTTTGAGTAATTTTGATCCATTTGACAGCCTAATCTCATATTTTCTTTAAAGAAAAGTTATTTATGGAAAGAAAACCTAGTGCATGAGCTTTTTTTTTTTTTTTTCCTGAAGTTGATTGACTTGAATTGCATTCTAATTACATAGAGCTTGCTTTTTCGAAGTATTTCATTTTCTGGTAAAAAGCATTGCAAAATAGCAATATTAAAGCAAAGCAAATTTTTCCAGTGTATGTGTACAAAAATTACTAAACTTAGTCATCATAGGCTTAATCAGTTAGAGTGGCTATATCAGTAGGAATGTTTATGGTTAACAATTCAGTATTAAGCATCATGTGCTTTACATCTTTCATTACAAAGAAATGTTGAATATTAAGCATTCGTAATGAACTACCTGTAAAAAAACTGCAGACAAAAGGTTTACTTTGACAAAAATATATTCATGTGATTAAAAATGTTGTTCTCTATATGAATAAAGGTATTAGCTGAAGAACTTGCTCTAGAAGGAATTTCAAATAATGAATCATTAGACTATTAGTCACTATTAGAAACTGAAAAAGCTAAATTAATTGAATAAATTTGTCCAATTTATGATTGCCAGAAAAGAAACCTTCAAGAAAATGGTTAAGAAACAATTACATAGTCTCTTGAAATTTTATTGATCACGGATCTCATTCTTGTTTCCCTTCTGCCACTCCAGGATCCTTTTCTGAAATCCACTAAGGTCAGCAGGAATAATTCTATATAGTGGACAAGCAAAGAGCACAGAAATATTCCAAATCACTGATTCTTCCTTAAACTATTTCTGAATGATTAAGGCAAGATCAGGTTCTGTAAACTGTTTTAGAATTTGCCTCTGCTCTTCTCTAGGCTTTATATAGATATTAACAATATTTCTGTCTCAGCAGCACAATGCTTGCACTAAAAGAACATATGCATAAAGTAGGAAATTCTTATAGTGTGTTTTGAAAAGGAGAGAAATAGTAAAAAGTAAAATGTGACATTAATATATGATGTATTTGTAGCCCCCTTAGTAAAGACGAAAGGATCAATTTTACTTTAAGATGGCTTAAAGGAAAGCAAACAGGCTAATATAGAATAATGCAATAGGTAACCATATGAAAGATGCTTTGTGTTGTTTTCTAGACAGGTTCACTTGATTCCCTTCCAGAGAAAGTCCACAGTAAGAAAAATTTTCTGTAGATGATCTTGCAAGAATATATAACCCACCCTCCTCAATAAAATATGACAGCATAACAACACATTGAGAAAGAAAGGATAATAAAATTGTGATAAAGTATTCCTCTCAGAAAGACTTTGTTTGATTTTAACATGTCCAGAATGAAGATATCAAAAAAAAGAAAATTTTGCAGCTGATGAGCTGGGCAGAAAAGAAAATAAATTTAAGTGACATGATCTGGATAGCCTTCAAAATTAAAATCTCAACAGATCACAGTTTTGGAGACCACTGCCAAGAAAGATGCATGTCCAAAGTTTTGTTATCTATTAGAACACAAGCTGCTCGCCTCTTGCACGGCTCTCTCTTTGCATGTGTCACACCAAATGCGTAGCTCTGCCATCACACCAGTGATAGGAGTTGTTATTGTAAATGGTACACGTTGCGTGTTGGTGATGAAATAGGAAGTGACAAGCACCAGAGAAATTTTGCTGGTAATTTCTTTTGATGAGATACTTGCAAGTATAAAAGCAAGAAAAAAGACAAGATAATAAATGATAGGGTTCTGTGAGAGTTAAAAGGAAGAGACTCCTGGTTAAGCTGGACTAGATGCCCTGTTTTGGCAGCCGAGTGATGGTGTGGTAACAAAGCAGTAAAAAACAAAACAGCGGCTGTGAGGTCGTGGCAGCACAGACATGAACTGCCAAGCCCTCTGGGGACCTGGCATGGTGCTGCAGTTGCAGCACTGGCCCCCTAAAGGACCCGTGTCCTCTGCGTTCTTGCCATTGACTGTGCTAACTGAATTACAGAGAGCCTGTACACACCTGATCACGTCACTGTCACAGTTGTTCGGCCATGCAGGCAGAGCAATGGGGTAGGTGCGTAGTATTTGGATGATGTGCCGTATGCCACAAGATCAATAGGTGTATTCCAAGTGATCAAAACCACATCCAGGACAGGAATTTCAAAACAGATTTGACCTGGAGCTCCAGTGCAGGCCCAGCAGGGCCAGGCAACCATCAGTGTGAGCCATGGTCCCCAGGAGCAGAGGAAGTGGTAGCAATGAAAGAGTGTTTAGTTTGGACCAGCAACTAGACTTTTTCATATAAAGTTACAAATCTTGCTATTTGTGAGGGAAAAAAAAAAAAACCTATAAAAGGGTGTTTATTTAGTGTGGGAAAGGTTTAAGACCCTATAAAAAAAAACAAAAAAAGGAGCTGAGCAGGCAGACTTCAAGCTTAACCTCATTGGAGCTCAGGGGATCTCTCAAGTCACTTGAGTTTTATCTCATCTTGTCACTGCAGAACAAACAACCCTTTGAAGGGAAAATGAGGAAAGGAAGGTTGGAGTAGCTATTTGTTTATCTTTCCAGTTCTCAAACCATAAAATTAAGTTTATTTTTACAACATCTTAGATGGAAAGGCAGGTTCTCAATTTGTCTGTAGTCTGGTGACAGACACGTTCCCTGAGAAAAAAAATCAGCTGCAAGATCCATACCCCGCCCCTTTCTTTTCCTCAGCTGTCTACCACAACTTCAAGAACTTGCCTGGGAATATTTGCCAGGAAGAGAACTATACCTTGACACACTAAAATCAAGTAGGAAGAGATGTTCCTACAGTAACCTAATTTAGTGGTATAGAACTTTGAAGAGTCCACAGGTTTTCTATCCAAAATGAGTAAATTAAGTATTTTGTGGCTAAGGAGGCATCATTTTTGTTTAAGTATGCTGAAAAGAATTTTTCTTAAATTCTTACATTTGGTGGTTGAGAGACTCTGTGAGTCACCTTCAATATTTGTCTTCTCGAACAGTCTGAACCTGGACATTCATTAGGTACAACGTAGTCTCAAAAGCAGCCTGTGAACCTCAAACTGAGTTTAAAAGTTGCCATGAAGCACAGCAGAACCCAGGATGAAGGGCTTCAACTACAGCTTTCTGAAAGCTTCAAGTGTTGCTCAGCATGTCCAAATTTAGTGCCCAGCTACAGTGATGACCTGGGCAGTCAGCAGCCAACAAACAGCCATAGAGAAAGCTGGGTAGAGAAATTAGGAGACACTTACTATGCATGCTAAAAAAAACCCTCAAACAGGACACAAGAGAAATCTAACACACGAATCTGGTTTTTGGTATTCAGCTCTCATACAGGGAACCTTTAATCTGATTGAACCGGTGTGGTGACTGTTTGTTTTTCCTGACTGGGAGTGCACATGTGTATGTGATAGTACCATGGCAGCAAGCCAGGCTATTAAATGGAGCAACTACATTCAATAAGAAGCAAACAATGGCATTACGCTTTCTATCATTTTTGCTATTAGACTGAATCTAAAGTTCTCAAAGAATAAAAGTTGGGTGCTTGAACATGGAAATCCAATGTAACTTAAACTTCTAAGTAACAAAGTCCTTCTCTTGGGTAGCTTATGAAGGTATGCTACGTCAGGAGTTCAGGAAAAAACTCCCTTTCACTTTCTGCCTTTCATTGTAGCCTGATCTGTTGAGATAGAAGGGCGGGTTTGAACAACAGCTTCCCTAGAACCCAGAACACTTAACAGTGTTAGCATTTAATGCAAAAGAGGGAATTGCACCAGTATCATCCACCATGTTTTATCACAGGCCAGCAGCATCTGTCTCAGCTGCTGCTGCTGTATTTTCCAGCAGACTTCTGAGTGGCCTCAATCCTGCTCATGCTACTTGGAAAACAAGAGACTTCCCAAACTCTGCAGTACGAAAATTATGGTATGTATTTAGATACCATACTCAAGTAGAGGAAAACATATTTATATATATACATATAATATATAACACTGCTGGGAGGCATGTAACCTTCACCTCAGGCTTAAGGAGGAAGTAATCTGTTCCATAGTGCTCTGTCCCACCTTTTTTTTTTCCAAAGGAAAAGGAGAACAAACAAATATATGGACTGCCACAATAGCATTAATAAACATGAGAATGCAACAGCTAGTGTTATTCTACAGAAATGAATGAATAAATAAATAGACTATAAGCACTTTATTCTTCTCACATAATTTCTTCTCAGTGACATTATTGAACAGACTGTTGAAAACAAACATCGTTAAATGAGAAAAGAAGAGCAGGAGCCTGTCTAATTCCCCACTGCAACATTTTCCAATGACGAATGCTCCCTAAATGGATTTAGCTTTTTGAAAAGAAGTCAGAGAGAAATTTGATGTGGCCCCCTGACCCCTGGTAAGCACATGTATCTTCACCTGTCACATAACACACTGGCACTTGCTTACTTTTCAGCAAAGACTATTGATTTTGCTTATTGGCTGCAGGCTAGTCCATAAAGAACAAATTACAAAGTCAGAGGTCTACAGTTAGCAATTGCTTGCATGATAACAGGGAACTCAGCACTATTCCCACAATGCGGTATTAACATTCTCACAAATGTGTGCAAACCTAAGACACTCACTCCTGCTGTGAAGTCCTCTGGATTTTCACTGATGTACAGCAAGCAGAACACAGAGTACATTCCATCCCATCACAAATTATCTAAAACTACAGAGATTTTGTCCCAGTACATAAGCTACACTTGTGGTTTAAACAATATCTTTGTGAAGAACAAAGAGAGAGAGCAATGGCTACATTCTACTATTAAAAAAAGAAAAATGTTAGACACAACCTGCTGTTATTATGAATGCCTTCACAACTAAATCTTACACAGAAAAAGCCAGCATGGTGACTTTTAAGAAATGTTTCATTGTGCTACTTCTCTGGAGTCATAAAGTTTATCTTTACCCCTGCCTTGATAGATGACCTTGGGGACATATATTTTGATTTGCTGCACCTTGCTTTCATTGTATAGAAAATAGGATACAATACTGTCGTCTGCTGTTCAAGTGCTGTTGAAACTCACTGCCAAGAAGCCCCTGCAAAAGCCAGTGTAGCCTGGCTTTTATTCCTGAAATGGGACAGACATAGAAGAACCCTGGTGAAGATCAAAACTGGAGAGCATGAGTGAGTTTCCAAAATTTCATTTTAGTTTTTGGAACTTAAATTATACTTCCCTGATATAATGCAATTGTCTTTTAATACTCAACCATATAAAAATAGAAATATATACTGTTTACCTGGCATATATTTTTCTGTAAGAGCCATGAGAATGACAAAGAAGGGTCTCATTTTAACACTCTTTCAAGCTCAAGAAATTTATAGTAATTTAAAATAGCAGATTATTAATGACCAAAAAAAGAGTGAACTATTGTCTTAACTCACTTCCCTAGAAAGGACAGTTTTTTAAATTTTACAAGATGTCTTCCATAATAAAATGTAATGATTCAGCCAGTCTGACAACAGCTTTCAGGAAAAATTTCCTTTTCTAGAATATTTGAAATGGGAGAAAGAGGCTGAAAATTTCAAAGGTGGGTTAGAGCTGAGCATATTTAAAAATCCTAACTCAATTCCCTGCAGAAATCAAAGTGTTCAGGAAGAAAGAGCAACAAAAAGCACTTTGGGAATTCATAGTAAACACTGGCTTAGTGTGTTTCTATAACAGACTGTTTTGCTTCAGGTTAACTGATTACCAATTAACTAGAACTAGTGAGTGTATTAGTAAATTCTACTGCTGACACTTCCTAAATGTTTCTGGTTTATCCTAAGACTGAACAAAGTAATAGCCTAGAATAATAAGCTATACAGAAAGCTGGACAGGACAAAGTAATCTTGTGGAGTAATTTATAGGGCAAACTGAGATCAACGATTTCCCAAGACATGGCCCTTCCACTGAGAAGGCACAGACACCTGTGTGGTCACATGACATGCAGGAACAATGCCACAATGCAGCCACAATGCCTCATCAAGCAGTGACAGTCACAACAGAAAGAAAGGCTCAGAACGATAGATGGGACACGCTGTCCCCAAGGTGCATTGGACTTCAGAAGTGGTGGGAAATAACTTTTAATTGCCAAGAGGAAGCTTGTGCCATACAGGGTAGACAGTGTTTTAAATAGCTCCAGGGGTAGTGACACAACCACTTCCCTGGGCAGCCTGTTCCAGTGTTTGAAAAGACTTTCAGTAAAGAATTTTTCTGAAGTCCCATCTAAATTTTACAAGCTTTATTAATCATCTCCAAGGCGGAAATTCAACTTCTTACATGACAAGATTTTTGGGTCCCCTTCTCTCTGTTCCTTAGTGAGAGCAACATAAAAGTGAGATCTTGTGATGCCTGAACACTTCTGCTGTGCCTAATCTGTAGTACTAGTGGTGGCTACATTTCTTTAGAATTACAGATTCTGAGTCTTCCCATAAAAAAAAAAAAAAAACAACAGAAAAGGCCTGAGCAAGAAACACATCACAGTTTTGGATGCCTTCATCAAGGTCTACAGCCAAAATTCAGCATTGCTGTGAACGGACGATAGTAAAATGGGTAAGGCAACAACTAATCATCCTGAGAACTTACACATGGAGTCTTTAGCTAGCATCATAAGTCTACATTTTGCAACATATAACCTCTCCATTATAAAAAGTTAGGCTTTACTTTCATTTACTACTTCTCATCTCACTCATTTTCTACTTTGATATCCCAACAGACACAAACTTCAGTCACATAATGGGAAACCAACATGACACTGTGCACTGTAGATTGCATCTCTGCCTCTATTCTGTAACTAAAAAAAAAAAAAAAAAAATTGAACATAATAGAGACATAAGCCTCCCTATTGAAAAGTAACACAGAAACCAAGTAAGAAAAGGCATGCAGATTCCTATGTGAAACTGTTATGGTATTGCCAGTTACAGGGAGCAAAGAAACTCGGCGAGTTGCCCAAAGCCTGAATTTTAAAGGCTTTTGAGTTTTTCTGATGCAGAGGGATTTTATGGTTTATGTCCTCAAGGGTTTGTAAAATTAAAAAAAAAAATAGAGAGAAAAAAATTATTACTTTGCAAATATTGAAGTTGAGATTATTATTTTCTCAGATGAATACAGATTCAGGGGCAGTATGAAGACCTCCTTCATCAACAGATGTGTAAGAAACAGCCACAGCACTGGCCTTTGATCCAGTGAAAGAAGGGAATATAGCCTGAGAGAGATCACTTGATGTTTGAACCTTCTGACCTTCCTGGCAAGGCTCTATAAGGACCTCTAGCTGCAGAGAAGAGCTCATTGTGCTCAGCTGGGGATGCTTGCAATTTGATTAAAGAGAATTATCGTCATGCAGGATATACCTCCTTATTTCCCCCTTTATAACAAGGCAGAGAATGACTTCTTGAGTTAAGACTATAAAAGATGTAAATTTACAGACATTTAGAAATTATTTTTTCTCTTTTAAATCACTTTTCTTAGTTTGAATAGGTTCCAGTTTTGCTCAATGTTAACATTTCATTGAAGATCTCTTACTAATAGTCCTAACTAAAGAAGAACACCACACCCACAAAAGGAGAAGTAATAATAAGTGAAACATCTGGAAATTAGACTTTCTCTCTAACCTTGTCCAAGACAAGAAGTCCTCGTGAATGGACATAGAAAGAAAAGCTGAAGAATCTCCATGGATTATAATTAACAAACCCATTGGTCACATGAGTCATCCCCAAGAATGTGGGCTGGAATCTGGGCTGCAAAGCAGATCATGCGTTCAGCTCAGTGTCAATAAGCACATTATTACTTGTTAAGACAGATAGGCTCCTCCAATTCTTCCTTCTAATTTGTGCAAGCAGTACCAAAAACCACTCCAAATTTGACTTTTTATAAACTATTACTATTTGGGTGGGAAGGGGCAGATTCTTGACTGCAAAGAAAAGCTGATACTATTATTCAAGCAAGGCATCATCATTTCACAAGTAAAACTAAATTACTGTCAAATGACCAAATCTTGATTTCAGTATTCAAGTTCCTTTTCATTTCTCACATGCATGGTCTTCAGAATGAATTAAACTTGCATTGTGCCATTTGTTACCCTCAATGTGGCAGTAAAAAAAGGAACAGATACAGGAAGTCAAGGTTTCTGAATCAAGATCAAACTCATCCATACACAAATGCATTCTTCCACTGTCTTCGTTAGGTTATGCCAAAACGGAGTGCATTCTGTTTTGCCTCTATGCCACTACCTTCTACAGAATTTTAGTTTTGGCCACTTCCACTGATCGACAACCTGCATCCAGTAAGGCCATGATTCAATGAATAAAATATTGAAATATTTAATACTTCTAATATTGTAGAGGTCCCAATTCCATTTCATGCTGGTTTCCCTAAATCAAAGAAGCAAAATCGATATAAACAATAGTAGGACATACATTGTTTTTTAAAGCCCAGTCATAAAAAGAATGTCACTGAAAACACATAATTGTTTATAACGTATGCTAAAGCTCTCACTGTCACACTGGAAAAGAAAAAAAATTAGTTTCTGAACACTGCTCTTTTGACAGTTTAAACCTTTTAAAAAACCCATTTTTATAAATGAATACCAGTTTGAGTTGAACATATGGAGAACAACTCACAGACACTTTTGGATTTGAAGTTAGGTTTGATGAGACAATGGTGTACTAAAAATCAACAATTCAGTTTAGCTATATCCTCTGAAAAAAACTTTGAAAAAACCTATTGTTACTATAAAATAAATAAAATCCCTTCCCCTAGATGAGGCTCAGAAATTTCAAGTGGAATTGTTATGTGCAAGATATCTAACTTCATACTAAAAGCTGCACTTTTAAGGACACTACTAGGAGTTGCAAACAGTGATTGAGCCATTTTTTGTTTCAGGTAGAAGAAAGCATTTCAAATTTATTTCAAACAGCGCAAGTCAGTGCTGCTGTTTAAAATTCATCACAGAACACTTGAGAAAAGACTGCTTATCTATTCAAGCCACACATTTTAAGTGAACTCTTACTAAATTCTCTATGTACAGATCAGGATTACATGTACTCTGAATACAGAGAACTTCATCTGACAAATTAAAGAAAGGGAGCGGGGTGTTCAGCAGAGTCCAAATGCAGAGATCTACTGTGCCTTGTAAAGTCTGACAGTGTAATATGTCAGGCAAGGAGAGCCTCGGGTACCAGGGCCAAGTCGTGCTTGTTCCCAGGATGTGATTTAGTGTCTCAGAACCGGCGGCTTTGCGGCGTGTGGACATCTCACGGTGCTGAGTGAAGGGAACAGATTTGTCACCGCCCGCTGCCAGGAGTGGTCCCGAACAGGGACATTTTCAGCGTTCGACAATGATTGCTGTTACTAATTCTACTGTGAAACATGCAGAGCATCTGCACGGGGACTTCAGGAAAGTGCTGCCAAAACAGCTCTGGCTTTGTGCTGTTGCTCCTGGTGTCTGGTTGAGGCAGCGATGAGACAGATCATATGACTTAAGCCCTTGCAAGACCTCATCACTTTTCATGGGAGAATGGAAAAGTGCTGATCCCAAGGCTTTTATGCTGAGGGAAAGCAGATAAAAATCTGCAGGTGTAACTTAAAAAAATCAGTATGAGAAGCACAAAGTAGTGTAAATAAGGCAGAATTTCTAAGGAAAACAAAGATCAAACATGCGATGGCAAATAAATGAAAAGGAGAATTTAATGATATAAGCACAGAAGTGTGCATTGTTAATCTGAGTGGATAGCATTTTGATTTCCAGAGTATCTGTTAGTTTTAAGCTACAAACAGTATTGATACAAAAAAGCACAAAGATGAATGGATATAACAATTTCTATTTTATTTTTCCAATGAAAAGAAACTAGTTATAATTGACTGTAACTCTGCCTGGCTCCATCCCTGGAGAGCCATAATCATTCTGGATATATGAAAATAGATTGCTCATTCTAATCCACTATTGTTTTATACTCTTTGGGGCCCACTTCTCAGCTGGTGATAATCAATGGTATTAGTCATTGCAATACAGGGGGCTGGTTTACTCTATCAAGGGTTCTGGCCTTGAGCAAAACTCACATTACCCATTTAATTCTCTTCCTAGCAGCAGCAAATTTAACAAGGCTTGAACAAGAAGTTGTCTCCTTTCATCCAGTGTGAGAGGAAAAGCTCAGAAATGCTGTCCATACACTGCTGAATCATACCAAGAACAGCCGCCAGAACCCATGCAGTGGATGCTATAACCCTAGGTCCCCCAAACTCTGAAGTTTTCACTTTGAGAGCTTTTCAGAAGTTCTGCAAAACTGTTGAGAAATTGGTATTTTAGAGCCAAGGCAAGAACAGTTTGGTTTTGTTCATATCTTCAACCATTTCCAAGATGTTCAGCTTTTTCTGTGTCTTTCTATTTTCTTGGCCAGAATTACCACGCCTGCCATTTAAGAGTGTCATAAAACTATGTGAAATTTAACTGGCTTTTCTAACTTGGGCAACAAAACAACTAAAACACAGAGAGAAGCCTTCCCTGCCCCTATCTTACTTGAATTCTCAGTTTGAAAAAACAGGAATTGGCTGCATTAAACTGTTAAATAGCATTTACAATCCAATTCCAAATGTCTAAAGCGAGCATGAATTGGGCATGAATTCCATTATTCAGTCACAATATTATTAGCATGGGAGGAGCAAGGTTTATCACTGTTGTCAGCATGATTATGCAGCTTTCCCATTTGCCTTATCTCAGAGAACATACACAGCATGGTCCCGATCAGATTTGTCATCTTCCCAATGCCTTGGCCATGATGACAGTCAGAATGAATGAACAGATCTGCACTTTGAAATGCTCATTGATATCTTGAGGTCAGATGTTCCTTGCATGTTTCTGGACCCTTTCCAGGCACATGGGAAGCGACAGGAGCAACGGTAGCACAACTGGCTTTGCCAGTCTTCCCCAACTCTACCCTGGCTCCTTCCCCACATGGCCTGGCTGGTTAACATGTGCCAGAAGTCAGAGCAGAAGATTGCCACCTTTTCTTTTTCGTAATGAAGAACTCTTACATCAAAGTGGTGTGAGAGCATTGCTTATACTGTCTTGCTGAATCTGAACTAGCTATCAAATTATTCCTCTCACAGAGAGCAGAACAGCTTGGTCCTGCTGTTTAGGGGTCCATGCCAGCTGCAGAGACAGGAAAGGATTTTTTTTTTTTTTTTTCTTCATTTTTACTTGTTCTATTTTCTCCTGTGCAAATTTGTTAACATTTGAAGCTTGGAGAAAATGTAATTCAAGAGAACACCCAATCAAAAGGATCAAATATTGGAAAAAGAGAAAAAAAAGAAAAAGACAATCAATATGTATTAGCATGGCAGAACTCTTGTCAATATAAATATTCAAGAACAAGTTCTGAATTCCTTAATCTATTTCAATATTTATTTTTTTTCTAATTCCTGTTTTTATTCAAGGAACTATATGCCAAAACACACAGAAGAGCTGCAAATGCAAAGATGTCACAGTTCTTGTTTGGAGTAACTCACATTGCTAAGAAGAGAAGTCAATGAGAAACTGCCCAAGGAAAAACCTAAGGAAAATGCTGTGCTGAGATTAAAATAGTTTATAAAATAATAGCAGCTCTAGGACACATGAATTTAGCTGAAGGTTTTGTTTCCCTCTCCACCTTGAAAATAAATTACACTGAAACAAATGTTTTTCAAATTTATAGTTGGCAGTTACCATTTTCTGGTATGCATTTAAAAAAAAAAAAAAATCCCTGTCATCAACAGCTCCTCAGAGCAGTATATAAAACTTCCTTAAACAGCCAGTGAAATGAATGTTTGACACACTTTGGAGCTGTTTCTGGGAAGCAGCATGGTTGCAGCAAGACGCTAGACGGCAGTTCCTCAAGAGAGGAAAGGTGTGCCACCAGTAAATAAACACCACAAAGAATGCCACTGATCAGCAAATATTTTGTGCTATGTCCATAATGAAACACCACTGCTGTGGAGAACTTTTCATCCTCAAAGCGTAGGGCTAGAATAGGTAATTTATAAATCAGCTCCTGGAGAAGCACTGCCTTATGCACACTGCATGGGTGTTCTTGACATTGCTCCTCTTCAGAGACCTCTAGTCCCAGGACAGAGGAATCATCTTCTATGATGTGGATGAGCCTTTCTGCTTTTAGCCAACAGTAAATTGGCTCATTTCAGCAACTCGGGCAACTGAAAAAATCTGTGCACCACCATTATGTGTAATGCTGATTGGCTTCACAGCACATTCTAACACCTACTCCTGGCAGTGCTCTATTCCAATGGTCCATGAGAAAAGGTTATGTTTAAATGTCCAGGTAAAGACTTCAGGCGACACTACAAAGAGATTTCAAAACTCCAACAAACACTATGAGCCAGTGTACTGCTACCTACAACATAACTACTCCTATTTACTTGATTAGTGCATTTGCTCAATGAGTCACACGGAATGTTTAAGAATGTGTTTACAATAAAATGCAAAAATCTAACCAAAGCAGCAGCCTGAATTCATCTAACATGAAGGCAGTCTTCAGGTTAATCAAAGGAAATAAAACATAGCTCCTCTGTACATCTATTTTGCTTTACAGAAAAAAAGAAAAGGTATCCAGAAGGGCAACGCAGACTCAGGAAAGGTATTACACAGCCAATGTAACCTACCATCAGCATCTTATGGTGTAGGGCTTAAGGCTCCCTAACTCAAAAATTCCTAGCTAATTTGAACTCTTGAAGCAAAATACAAAAGACAGGTAATTTCAGAGATATACAGGATCCAATCAAAAAAGAGCTTTGTACATCAAAACCAGCACTTTGAAATAAACCCATAAATAAAATGCAAGTCTGAAGCAGGTCAAGATACCGCTAAGAAAGCAGGAAGTCACTAACCCATTCCAGGGTGGTCAAGGATACCTCCAAATGAAGTGCAGTAGCAGGTTCAAAATGTGGAAGTTGTGGGCTGCAATTTTCACATCCAATAGTTGCATTACAAGAATGAAAGAAATTACACTTTCTTGCCCCTTCCCTAATGATGAGTGATATCAGTACCAGGACAGGAACATGACTAAAGACGCATGATGCCCAACCAGCATTTTGTACAGGCTTATTGCATACTTGAATTATCAACAATACTGGTCTCCATGCAGCTTAATTGCATCTTAGTCTGTGCATGGCCCTGCCATATCACTGTTTCAACCCCCTTTCTGATCCTGTTTCCTGTATTGGAACAAATCAGGATCTTCCCAAAAGATCACTTTGTCCATTCCCTTGTCCCAAAGCAGAATCAGCTGCTGCTGACAGAAGAATATCCGAACATCCAAAAGTCTTGGTAACAGCATTCAACAATGGAGATGCCACAGCCTGTTTATCCCACTGCCCAACTGCCTTAAACAGCTTTTTTGAAGCCTTATTGCACTTGAACCACTGCCTCTCGCCTGTTGCAGACCTGAAACAAAGCCCAGGTAATTTACAGACTCAACCCTCTGCTGCAGGCTTTCAAAGATTTCAAGACTGCTACCACATCCTGCCCTGGCACCTCCATTTCCCATTTTCTTTGCTGCACTAAATGACACAACTCTTCCACTCCTCTCATTTAGTTAAAATCTAACATCAAAAATCACATATTTTGTTAAAATAATTTTGACAATCTTACTGTTCTCCTTTGGACTGTTTCCAGGTGGTCTCAGAGGGACGGAAAGAGGCAGAGGAAAGCCATGGGAATGGAAGAAGTGGGCACAGCCTGAGTTTGCATCTCTCTGCATGCTGACTGAAAGGCCCAGCATGACAGGAACAGAGAAATTCACAAGAGATGAGAAAGGTTCTGCCCCAGAGCAAGGGAGGAACAGAGGAGGAAACGGAAGTCTGAGGTATAATCCAATTTCTTGTGTGCTCACACGCACTGGCCATCATAATGACGTGACTAAGAGTGGTCTGTCGGGTTGCAAATTCATCCCATGTAGTAAAAGAATATAGAAACACTTCTAATAGTTGTCTAAAAAGGCTAATAACTGAAGTTATCTGCCTGGGCACTGAAGCATGGTCCTTTTAATATGTGTGGGGTGCCAGGGAGACACTGCAAAACAAACTTTCTTTTATTTGCACACTGTGGTTTAGAAGGCACATGAATTCTGGACAGCTAGTGAGGTGTTTTTATGCAGAAAGAACAAGTCAGGAAAAATCCCTTTGAAACTTCAGTTCAGTCTAGGAGATATCAAAACCTTTGCACAAATCTAAGGGTCTATATTCTTTCTATCTCCAGATGAATCAGTGGCTCAGAAGGTTGCTGCCATCTACTTATTTTACCTGTATGTGGGTTCACAGACAGGTGAAATTGTCATAGCTACTGGATTGACAGACCCTGGACTCTTGGTCCCAATAAAAGACTGGTTTGCACATACAATCCTCACCCAACACACATTTTTTTTTTTTTAGACAATGTCCCTCATGACATTTGAGCATCTACTTTTGCAAAATTTGTCTGAATTCTTTTCTGCTGGAAGAAAAATCTTCTCGACCATAGGAAAAACCTGGCAGAAGAAAGTTTCTGATCTTCCGTGAAAAGATACTTTCTTCTGCCATTTTATTTTTTCCCACGAAGATGTAAATGAGGTTCTTCCACCAGAATATTTCTAGCATTTACAAGGACTTACAAAGAAGTAATTGCTTTTTCTTGATATGATCAAGAGTTTGAACACATGCCTGTTGCCCTGCTTTTTTTCCCCATAATATGAATGTTTTCTGCTGAGATCTTTATTTTAAGCAGTTTTCCAACTGTATTTTTTGTCTATTTTACACTCCAGCATACAAATACTGAGCAGAACACAATAAATATTCACAAAAGGGTAGCAAAGTAATCCAGGATCTGAGTCCCAACTTGTATGGCACTGAATGCACTTGGCAAAGAGGTTGTTATGCTCAGAAAGCTCCTCAGACACCACTTCTAAGCCTGACAGACTGTGAATCAGAGCCCTCAGCTGCAGCAGTTCACAGCCAGGGATATCCATATAACCTGAAATCAATAATGATTTAAACCATGGTACCAGGACCTCAGCTCTGGCCATGCCACAGAGTCGGTTGCCAGGAGAGAGGAGGGATTAATCACTGGGACAGGAACATCTGACCCCACCTCTCCATGAATCATCAGACCCCTTGAGCCTGCAACCCTTGGACATCTGGTTCTTCCTGAGCTGCTCCAGTGTAAACATTTTAAAATAAAACCTGAAAGAACCTGCACCATACCCAAGTCACAATTCTGCATCTTTTTAAAAGCAAAAGCCAAACAAAACAAACAAAAAAACCCAACCCCTAGATTTCTACATACGAAGCCGTACTTCTATTCTAAAGGGACTGCTGTTGTGTACCCAACATTTTGTTTGTGACTGTTCATAGAAAATTAGGATTAGGAAGTGTGATTCAAAGTTCTGAAAACCCTATCCTGGAAATACATTAAAAATTCATGCCTCCAACCTATTTTCATGTTTGGAAAATTGTTTTATAGATTTTTTAAAAGGCTCACTCCTACTAAAATGCATCGTAATACTATAATTACTCCAAATACAAAGTTTAGCAACAAATCAAAGATAGGTAGCAGGATGGAAAATTTGGTATATTCATACTTGTTTCCATTCTTATCCATGTTAGAAGAATACTTTGCACACAGATATGTGTAAGACTTACTGCAGCCTGCCGAACTTGTCATTGTTAGCAATTACCTTTCTCATTTTGTAGTTGTAAAGGCAGTTGAAAAGCATGTTATTGTTGTAGAAACGTTTTTCTCAGAGTTGTAGACTCTCGCCCCAGGGTGAAAATAAAGAAACATATGATTTGGTGAAACCAACCATCTGCAACAGCCTCTGAGCTAAGAAATCCAAAGCGAGATAAAGTGGAAGCTCCAGCTTCTTTCTGTGGTTTTGGAAGATAAAATAATTATCTTAGACAAAATGTCAAATTAATCTTTTACTCATGTGTTTGTCAAAGCTCTAATTCAGTAGCAACAAAGTCAGATTTAACTTCTCTTTAAAGTTTTATTACATTTACCTGGGTGTTACTTTCAACACAAATATTTCTGCACAACCCAAAGCACATAGTAACTATTGCAGACCTGATTCTGAGGTCAGATGGAGGCAATTAATCATTTATTCCACTGGACTTGTTGGAATTACAGCGAGACAAATGGGTTCATCAGAATTACAGCCCCTTAGCTGCAATAAATAAAAGATATATTCAAATCCGTGAGCAATTTTCTATTACTTAATCTTTCATTTTCATTTCCCCACAAACTTTACCCAAATAGAAATTAAAGCACTGTGGCTGAAAAGGAGAGCTTCATGAGTCCATAAAAGGCACAAGACTAATGTTCTCTACGTGATGGCAAATTACAATTTTTTGTGTGTATTACAATACTTTTACAAGAGTTGCTACGTAAAAAGAAAATACTGATGATCATTTAACACAGTAAGAATTCACTTAAATGAACTGCCAGAAGAACAGAACTCTTAAAATAATTGATTTTTGCCCACATCAGATGAAAAATGCATAACGCTGTACAATGAAGTCCGTTTGAGCAAAAGTCATTTTCTGTCCATTAAAAGAAACATAAAATACATTGGGGTACTTAATTAAAAGTCCTAGAACCGATTTGCACACCATAAATTCACCAAACACACACAAATTTAAGAAAAATACCTTAATTAATGCTTTTACTAAAACTATGGGTCCTCCCAAATATTTTATAAGTGTAGAAAATTTACACTCTCTACAGTTTGAAGAATAGCACTGTGGCTAAGAAATAAATTCATAACAGTTGCTGCCTCAGTGTTTCTGCCAGCATGTTGATGCCTTACATTTATGGAATGTATGGAGTGATTTGGAAATGACAGCTATCTCATGACAGGCAATACCAGCAGACAGCCTTTGAAAAAATCTATACTGACCTCACCTCCATCCAACACCTATTGACAGTTGTCACTCAAACTGTGATATCACATAAACACTTTCCGATCTGAGGCTTAAGTTTCCATAGTAGGGCAAAATCCTGTTAACTTCTGACCCACCTCTCAGACACCCTTTCTGTTGTATTCATGTTTGCAACCCGCTGACAGATTTTCCAAGGCAGAGCATGTATGGCTTGTGCAACACTGCACTCCCTGCCCTCTAAGTTTCTTCCCTTAAAACCCAGTCAGAAACTTGTTGCTAATCAAAGGTAAAGAAATCTGCATCTGAAAAAGACACAGAGGAATCCAGAGAAAGAAATAGAATATTGTTTGAATGTATTCTGGGGAAGACCTGGGGCACTTTTTCTACGTGGTCTCTTCCACCTTCTGTTACAGATGAATCAGTTTCCCCTGTTACCTGGTCCTTTTTATTTCAAAAGTTCAGGTAGCTCGAAAATGCTGTGATGAAATAACGATGAACCACCAAACCACACTGTAGATATCACCCAGATTATAAAGAGAGATGAAGAAACATAAAATCCTCTTCAATTAGAAAACTTAGGACCTCCATAAGAAGGCCTCCATAAGAAGGGAATGAAGTGCTCTCAGTGTTATAAAAAGAATAATTTATAGCTGCAGCAAAGACATTAATGTCAATCAATCACAGATGTTGATACAATATTGTAATGAGAGGTTTCAGAAATGTGGATCATGGATGAGTGTTTATAACCACATCTGTGTGCCCCTATGCAAAACCTTTGGTCATTTATGACAAACTAAGGAATTCTTCAAACTAAGGAATTCTTCAAACTAAGGAATTCTTCAAACTAAGGAATTCTTCAAACTAAGGAATTCTTCAAACTAAGGAATTCTTCAAACTAAGTCAAGCAATTAAAGAGGATCAGTTTCTCTTCCTCTCTAGCACTCCAGTAACAACTGCTAAAGGCTCATTATTCCAGTAAAGCTAGTAACAACACAGCAAGTTTATACTCAAATACTATTATGTCTCAATCTAGCCTTTCTTGTATACCTTCTCTACCCTAAAAAAGGACATCTTAGTTGAACAAAAAACCATGGATCTCTTGGGCTACATACAAAACATCTCTAGAGGAGTAATTTCTTTGCCTTTTGCTCTCTGACACAAATTATGCATATATTTCAAAGTTAAATTTTGCCTTCTGAAACTAAATATAAAATACAGAGGAATGGCCAGGAACTTCAGCCAGGTTTTTGAAGTAAACAGGAACTTAGTTTTGTAACTGAACTTTTGTAATGCTTGTAATTCACAGGAACTGAGAAATAAGATCTAGTCTTTGTGAAACTGCACTAGATATGGATCTAGAATGAAAGGCTGTCCCAGAAAATTAGAGAGAGTTTGGAGATATGGATTTATTCTTAAGGATATATTCCTTCCTGGATGTCAGGTGCCATTTGTCACACCCTGGATTTTGCTGTCCATCAGGATATAGGTGAAAAAAAAATTAAACTGCTTCATAGCTCAAGGAATTTAGTCAAGAGACATTTTTATACAATAGAGAAAGAAGTCACTATCTATTAACAAAGAATAAAAGATCCAGGCAAATCTATATTAGTGTGCATATGTACAGTGGCAGGATGCACAACACCACATTTCTTGAAGAAGTACTGTTGCAGAGTGTACTGCAGCCCCACTAAAAATATCACATTCTTTTGGTCTGCCTAGTTTGATGCAAGGGTGCAGAAATGCTTTTTGATTGCAATTGGGCTAGAGAGACACATAGCAACTTCTGAATCCCCAGGTACCTTTACTTCATTAATTCATTTACTTTGCTTTACTTGCAGTTCTGAAATTGTATTAAAGATGTAAAAAAATCTCTTTCCAGGCTCTGGCCCTGAAATTGATACCTCATGACCAGGCTGCTTTGTCCACACTGAGTCCCATGGACTTCTCCACAGCTCCAGGCAGAATGTTCTCAGTTTGCCTACACGCTGCTGGCTGCAAGAGCAGATCTCACAGTCACTGACACTACCAAGAGGTGCCATTAAATAACATGTACCTTAACAAAAAAAGAAGCCTTTTCCCCCTTTTCTGTTTGAATAGATTAGAAAGAGGGAGAGCAGCTGCAAAATGAGACTGTCATAATATCCACCAACCCATTGCTGAGGATCACACCTGACCTTGGGCCACCACCCACTGCCAACTCCAGACAGAAATTTCTTTCTTCTCCCTCCACCCTGTGGGCCTCCCACAGCTGGAAGTGAGAAGCTGGTGCCAGTGCACTGCTGTTTTATTGAATATGTTCACATAAAATGGGGTCATCCAAACTCATTTCATCGGGGAACTTTTGCATCCATTGTGTCAGGCTGGTTAGCACTCCCCTGAATCCAGCTGGTCTGAGATGCAAGTACTTGTGTGACTGGAAACACCAACCCATGGAAGTGCAGCGGCCCTTAAAGTTCAGCAGGAAAGATAAGCTTGACATTTATCTATTTTCAGAATACTCAGGAGCTCTATGCTGGTTCATTGGTACAACCTTCCTGAAATGTTGACACTGAGCCATTAAAAAAATGAAAATGTATGGCTGTAATGACAAATCTGCTCTGTATGATGTCTGTTTGGACCAACAGGAGCACTTGTGGATTCTCTGGAATGATGTCACTACCACATGGCATGTCCCAAAAATGTACAGGGAAAACAGGGATAGAACTGGGGTTGTTTAGTGCTGTTCAGTCTCTGTGACATAAAATTATATAATTCTCATTAATCTACTATGAACCATGAGCTACATGTGGTAAGGTACTGATAACTTCTAATTCCCTCTATATGTATACACACATCTATTTTACAAATATAAAATAAGAAAAATACATGTATGTAAATATAGATAAAAACTATATAAAATATGGGACGGTCCCCAGGAGTGTCACCACAATGTGAGTGATTGAAGCCAACTGAAAAGAGACATAGAACATATCCTATTCCTATTTTCCCTTCCCACGCAGTCTGGTGCTGTTAATTTAATTTTCTTAATTTAGTGACGATTACAGATGCAAATCTGACAGTGTGTAAAAACCAAAATTAGGAAGCAAATAATAATGGTTGGGCTGGTACCAACATCAAATGGTGTCTTTAGCATCACATCTGGTTTGTGATCTGAGAGGACTACCTCTGCAGGGAGAGGCATTCACAATCATCTTTGAAAGCAGGATGAAGATTCTCATTATCAGGGAATTTATCTGCTAGCAGTAAATTATGAGCTGAAGGAACACCTTCCTCAGAACTGCAGGAGCCAGACATGAAATTAGGAGGATGTGGTGATGTTAGGCCAGGTGCAGCAGGACTCCACAAACCTCTTACTCAGTTTTATACAGCAGGGACACTTGGTGGGAATTAAAGGTCTTGGTATGTCCAGTAGAAAAAGAGAGCAAGGGTGGAAATAAATGATGTTTCCTAACATGTCATTGTTAGTAGACACCAGGGAGACAAAAGAGTTGCTTAAGCTAGAGGACAGTGTACATATATTAAGAAATGGGAGATGGGCCAAATAACTTAAGCCTGCAAATTGAAGCTAAGTTTCTGAGACTCAGAAACCTAGAAATCCTGACATGTCTCCTAATGAGGGCAAGCAAACCAATTTTCTTTCCACCTTATAATGTGGTTTTATTATATTTTTAAACAGAACAATATGAAATAGATATTTATGATAGTACAGACTGTTTCAGAAGCCAAGAGCTTTCTTCTAGCCCTGTATCCCTACAAAGGGTAGAAGGAGGAAGAGTGTAAAATAGTGCACAGGTAAAATTTACCCTGAGAAAACATGATTCTTGTTAAACAGCTTGACAAGAATATTGTGGTTTGGGAGACAGAAGGGCAGCAAGGGGCAGGGTTCTTGAGTGTCACATTGCTTTGCAGCCCAGGGCATGTGGTGGCCTCAAGGTTTATGCACACTCACTACCATGGGGTCTATTATCTGCCAGGCGCTACTGATGCCTGAATTATTGTATTTCAATAAAAATTGCAGCTTTGGTACTTAACCCAATAACTAGATTGTTGCATTCCCTTCCCATGCTGAATTGGCATCAGCAAAGAAGTGGAAAGCAGGATAGCTGTCTTTGTCCTCCCCCCTCAGCAGACACACATAGATGGCAGCTCTGGGCTCAGACAGGCCAGGGACAGAGGGAGCTCAGTTGGTGATGAACGCTAAGAATGCACCACCACAAACCACAGATACATCCATACTAGGCACAAAGTATAAAATGCAGCCTGACTGGAGGCAGAGTGGAGACATTGCATCAGGGGGAAAGCAGAAATAAGCTAATGAACCCCTAGAAATATATATATATATAAAAAAAAACTAAAAATATATTTTTTTCTCTGTAACAGTGTGCTGTAAAAACCCAGAATAAAAAAAAAAAAAAACACCAAATCATGCAGCTTACAAATGCCTCTATGGATGTAAACTCATTACTCATTTATATATGAAGTGAAAAGTATTAAGATAAATGATGCTATTTACTGCCATGATGCACCTAACATCAAAACAGATGTGTATTTTCAGTGTTGGGTGCATTAAACACATTATCCAACTTTCAAAATACAATAAGTGATTTATGCCATAGGTTTAATATGCCCAAGCAGCAACTAAAAATATAATAGAAAAAAACCCCAAACAACCCAGAGCAGATCAGCACAACTAAGATAAAAAGTTAGCCAGAAAGTTCAGATTAACCACAAAATTGGAAGGTAAAAATTAAATAAATCCTTGCTTTTGGGTGTCTTGGGCAAAATATTTTTTTTCTTCTAATTATTCACAATGTTTTCCGGGATTTAATCTGTGGTCCTGCTACTTAGCAACACAAACATATTTGCCAGCCAAGAAAAAAACATTTAAATTATTTGCATTTTGTCAGAGAATTCAGCACAAAAGAATGTTTTCTGGTAAAAGCATAAGCCAAAACTTCTGGAGTCAAGCATACTGTTTTCCAACCTTGGATTTTCCATATTAAAACCACAGCAAAATATCTATCCCCTCACAACATCTCCTAAAGGGGACACACATTTCTCCCTTAATAGGGGAAGCAAAGAAAACAACCAAGAATTTTAAATAGACTTCCCAAAATTTGACTACAAGATAAAGAAAAAGAAAAATTTCCAGCCATTCTGCTTACCTTAATAACCTTGTCAAAATACAAGCTTGTCACAACTCAGTTAACCAGCCTGTGCACAAGGGGTTGTCCTTTGTGTGGTGGCTGACTCTGAGGAGACTGGAAGAACACTTCCAGGAGAGACTTCACCTGCTGGCAGCAGAGGTGTTCCACCCTGGATGGCTTAGCTTAATCAGAAGGGCTTTCTTTCCTCATTAAACAGCACCTGATCAGGATAAAGAAAGGCAGGCTGAAGTTTATATTCATTTACCTCCAAATCAGTGTTGAAACACCTGAAATCATTTTAGCCCTGATTTGCAGCCACTTCTCAGCCAGAGCAGTTAGCTGGTACTGAGGCTGTATGTAAAAAATAAAAATTGGCCAGAGCAGGCATTTCATGTGTGGGCAGTGAGCACCCTCCAGGCTGAGCTCCCTCATGAGGAGCAGTGGCTCTGCGCTGGTTGATGTGGGGTAATGGCTGCAGGGTGGGAGGTCTTCACGTCTGCTTTCTGAAAACTGGCAAAAGAATTACCTTGGAAAGGGCTTAGCCACTGCTTAGATACTTTGTTAAGGGCATTGAGACAAAAACAAGGGTTTTAAAGCAGTCTAGGGAACTCCAGTATATCATGGGGATTTAAGAAAAAAAGTCATTGTGTCATACAGCAGTAGCATGACCATCTTTGACGTACAGAAGTTGAACTGAGTTCACAAACTGTGCTCAGTGATATTAAAAATCTGAGTTTGTTTTAAGATGCAAAGGAACAAGGCTGCCAATATTCAGGAAATAGTTCCAAGAACAATTTGCTTCATTAGCCATGGGTCTGAGGCCCTCTCTGAGAACATGTCATCACCTCAGGGGTGAGGAGAGGCCAATGGGGTGAAAGCCTAGGAATGCTCACCAGCTGGACCACCAAAACGGGCAGCAGGTGGCCGGGAAGCAGCTTGCTGAAGGTGCAGCTGCTTGGCTCTGCCTAACGGGAAGAGCTGTCCTGGGAAGGCATGCTGGAAAAGAGCTCCTGCAGGAGGGCAGTGCTGTGGGAGAGAGTTTATAGGGACTGGCCAAGCCTGGGGGTGAGGACAGCTTGTCTGACCCTTCTCAGAGCCACTGAGGGGCTGCGCAGTCACTCAGGAGGGCACTGCCCACCTGACAGATGTAGTCCAAGAAATGCTGCCTGGTCCTGCTTCCAGTAACAATTTACTTCAGAGGGGGCTCCCTGCGAAGGAATGTCCTTCCTGCTGAGAGTCCAAGCGCCAGCACCCATTTGGAGGATAGTGAGCCCGGAAGGGTGTGAGCTTGCTCCTTTCACACTCTGGCTTTGTCTCGCTGGCTCTTAAAGTGTCACAGTCCCTTTGTGCTGCATTACATTGCTGCACTCTCTGGTGCCACAGGCTGTAGTACACGCGAGAGTTTGGAAAACTTGAAGGTCCAAGTGATGTCTCTCTGGCCTGGCTCACATACTCACAAGCATTTGCTTCTTGGAAGCAGAAATTCCTCTTCTTCTCACGGTATGCCTAATGCTGCAGCACAGACCTTTGTTGTCTCACAGAACAATAAATGGATTCAGTTTTATTTGTTCTTCAGGGAACAAATAAAATCTACATGGAAGCAGCTGTAAGCTGGAGAGATCTGCAGCTCCTGAGACTGCTCTTGGCTGAAAGAAAGCATCTCAGCTGCTGCTTTCATAAACCTGCTAACCAGTTTAGGACCCAGAACTAGAGCTGGATGGGTGAAAGACTGATCAGTAGTTTGGGCACAACTTTTTTACAATTAAAAAAAATATATTTCTGATCATTTCTTCAAGACTCTGTTTATGCATGCTCCCAGCTTGCCCCTTGCAGCTCATTTTTCACACAGAAGCATGAGGGGAAAAAACAAACCAAAATTATTCTAGCTACTCTCCCTTCAGGTTTTTGAAGGTAGTTTTATGAGTGTCCTTTTTAACTGTAAACACCTGGAGGGCAATCAGATGGAGGAGCATTGGAGACCACGTGAAATATTTGGTGGTTACTACACAGCACCAAGGAAATCTGAGATAAACATACAAGAGACAAGACTAGCTAAAGACTAGCTGGTGTTATTTGTGGATAGAGTTAGTTGGACAGAATTATAGAATCATTTATGTTGAAAAAGACCTGTAAGAGCATTGTGCCCAACCATTAACCCAACACTGCCAAGTCCAGCACTAAACCATGTCCCAAAGTCCCACATCTCCATGTCTTTTAAATACCTCCAGGGCTGGTAATTCAACCACATCCCTGGGCAGCCTGTTCCAGTGCTTGACAACCCTTTCAGTTGAGAAGCTTTTCCAGTAGGCATAGAAGAACATACTCCAGCTCTATGGCTAGCTCTTAATAGTAGCCGTTCACTCTGCTGGGGTCAGTAGAGACAGTGTGTTGTCAAAGTGTGTTAACATCCAGCTTAATCTTTTCTACCTAAATCTGTATAAAACAAATTTTTCTCATAACATTTTAAACTCCTTATTTTGTCTCTAAGATCAGGCTAAGAGTTATATTGCTTTTGTCAGACCTTGGGGTCAGCCAAGGCATTATTAGCAGTGTATTCTGAAATCCCATCAATGCACAGAAGAAAAACCGAACAAATTCTTTAAACTAATTGATGACGTTCAGAAAACATTATGTGATGCACCTCTGTAAGCATAACTTTCAAAACCTGACTATTATTCTTTGGTATTTGGGCCAGGCCTTGCACAGCAGGTGAAGCCTTGAAGAATTTACTTTCCTTGGAGGAAGATTTGTCAGCCTTATGAGTCAGAACCTTTGTATTGAGAAGCACAGTGAGGCAGGTCATGCAGAAACCTGTAATGGATGAGCTAAATGTGGCATGTGGTCTATAAAATTTGGTGTACAACTGGCTTTTGACTTGTTCTGTGTTAAGTTTCATTCTCCTGCAATTTTGCAACAGACATGAATAAAATTTTAAAACTGATTCATTCTCCTCTATAATGTTCACAAATAAGCTTTCCTCTTTTCAGATTTTACTTCTTATTTCACCCTCAGTCCAGCAAAAAAGACTGTAGACACAAGAGTAATGGACTAAATCCCAACCCTATCACTACTAACATTTTAACAGCATTACCTGGGTGTGCAAGTTCACACCTCAATAAGGAATAGGGTGAAACATGGAGAATTGCCATCTTTACAGCTGCTGCTAGCTCACATGGCAGCAAGGCAGATTGCTGTGAGGACAGTGCTACATCTGCTGCCCTGTTCATGGCAATGAACCAGACTCTCCACAGCCAGCTTCCTTGTGCTGCTCACATAGTGCAAAGGGATGCTGATAAGGCCACAAATAGCTTATAAAGAATTAAGATACTGAAGAAAAAAAAAGGAAATCACATTCACCTAAGCATGTCAGACTTGAATTTCTTTTGTGTGAGTCCTTCTCTTGTTCACATAGTGTGATGAAGGGTAAATTGTGGGAATGGTGGTGTACTGCTACAGCCATCCACTAATGGTCTATTCCAAAATTACAGTTCAGCATAACTTGGTAATTGCTGTTATCCACGGCAGGAAGCAAAATGCCTTTAAGACAGCCCTTAGGAATATATTGAAGGGAGTCCTTGCACAGGAAAGAGTTTAACCCCAGAGCTTTGAAAAGAAAAAAAAAAAAAGACAAAACCTTTGATCTTGATAATTTGCTACAGCCTGAGCGCACAGCTCAGGGCAGAAGCATTGGCCTCTGCTATCTTCAGAGCCTGGAGTGGCTGCGTGCCAAGCAAGTGCTCTGCGGTCCAAGCATAAGGACGGCTCTAAATAATATCGGCTACCAACAGCCCAGAGGGCAGCAGTGCAAGAGCTGCGCATGAACTGGGGCAGGCAGCACCACTGCCATGTATCCTGTTTTGGCAGCAAAGTGAGGTGCTGATTTTGAAAATGCCATCTCTAAGTTGTCTCTCGAAATAATATAATCCTCTTACTTCCTGCTTCACTTCAAGTTTTAAGGTCGCTTTGGTCTTCTGGGGCAGTGTAAAGCTGTTGTAGCTCCATAGGGGAGAATCTTGGCTATTCCTCTTAGAGAAAAGCTTGACTGTCTGAGATGTTGTAGAGAGCAACATGAATCTCAGTAACCCTCTGAAAGTGCAGTATACACAAATAATCTTTGTGCCTGCAATTCTCTCCTGGCCTGGATGCTAAGGCAGTTTTTAATGAGGATTTGGCTCTGAGTGCATGTTTCCATGAAATGCTTACAATCTTCTTTTCCAGCCCCCACAATAATACCTACGTGCACAAAAATAATAAAGTCTCATGTACAAATATGCAGAACCACATGCCAGTTCTTCAGCTTTCCAGCCCTTCCAAGGACTCCAGCAGAATGGCATTAGAGAGGGGCAGGAGGACAGCTAAGATGCTGACACCCAGAACAAGGAGCAAAGAACATATTGAAACACTTTGTCAGGTCAGATCTTTATTCTGGCTCTGAAAACAGAGCTATAGACTGACAGAAAGTGTTTATGACCTGAGCAGAAAGAAGACAACAGTGAAAGGATAAAGGCCTGTTAAACCAGGATACAGCTGTCCCCAGAGAACTTGATCCTGGCCAACGGGCTTTGGCAAGGAACAGTTCACATGCAATAGCTGTGTTTTGCTGTGGATGATTGCCTAAATCCCAGCTTAAAGTGGTTAAGTGTTCTACTCCCCCTCACATGATGATCTCTCGATCTGATAAGTCTAGGAGAAAGGGATGCAAAAATAACTAAAAATTAGTTTTTTTATATTTTTGAAACATCTATTTTCATTATGAAAAAAAAATATAGAGGGAATAGATGTACATGGAAGCTTTTTGCTTCCATGAGGGTAAACAAAATTATGGGAGATGGCAGGAAGACAAAAAAAGATGCTGGAAAGAGAGAGGAAAACTGCAAAATGTAGTTAGTTCATCATAAAATTAAGAAGTCTAATGATGACAAGACTACCAAGAGATGCAACACAGAGTCACAGAATATGCTGCATTGGAAGGGACCCATCAGAATCACTGAGTCCAACTCCTGGCCCTGCATTGGACATCCCAGGAGTCACACCATGTGCCCGAGAGCACTGTCCAAAGGTTTCTTGAACTCTGTCAGGCTGCCTGGTGCTGTGACCACTTCCCTGGGGAGCCTGTTCCAGTGCCCAACCACCCTCTGGCATTTTCCTGATATTCAACCTAAACCTGCACTGATTCAGCTTCATGTCATTAACAAATAATTAAATTAACAAATCAACACTGTTCACTGACTTCTGAAAATTTGTCATTATCCTTAAGAAATGAGTAATAACAAACCATTAAAGTAATGCTACAAGGTTTTTCTGTACTTTCAAGAAAAATAAAATGATTTAATGTTTCTATGCAGGAAAAGACAACCTTGAAAAACGAGTATTTTTGTTTCAGGGATATGCAAAACATGAATGAAGAGAATCAGGAAGTAGAAGTGTCCACATCAACAAAATGGACTGTCACAGGGCTAGAGCTACCTGGAAGGGTCCAAAAGGTGGCCGTCTGTGCAGCTCAGTCACTTATTGGTGCAAAGTCTTTGTGACCAGAAAACCCTTTGACATTAACAATTCTACTGGGCAGTGACAGTGACATCAAGTGGATACATTAGTGAATTAAACAACTGAGTTACTCTGGTACACGAGAAGCTGTATTTTAGTAATGATTCATCTGAAAAGTGCTTCTACCATATGACAGATTGAGAAGTGATTTGCCCTTTGAGGGACTCTGCATTCATGTGTACATCATCCCCTCCCTGCATCTTCATAAGAAGGGTAACTCCCACTTCATTTATTTGAACAGAAGAAATGGGGAAATTTTCCAAAGAGGCTGAGAAAAGGGTAAAAAATTGGAAGCTTCATCCTTCCAGATACAAATAGCAACAGTTCATGAATGCAGAATTAGTTTGGGAAAACTCAGATGCATAAAATAGGGCTGCCCCAGGCTGTTTTAGCTTCTTCACAACAATGCTGTAGTACCTATTTAGTTATCCAGTAATGCCAAGCAACTGCTGATGACTTCATTATCCACAAAGTATGCATGCATGCACCCCAAATGAGTCCACTGCAAATGTACTCGCATAATTAAATTTACAGTAAGGTACCAAAGCATTTTTAAAATACATGGGGACTTTTTAATGAAAAGACTTCTTTTCCTCTAAGTGGGTGAAAATATTCAAATGTAAAACCTTCATAGTAGCCTTATTCTGAGATGAAAACACACCATTTTCTCCATGAGAGTGGTGGCAGTGTGTCTTTTATCTTCATCTGCCAACACCCCTGTTTCAACCATATACTCCCATGTGACCAATACTCCCATTTCAGCCTAAGTGCCTGCCACTCACTGGAACTTTTCTTTATTAGGACATTTTATTAGAGGGTTTGTATTGCTTGCTCAGCACTGCTGGAGAAGTGCCTTGCAAGTGAAATCAACAACGATGCTCAAGTGTGTAGTGGACTTGGTGAAATATCCACACTCTCTTTTGGTAGTAAAAACAGGCTTGCATTTTGTCTTGATTTCTGTCAGCATCTGCCTGCTCACTACAAAGGAAAACTAAGTGTTTTAAACCTAGATTAGCTGGTGAAACAACCTTTGGTGGCTACACAACTTTTGATGGCATGGCCCAATAAAATGTAGTCCAGATATCAGCAAAATTTTTTGGACCATCTCCGTTGCCTACAGCTTCCACCACACAGACAGTGTGTATCTCTTTGATTTTTGTGGATGGAAGTCTACAGAAATGCAAAATCTTGCATTAGAGCAAAGCATCCTCATATTTTCCTCATGGAAGGTGTGGCAATGAGGAGCTGCACTGCCAGCCACTAGCATCCTCCAGGTATTAAGCAAACATCTCCAGACACACTTGCCTTGCCCAGGTTGTACAGAGGTGCCAGGGTGATTTCCTACTATCTCCATACCTACTGGAGATTCCAAGGTTAATTTTTTTGCCAATGAGAAGTTTCGGTATTTTACATTATGATGAATCTTTGCTCCCTGGTCTTCTCCAAGGTCCCCTGGCAGACTCACAGGAGAAGAGATTTCTTCCACTTCAGGTTGCCCTGTGCAGCTAGGGTGGCTCCCAACCTTGTTCCCTTTTGGGATGAGAGCACACACAAAAGCAGATGAGAGTGCCAACAAAGGAAGGATTTTATGTTTTGACTGGTGCCATGATGGCTCTTTCATTCAGCTTTTATCCTTAAAAACAGCATTGCCTTAGACTGCACATCTGCTGTAAAAGAACAAATATATTGCCTACTTCTGTACATACATCCTCTGTCTCCTCAGAGGCCTGTGCTCCTCACCACAGAGGTGCCCAACCTTTGCTGAAGCAAAGTGACTATACTGAAAATCAATAGTAGAGCTAACCACACTAATACCCTCTGTGTGCTTCAGCTTCCAAGACCAATCATCTGCTCTTGAGGAAATGCTGAGAGGAAATTAGAAATATTTTTAAAAACCCCACACCTTTATAAATTATTGTGAACGTATCGCTGCTGCAGATGCATAAGTGAAAGTAGGAGTTAATGTTCTTTGTCACTTCAGAAAAAGCTTTAGACAAGTGCACAGGTCTTACCTTACTGCTGACGAGTACCTTGTAAAGGATTTCTTTATGAAGGGGTGTGGAGAAAAATAGAATGCAAATCCTTCTGTAATTAAACCTGAGATTACTTGCTTTATGAACAATTTAGATTTCTGGGGAAAAAAAAAATAAAGAGGAGAAACAATGTTCTATTGTAGAACTGCAAACCTTTTGCTAGAATGCTTTCAAGACCAATGCTAGCATTCCCTATTCAAACCTGGATGAACAGGCTTTCTTCCCTACAAAACCACTGTAATGTACCTTGGCCAGGAAAACACTGAGAAGCCAAAACATTTGTATAAGTTCAGTGTAACTGAAGAATAATTAGTACATAGGTAAATAATAGAGTGTGTTAATGCAATGTAAACCTGCATGAGATCTGTGTTCTGTAGCAGAGATTTCACGTCAATGTCAAAGAAAGAATAATGCCTAACAATTAGAGTTTGTGATGCTGTCACTGGAGGAAAGGATTTCATTGCATGTCTACAGGGATTGTCTTATCAGGCCATTTGGATGCAAGATCGTGATGGTAAAACTATTCCACTGTATGCCTAGCCCCTCTGACTATTGCATTACAATGCTGTCAGGGTGCTGGGGCATAAAGATTTTACTGCAATCATTCTGAAGTTAATACGTCCAGATACGATGATCTCAGTGTAGCTTGTTTTCCCAATAAATTTAAAAGAAAAAACAGATAAAAAGAACTGAAAAATCCAAAAACAATATTGAAGGTTGTTAAGGTTTGGGAAGGGCACTCCAGTTTAATGAGGCACATAAGCTCAGAATCTTCCATATTATTATAGCACCAGTTGGGTCATGAGACTCTGGGATATGATGCATGCAGTTGGAATGGAGAACCCTAATTTATCAGATATTCTAAATGTTCTGTTTTGGAGATACCGTGGCATTTGAGCATACGTAGCTCTAGTATTCCTAGATGTCCTAAAGGGAATACCATACATAATCCTGAAATCTTCCTCAGATGTCAAATGTTTAATTGTTTCTATTAGCCGCTTTAATGCTCTATTCATACGGGGTTAAAGTTGACTGATAGGGTTGCATACCCTTTCAGAATCACCAATACATCTGTATTCCCGTTTTTAAAGATAAAAAATGTGAAGTTAAAGTATGCACCATCCCTGCCTCAAAGCCTTAGCTCTGCCCTCAGACTCAAGAGCAGTACAGCTAACGGGGGTGTGTATGCTTGCTGCAGCCACAGCACGTGTCTGACACACCATCCCCTTGGCAACCCCTTGTCTCATTTATCTTCCTGAATGCTCGGCTAACCTTCTCTATCTTATAGGCAGCTGCTCTGATTGGCACAGATGTTAATTAAACTAGGTAGTAACAGAGCACACGCTGGAAAGGCGGCCCTCGGAGCTGAAAGGGATCCTCGTCCGCACCACTGCCCCACTGCAGTTCTTGGTGATGTGCAGAGTGGAAGGAGGGAAGAAAAAATAACCTTATCCATGTTCCTAAGATCTCTAACACTCATGATAGCAGAAGAAGGGACAGGGCAAGCACCAACTGGTGGCAACAGGCAGCAAATGGAAGTTACTGGTGAGCTGGAGATGTGGACAAAACACTGCTAATTGCTAACAGTGACCTGAGTTAAATTTCTGTTTTCTCTGCCCATGGGTAGCAATTTTCTTTTTCCTTATTTGAGCACTGTGATCTTCCATGTTGCCCAGAGTATTATTTCAGGCTGAAATGTGCTATGAGGATATGAAACAGAGTTAAAATTATAAGAAACAAGCTAATGCATCCTTCAACTCTATTTGCTTTTCTTAAATTTTTCATCCAATATTGTGGAAATTTCCTCCCTAGAAAGTTTCACGGTGACTTTCCTACTTATTACAGAAAATCACATCTATAAGTTGGTCCTAACTGTGAGAAAGACAAATCAGGAAATTTCCCCTGAAAAACCACTCTACTGTAACACCCATTTACAGAACACTGCAAAAGGCAAGATGAACTCCCAGAACATGTTGATATATGAATTTTATTGGACATAGCACATTTTAAGACCCTATGCTCACTCCAACTTTAATAAATCCATATCCAATTCTCTCAGCTGTAGCAGAGTACTGGTCTTCCTGCACCTGTTTATTTTGCATCAAGCTGTGCTGCAGGTACAACCAGAACCTTAAATTTTGAAAGTTTTGGCTGCTGCAACGAGTTGATGAAAATCAGGCACTGGATAAGAGCAACTGAAACCAGGTATATCACACTCAGCTTGGATCCATCACTGAACATTCATGCAAAGTGAAAAAATGGATGCCACCTGTTTCTTTGAGGGCGTCATGAGAATTCCTCCCTCAAATGGTTGAGTTTTTACTTCAGATCTGAATAATCACAGAGATTTTTCCGAACTGAGAAAATCTGTGGATTGTGCATTTAAATAGAAATGGTTTGCTACGAGAAAGGAAATGTATTTTATATAATTTTTACTAACTGCTTTAGATTCACTTAGGTTCCAGATAAGATTAAAAGTAGGACCAGAAACTAGCCTGTTTAAACAGATACTGCAAGTTTGAGAATGTCTGGACCAGACCCCTCTGCAATCAAAGCTGTGAGCAATGAGCAGAGATTCTCTGTACTCCCAGGTAAGAAACTACCTGCTGACAACTCTGCAGCTGCTGGTCAGTCTTCCGTCTCATCAGTCCTCTCACTCCGTTCTGTGGGGCACTGCAGCTCCAGAAGTGCTCTCTTTCCCATGGTGTGTAACCTGAATACTTAAGGCTGTAAAAGGTCTCGGAGGATGTAACCAGGCTCAAGTCATTACCCCTCTCCCCAGCCAACATGCTGCTTAAGAACTTTATGCTCTGTTTGCCTTAATCCTTGCCGGTGCCGTTGGATGTGTTGTGCCTCCCCTTGCCTTCTCCTACCAGTTGTGATTTAAAATACATCAGAATATGACCCAGTTTTATAGTCACGGCGGGCTGTTTGCAGCACACAGAGCAGGTAGGAAGCTTCTCTAAGCTCCCTGTCTTTTTGAATCAAAAAATCATATGGTTGGTCTCACACATCCTGTGCCAAGCTCATATGAACTGAACTTCAGAAAAAGTAGAGAAACACTGCTCCCATTACAGTATTAAGAGTATCCTGGCTCTGTGTGCCTGCACTTGAAGTAGCACTGAATATCAGTTTATTCTATTTTCAACATTTAATTAAATAATAATAAAAAATTCCTTCTATCTACCTAAACCACCACTTTTCCAAGACATTCCTAATTAATAGCCATGCTTCTGTACTATTCCCCTGTTTGGTGTCATCATCATACAGTTCCTGTAGCTGGAGAAACTGTTCAGTTTAATTTCATGGCTTAAAGTTTTTCAAAGAGAATGCAGAAAAAAAAAAAAGGAAGACATTACCTAGGACCTGAAACCAACATTAAAGCCCAGTCAGTATATATCAGAACTTCATAATTAATAGGTTTCATCCCTAGGGGAGCTGAAAGGGATTAAAGAGATTAAATCATTTATTCCTATTTTGTTGCCAAAAAAATCTCAATGTTCTTGTATTAAATATAATATATATTCATATATATTTTTCTCTGAGTGGGTTCCAAAACCAGCCCATCAGCTTTAAGAAGCACTTGTTAATGCCTCCACCATAGAACAGCATTTGTTTGAAATATTTGCATGCCATATAGTTCAGAGTATGTTCTTTTTTTCTAGGCAACAGCTAAAAATTTTACTACAGCATTAAGAAATTTTAATGACTGTTAAAAGGTTCCCTAATGACTATAATAAAGGACAATATTTTATTGATGTCAGCAACTAGCAGTTGACTTATGCAGTACTACTTTTTAATCTTCTGGTTTGCTGTGTTCTTATATATCTCTGCTCCAATTCTTAGAGCAAAACCTGATGCATCTCACTGTGACTTAATGGATTTACTCATAGAGCTAAAGAAGTCAATGCTGAAGTTACTTAATGAAATAAGTGCTATCTCTCCAGTGCATATTCAATTTTTCCACGCTCTTTTCATGCTCATCATTTACATTTGGACAGTTGTCTGTTAACCTGTACAATGCCTCCCCTAGCCTGGAAATCCAAAGCCTCATTGTTTATGCCACACTTTGTTTGCCAAGACATCAGTAAAAGGTCCAAAATCTAATTCCTGGGTAAAGAAGACATCCCAGGCTTGGGTGCCCAGTCCATTTGATTGCCGTCTATTTTGGTAGCAGAAATTCAAGCACGAGTTTGTTACCACCTGCTGATCTTTCCTTAGTCTATGGAAGTGCCTGTGTTGGTCTATCAGGACATCCCGGAAACCTACAAAGAGAAAGGTAGAAAGCCTTTGAAAAACTGCAAAAGATCATGGAATCAAGTCAGCTATTTTTTCCTGACTATACCCACACCATAAGGAAATGAGATGTGGCTGGGGTTCTGGTATATTTACACTTCTGATTTGCTGTGTGACCTTGGGCAAGTCATTCCTCCCTTTTGTTCCTTTGTTTCTGTATCTGCATTACAGAAATAATAATTACATTTTCTGCTTCACACAGTTCTTCTGAGGCTTATTTAGTGTTATCAATGCACAATGCTTCACTATGCTAATAGTGGAATTATTTTAACAAATATGTCAATCTGGAATGACTGTTGAGAACAACAAATTCAGAAGTTCTCACAGCAGTTCTTAGACCTGCCCTCACAATCCCAGGCATCCATCTGAGGAAAAAAGCTCTCAAAGAGTTGTATTATCAATGAAAGGCAGCAGTATCAAAGCCCCAGGGTTGCTCTGGCCTCTAAATGCTAGTGCAAGAATATAAAGGTAACACAGGTGCATGGCTGGAGCAACCCCCATTAACTGAGTGTGAGGGAGCTAGCAGGGGAAAAGCCTAACACACTGACTGGCTCCAAGCCCTGGCTGGGCTGGTGGTGGCACAGCAGACCACAGCCCATTTAAATCACACTGCCCTCTCACATTAATCCTTGCAGAATGCTGAAACCATGCTACTTTTGATCACTTCATTCATTTGATTACTCCAACTGGTCAAAACAGGGTTTGGAGCACGCCTTGCACACGGAAGATGAAGGATGGAAAGGGTGTAGGCACGAAGGTTTCTTACATAGACGTCTGGCAGTTCCTTACAACTTATTAGCAGACCTCCCTGGTCCTCACAGATACTGGGAGAGTGCAAATTAACAGAAGCAATTAATTACTCACATGTAAGCTGCTGGACTCAATCCGGGGGAATGGAGAGGACAACAATCCACGAGGTCAGAATGGAGCCTTAACGAGCCCTCCTGGCCCTAGACCCTGTGACTATTCAATTAGGCACGAGACCTCGCTGCGTGCCAAAAGGCCTTTCGCCCCAGCCTCCGGAGCTGCGGCACCTCATGCCAAGCCACAGACCTTGCCCTGGAAGTCTGGGCTGGCGTTAAACACCGGGTAGTTGGACTGCTCTGGATCTCAGCCCTGAAATGAGGGCAAGCGAGTGACAGCCCAGCACAACTGCAGCTGCTCTTCACTTCACTCTTGCCTTTAAGCACATTGTGTTTTGTCGTCTTAAATTACAGTAAAATTGCAGTCAGCTGGGTAAACCCAAAGGCCCGTGTTGTTCTTAGTTGGTTTCTGCTATTCACAGAGTTTTCTCTCATGCACACCTATAGTTACTCAAAAATGCTTAAACACTACAATGTTCATCTGAAGGCAGGGAATTTTGTGTTTAAATGAAAACCCAGCTGATTTTTAATACCCATTTTATCTTTCACCCACCTCACAAGTCTCCTTCAAAATGATCCCTTTCTAAGTGATTAATTTTCCATGAGAAGATGCTAACACTAGGACAGTGCAAAAATAAATATCAGAAAAGAGCAAGCAAAAGGGAATGTGTCACATACTGACTACAGGGAAACAGTGCAAAACATCTAATCACAGCAGTGCCAGGAAACTTGAACCTGTCCAAAAGGATCCAGTGTTCTCAATGTTTAATTGCTGTTGATGGCTGCTGGTCAGTCATGCATGACAATGTGTGTGTCACGCTGCTTCCTGCCTATGTTCATTCCTGTCAGCCTTCACTCCAGGTGATGAGTACTGCTTCTCTGACCAGGAAAGGGAGAGAGTGAGGGAGGGGAAAAAAGAGCCCTCAGAGACACAAAGCAACTTGTACCCAAATAACCCAAGCCACAGGAACAGAGCACCAAAAATGGACAGCAAAGGCCAGCTTTTATAAACTTCTATACTCCTCCCTATTTATGCTTAAAACAAAGAAAACAAAACAAAAAACAAACAAACAAAAAACAACAACAAAACAGCAAAAAATCAACAAAAAAAAAAAAGTGTGGCATCTGCGACTGACAGTATTCCAACTGGCAAGTCTCAGGTCTCCTGTTTGCCTGATTATATGTTTGAACACATGCTTGGGGCTGCATGAAGTAATTTGAATTACAATCGGATAGCAATGAGCATTATCTTTTTTGGGGAACTGGAGTTTTATAAACCTCCTCCTTGATCTAATAAGAGAAAGGTAGGGGGGAAATATAGGAGAAGTAACTTAAAAGGTCTAGAAATTATATAACAGCTTTCCACTGCTTTCTTAAAGTGACTGTTTAATGGTTTATGTATCTGGGCCCAGATTCAGCAAAGCACTTAAGCATACATTTAACTTTAAGTATATGAATGATCTCATCCTTATTCAGCAAAACCCTTAAATAAATTCTTAATTTTAAGCCTATGCTTAGCTGTGTTGCTGTAGCAGGACCTCATCACACACTTCTGCATCCTGCTATGTCTGTCATATAATTAAAAAGAGTGCTGGTCTTTTACCTCACCCATTGCTCTCTTCTTTTCAAAACAACAGTCATTATTTTGCCATTAACTTCCTTTTGCTTCATGCAAAACCTGGGAGTCAATACATTCCTTAAACATCGAGAACGTATCTGTTCATTCCCATTCCACTTTGGATCCATCTGCAGCTGAAGTGAGGGTGAGCCCTGCTGCAATCTCCAGTGGGAGCTGGGTCAGGACCATGCTCCAGATGTGTTGCAGCAGTACATGGACTGAGTTGTCTAAGAATGGGAAAGGCAGTGCAGGGAGGTTTTTCTGCCACAAAAGCACAGTAACAAGGCTTTAGCTGATTCAAAATTGATCTGACTTCAGCTGTGGTCAGGATACTTTGAGGAAGGAAGTAAAACATCATTTCTGGACTACAATATTTTAGCAATTAGGAGATAGCATATGACATTAGTTTTGATGATGTAATTGTTTTACAATCATCTTGTTATTCTCTCTGTGTACTGCTTTCATTCATCTCTCCAATAAGTGGGAAATGTAGGTAGAATACAAAGCAGGGAGAAGAGCTTGTTTCACACAATGTTTCTGGCTCATTTGAAGATGTTCCTTATAGCAATTGCCACCTTTCCATATCCACACTCAACCACCAGTGAGAGTCAGGAAGGCTGTTCAATTTCATTTATGTTAAGGATGATGATGAGAATCATGTTTAAGTACTAATACACAGATCCAAATTGAGAAATGCTGTGTGGGGAGGTCAGTCCACTTTATTTTTCCTGAATCGGCTTTTTTTTAGCTTTAATATTTGGAACAACGTGACTTCCTCCTCCTGTGACTACCATCACAGAGGAGAGTCTATGGGTTTTTAAATTATTGTTATTATTACTACTACTACTACTACTATAGAGGTGATATGGACAAAGAGAGCTAGAGGTGCACAAGGAAGAATAACCCTACTCAATTTATGTTATTTAATGTATATGCTCTTTTTTTTTTACCACAGATTGAAAAGTGGCAGCAAAATAACTCACTAAAGAAGTCCTGGGGTACATTCAATTGTCACAATTTCTATGTTTGGAAGTGCCATGGAAGGAAAATAAAAACATAAAATAAGTAGTTTTGCAAGAGCAGAACTAATGAAGCCCTGTTTCCTGCAGTTTTGTGCCTCATAATTAATTGTGAGCTACAGTTGAAGCTTTTCCCAGGGGTGGGGCACATATGGTCCATCTCTCACACTCTCTGAAAAATATATAGATAGATATACTGTCTGGATTCTTTATGGTTAATAATGCATGAACTCACTCTGCAGTCTTGTTGTTAGGCAGGCTCCTTATCGGGTGTCTTTTCTTCACCATCCTCCTTCTTCCATCCTTCCACAACAAGTACAGAATTTTATTTTAATCTTAAAGGTTACTTCTCTGCCAAATTTGTCTGAAATCACCAAAGAGATTTAAACCTGAGTAGGTTAAACTATACACATGATAAAATGTATGTTAAATACATTATATACATAAACATGCAAACTGTGTGACTGAGTAAGCCTTCCCCCTTTACGAAAGGTGGCTCTCAATTGTATACGACACCAGTAGATACTAATTTTCATAGATACTTATTTTCATAATGTAAAAGCAAAGGGAAAATACTATCATTTAATCCTTGCCCTTTTTTGGCATCCTCTCTTGTAAAGGAGAAGTCACCAACACTCATGAGAACTGCAACAGAGATAAGCCAAATGAGCTCAACAAGAAATGACAAACTTACTGCCAGCATGGGAACATGCCATGAAGTCAAGTCTGTGAAGTTCAGGTTTGGAATGCATTATGGATTCTGAAGAAAAGCTCAGACTACACTGAAGTGCATGCTGGCACTGAAGAACTTTCTCATATATGGTCCTTTCCTTTGTGTTCTGCACGGATGTTAACGATTTGAAACATTAAAAGGCATTGTTCCTAGTTGTGGTGATTTTCAGAAAAAGGGAACTGTGAAAACAGGATTATGAAACCATTGGAAACTTAGAACCACTTTTGAAGTTCAGGCCACATAATGACTGTGTGTAGAGGAGGATGCAGCAAAACGCTTGGAACTTGGCCTTGAATAAGATAGCCAAAAAAGCTCATGTAAAATTAATAAGCAGCCTTCCTTTTCATTTTAAATGCAACCAAAGCCCAAATGCTGGAATAAATACATTCAGTATACAGACAGAATTTTCATAAATCAGCCATGCTTATCCATATCCTTTGTACTTTGTAACCATTAGCCATACACTCTATCGAACATAATGTTTCCTGAGATCCCTGGTGGCTTCAGTATTAATCTGAATTCTGTGATTCTACTGTCAAGTTTAAATTACAGATCTGACCACAAACTCATTAGAAAATATGCTGCTCTATTCTGTGCTTCTCTTGTCCTGATTTCATATTTTTGGGGGTAAAAAAAAAAGAAGAAATAAAAAAGAAAAAAAATTGCCATTGCTGTTGCAAAAAGACTGATCTCTATGATGTGGCAATGAGCTAAATTTATTTTAGGAAGTGTTGAAAAAAGGAAAAGGATACATCTTCATCTAATCCATAACTAATGTTAATTGGATGTTTGAGGATAGATATTTCTAACAATTATGTACCACATTTATTTATTTATATTTTATGTAAAGGATGAAAGCTTAATTCTCTTAACTACCAGGGGGCAAGTATAATCTGTCCAGAGGAAAGCACAGTATGGCCAGATAAAATGATAGCTCTCTCACACTGCTCTGTCATTGCAACTAAGTCCTGACATGAAAGCCTTAGGGTGTGGTAAAAAGGACTGCCCTCCAGTGTGCTGAAAGGAAACTTCAGCATCCTTGCTCATTCATTTTTTGTATAAAAACTGACAGATGTGTCAAAGGTGTGATAGTTTTGTGAATAAGTAATAAGTCCTGACAAGTTGGACCTTATCATTCCCTTCAGCCTAAGGTGAGGAAGGAGCCTGGGGTAATAGCAGGGGCAACAGAAAAGCCCTGGATGGGACTTGCGGGATGGCTCGTCTGTGCTCCTGCTGGTACAAAATGGATTTGATGACAAATCTGATCAAATTCATGCCTGGTGTAATTTCGGAGAGGTCAGTGGTATTACAGCAGGGGAAGCATCAGTCCTTGGTGTTTATTTAGGGAAGATGGCAGAGGCTTTGGAATAAGAGCAGTGCACTGAGCCATGAGCTCCCTTTCCCTCAGCAGCGTGGTGTGGATACTTCACATGAAGGGCAGTTGGTTATCAGCGTCGTGTACGAGTACTTTGTTAAAACCTGTGTTCCAGCATGGCTCACAGAGAAGGTGCAATTACTGCACTCGGCCAGTGTGACCCTTAGAAACCTTTCCCAGCACTGCCAGATCCACCTGAAATCTCTTTCCAAACAAAAGCAAGCTAAGATTCTTCTCTTTGCAATATCTGGGTCACATTACAGGAGATTTACACTGAAGTGGGAGAAAAAGAAAGGAGATTGCAATATATTTATTTGTGAAACAAAAGGTTTGCCTTTCTGCAGGGATAGCAAAGTTCATATTTACAATGCATAGACTTGCAAAGATCACTAGTGCAATAAGAAACATACATGAGGTAGTTTGGAAAGCAGGAATTCCAGATGGAAGGGAGCATATCCGAATGAGGATGCAAAAATATTTTTACAAGTAAATACACATGGTCTCAGTATGTGATTTTCATAAGCTTTCATCAGAAGGAAATAAACCAATATGGAAATGACAGCAGCTGAGATACTTAAGAACATGATTAGCTCTCAAACTTGGGAAAAAAAAGTGTTTGGCAAATTATAATGCTACTTAGATTTCCTTATCTATGTATTTTTTCACTCAGGCGTCTAAAAAACCAGGAAAATCTATTATAACATTCCAGATAATGGGAAAAAGGAAATAAAAAAATCAGATCAGGTTAACATATTGGTATTTTACATGCAACATATATAGGCCAGATAGACAAAGGAGGAGAGAACAGGATACGGTATAAGAGTATGCTGTGCAATGGCATAGACTTTGCAGGTGATGGATGGTAGTAAGACACACAACCTCAGGGACAGAGGAAACTGGGACATGTGGAAAGCAAAAATCCCAGAAGCATGAGAGGGGACTGCAGGAATAGCATGGCAGTGAAGGACATTTGTTGAAGAAGTCAGAAGGTCAAAGGCAAGCCAGACATTGTAGGCAAGAACACAGAGCCCAGTTTCCTGAGTGCAATGTAGCAGGAAACAGGTTCTGGAAAGTGTATGGGGGTACCAAATATATGTGATGGGCACAGAGATATGAAATACTGCACAATGAGGCCAGACAAGTGCTGGCAGATGGGTTTGGACTGGGGGTAACAGTCTGTTCCACATTTCACAGACGTGTTCCAACTACTACAACTCTCCCCCCCACCCTGCTTCTTTATGTTTTAAATTGCTTCAGTGCTGTCTTTCCTCTTTGTTTTTTTTTTCTCCTAAGGCCTGAAATGCGATGCCTGCTATGAACACTGTCTTCTTTTGACATTTTCACTCCCTGATAATGCTGCAAGCTAGCCTTGAATTTAAAAAGTGGCACGCATGCACACACTCAAGCACTCCCACTCTGAGGCTGTCATTCTCATCAAACATCTGGAAATCTGTTTGCCAGAGTGCTGCTGCCAAATGCTCCTGCCTCATCCAGGCAGAATTGTGCTTCCCCTACAGGGTAAGAAAGAAGTGCTTGAGAGCAGATTTACAGCTGTTGATGTGGCAGCACTGAAGTCTTGTGTGGCAGCTCAGAGCTCTTTATTTATGGCTTTAACTCTCAGAGGAGTTTGGTTAGAGAGTGTACTGGATGTGGACATCCAAAGCCTTCTTGCAGCCTGAAGATTCCTTCCTTTTCCTTTTATTTCTAGCGTCTTTCCCATCCAGCCCTTCATAACTCTGGCCAAACACAGATGGCTGTAATTCCCTCAGACTCTGAGGACAGCATCAGCCTTGGTACTGAGATCTCGCTAGGCAAAGTACCACAAGATTTCATCTCTTAGCCCAGAGGAAGAAGAAATAGAGGATCAGACTTCAAGGCATCTAAGTGCCTAAATCCCATCCCCTTTCTAAAGCAGTCCCTGAGCTGAAGAAAATTCTGTTTCAGGCAGGACACATGAAACTGGTAACAAATATTGCCTTGTCTTATCTCAGGTCATAGGAATAAATCCTGTTCCCCTGACCTCCTCCCCTGCCAAAAAAAATAATTAGGGAAATGAGAGGGAGGGAAGGCAAGGAGGTGGAATTAATGCTGTGAGCTATAAGAGTTGGAAAGATACATGTGGAGAAAAGAGAGAACGGGATTGTATCCAGTCCAAAAAGATGCTTCTATCCAGTTCTGGATAGTGAGTGGGAAAGCAGAGGAAGAGCAATGGGAAATGAACAGAACTGAGACAAGATGACAACAAGCCACCTGCAGAGACATAGCAGAACAGTAAATAAAAGAAAAAAAGCCTTTCTTGTACTTTCCATAACACTGGGACTAGCATGCAGGATTCCCAATGCAAAGCCCAGACACAGCTGTTTCCTTACTAGCCTAAGTAAGTTAACAGAAAATTTACATCTTGGCTAAGACATTCAGCATGCTGGTGTGCAGACCAGAAATACTCATTTTTTAAAGGATTTTCCCCAAAAGGAGCAAAGCTTGCACACCAGGACACAGGGAAGCATTTGATAGCACAGCACGGAAGGGGAAACTGACTATTCTGTCCCTATTAGGACAGCTGGAAGTTACAGTAAATGGGCTATTGAGAACAATGGGTTGGAGCCAATGGAAAGGCAACTTCCAAACATTTCAATTTAAAGGTCTCTCAGCTATGGAAAATGATTGCCATGGGGCTTTGTTTCAGGTCGAGGCACCAGGGAAAGTGCATTTAGAAAGCATGACAGTCCATTTAGCAGGCATCCCTCAGCCATAGGCACAGATTCCCTCCACAAACGCTTGGTTGTGTGCGTGCCTAATCTTCGTCCAACTTGGAGGAAAAACACCACTAAAAGACAAGGAGTTTTTAGTGAAGATTCAGTGGTAAAACCCCACACAGGCATCTCCTCGTACAAAAAAATCCCAAACAAAAAGAAAAACAAAAAAAACCAAACAAACAAAAAAAAAAAAAAAACAAACAAAAAAACAACAACAACAAAAACCAACCCCCCCCCCAAAGAAAAGCCCACCAAAAAAACTCTGAATATGTAAGAGCTGTTAGTTACTGCTGTGCTGTTTAGTGGTTGTCAGGCCAGCCTCAGGAAACATGACTGAGGACTATTGTGCCTTTGGTCCTGATGACGGAAACAACAAACTGTGTATTTATTAACAGTGTTATTTTAACTGCTTACCAGCTAGAATAAAATTAAGGCATTTAGACCTTTTTTTCTCTAAGCATTTCTAAGCTGCTTTAGTGTTCCAGCTATATGTTTATCTTTCAGAAAGAGCATGAACAAAACCAGCCAGATAAGTAACCCTAAAGATGTTGAAAAAGTGAAGTGTCAATAAATTGTTTGAATTTGTACAGTGCAGTGGTCTGACTTAGGAATGAACATCTGAACTAAAGGAGGCTAAAGCTATGATTTTTGTAAGGCTCAAGGAGAGATACAGCCCTGATAAGTGGTCACTATGGCTCACTAGAATGAAGGCACCGTGTCCAGGAAGGTTGGATAACTCATTGCAGGCACAGAGAACCACTGACAGAAAGAAAAGGTACCCCTGTGCTCATGACACACCTCATGTTTTTGAAAGGGTCCAAATTAAAACTCAAGAAAAAGAAGCAAAGGGAAATATTGCCACGATTTGCCTTTTCAACCTGCTTATTTGTGCTCTTAGAAAGAGAATGAAGTTGGAAAATAGTGAGTTAAGAGTTAATGGGCAGATTCAGCAATTGAGTTTACATTTGTTGTCTGGCCTCATCCTGCCTTTTATGTCTATCTTTCTGTGGTCACACATATCCCATCATTTATGCCAAGTTTCACATGTGTGTCTGCATCTGGAGTTTCAAGGTAGTGGCCCAGGAGTCAAAATGCCAACTTCCTTTAAGCTCTAGAATGAATCACTTTGGATGCTTGATTACCCAAGAGCAGGGAGACGTATATGGGAATTAGCTGCCATCAGCAGACGATCGGCTTATTCTACAAGTCTTATAACTTTATCTTGCTCAGAAAGAATAGGATTTAGGGGGAATCTGAGTCATTCTAATAGAACAGATAGTTGTGCCCATTTGATATTTGTGAGAGTAGGCTCATTACATTCATTAGCTGTCTCAGCTGGCAGGCACACTCTTTATAAAGAAGTTTGCAGACTACCTGAGGCAGCTTAACCCACTGAACAACGGTGGTTTTGAGGCACTACAGAATTAGTGGCTTATTGCCCAATCTTCTTTCCATGTATCAAATGTATCCTATTGTAATGTGTGAATGTAGCGTGTATGAAGTATAGCACTCCTGAGAAGAGAGGGGATGAAAGACTCACCAGCACACAGGTTCAGAGGTACAGCAGTCAGGGATGGAGAAGAAAGTTTGGCCAAGTGTAAAAAAATCAAATCTGCAAATACAGGAAAGAGTCAACAGAGGTTTTAAGCAAAATAAGTATCATTTATGTCCTCAAATTGGTTCTTTGCAGAGTAAATAAAATAGGATGATGCATGGCTTCACTCCCAATTTGAAAAAAAAATATGCATTAACCCATCTTTTAGACCTTCCTTTTAGGCAGAGGTCTAATGGGTGCAAAGACATGAGTAGTAGCTTAGAGAGATTGTTATTACATCTTTCAGTGGTTCTCTTACAAACTATTTAGTTGTTTCACTGTTACCTGGGGTACATAAAAGTCTCATTCATTCCTTATGAAAAAGATTTCACACAATCTACAGACAGTGGTGATTCGGGTCAATTACATCTTGCTATGGACACCTATCTGCTCTTGTTTGGGAATCCTCCTATGCAATCATAAAATGATTCATGTGCCAAAACTTGAGCTGCATCGTCAAGAGAGTGCAGATTCACATCTTGGAGGTTAGAATCCTTTGTACCTCTTCTCTTTTACAGGTTTGGGTTTTTTCCCCTGGAATAGCATTTTAAAAAAGACCCCACCATTTGTTATCTCTACTTCTTTTCAGTCTATCTAGCCTCATTATTTTCAAGTGCTTATGGACTGAGGTGGTGACAGCTGATCTGGTTTTTATTATATTTGCTTTTTTTTCTGTTGTACACCCTATGCCTACTTTAACAGAAATAGGACACCAAGAAAGAGTGATGAAAACAGTGACAAAAAGGAGGAAAAAACTGAATGCAACAAAATTTTACTTTTAATCAGCTTTGTTCTAATTTCAATTTTGCCCAACAGTTTTGAATATGCAAAAGAACTGTCCTTCATCCTGATTTAATGAAAATGGTCATTTTGCTGAGGGTGTGCTATGTATCATCCAGTCAAGACGTGAATATGCTCAACTGAGTTGTTTTTTTTTTCTGAGCTCAGTATGCCCTCTGGTTTGTTTCTGATTTGTTTTCACTTAAAAAAAAATTATAGCAGCTAAATCTGCCTCTTTTGCCAATTCAAATATTTTTCAATCTTTCTCAAAGCCAAGTCATTTGTTTCAGCTCAAAGTTACTTCTCTTAAGGCATTTGTCTGAGGTTACTTCTTTTTCTCTCTTCAGCCTGTCCCCACATCTATTCCTTCCATATATCATACAAACTAGTCTGCTTTGAACCTCCCCTTTTGTCAGCCATGATGCTGTGGAGGGCGGTGATTTGTAGGCTCCGAGCAGCGAAGACAATGTATGCCTGGGTCAGTAGTAATTAAGGAATGTCAGTGGTCGAGAGGGAGAAAATTCAGCTCAAGCCAAACTGAAGCATTTAGATATTTTACTGCTGCATCCTTTTAGGCCTCTCTCAGCTTATAAATATTAATTTAAAGACTACCAACAAGGACAGTAAACGGATTTAGGCATAAAACTTCCTGTCAGCGGTGATTTGTGCCCAATAAAAGCAGAGCTGGATAGAGAAAGCCTGCTTCACTAAGTTTATGATAGACAGTGAAAGGCTGCCATCAAAATAAAAAGGCTTTCATTCTGTCTTGTGTTGTATTGGCATCTCCTACCCTGACAAGCATCGTGCTGGGGCTGCCTTGCTCCCTTTCACATCCAGCTCACTGAGGGAAAGGTCTGGGGCAAGACCAGCACTGGCAGTGGGCTCTGCACAGTCAGCAAGATGGAAAGGCAGCTTTTACAGCTGTGGTGCCTTGTAGACCTGCACTGAGATGGAGAAAGCTGACAAAAGGCCATTCTGTTCCTACTAATGCCCAACCTGAAAGTAGGAAAGAAGTCAGCGGGCACTGTGAGGATGTGCCTTTAAAATGTGACTATATTAATTATAATAATATATTAATTATATCTTCCTGACCTCATTTCTGCACAGGAAATATTCACTCTAAATTATAATCTGGTTTATTTTTTGATAGAAAACAGCATAAATTTTATCTCTTTTCTTTGTTTCTCTGAACAGCCTAATTTCTTTTTCTTTGAGTGGTAAGCCATGCTGTTGCTGAGTTGCGTTATCATGAGAAGATGAACACCAGCTAAATATGAAGTAAACATAACTCTTTAATTAATCTTAACACTTTATCCATACTTAAGTAAGTGAGCCTGCATAGAGCAGTTCATATTTCCAATATGTTTAGGTCTCTGTAAAGCCTACCTGTCTCTCTCTCCAGCCAGATCAACAAGCCAACATGAACCTTGTGTCTGATCTGTGTACAATGTTTGGCCAATTTATTTATCCCCACTCTCCATTTACTGCTTGTACTGCAGGGGATGTTGTTACGTGATTCCACAACGTTTCTAGTTTGCCTTGCTCATCTGAGGCTTGCAACTTTAATATTTTACGGAGGCAAATAAAAAGGTATCAACTCTGTAATCTCTATAAATATCTCGGCAGTCTCAGTAGGTCATGGTGATTTTTTCCCTGCTTGGAGACTGCCCAGAAGTCATGCACAGGATGGCTGGTCTCATTCTGGAAAAATGGTTTGTCTGTGTGTGACCTCCCTCCTAGAGAAGCTGCTCTCTGTGGCTCTTCAGTTCACTGTGAAGGCTTGGCCCATGGAGGATCACTGGGGAAAAAGGGCTGCTCGGAAAAACCTTCTGAGTAGGAGGGCAGTGGGAGGAGGAAAAAGGAACATGCAAGTGGGGAAATACCCTTGTGAAAAAAGCTGAGAGACAGAGCTACGCTTTGTTGATGGAATTAACATGAAGCAGAGGCTCTTAGAGAAGATCATTCTGAAAAGGAATGAAAAATACATAAAACTTTGTTTAATTTATGGAATTTATAGGCTGCTGACCAGTAAGTATAAAGTTCTGTTCCCATGGTCCTCACTATCACTCATGTATTACTTGTCAGTAAATGTGGTGCACTCAGAACATAACAGCTACTGCAATATTTCTGTTCCCACTGCAGCTTTACTACACCCATGAAACTCTGTAATCTTTAAATTCCCTCACTGTTAACATCTGCTGAAACATTATTGGTCCCAGCATAGCCAAGCTGCTCTGAAATTACATTTAGCAGAATAGTTAATGCTATCAGTATAATTCTAGAAGCGACCATGTTTTAAAAAGGCTTTATAACTGGTGTGGTGTCTCTGCTTCCCTTTGCTTTCACTCCTTCCCCACTTCCCTGCTTTTTGCCATTATCCCATCTACAGGCCAGAATTCATGTCTAAACAGCATTTTCAGTTTTCTTTTGAATAACATTGTCATTTTGTTTCCCAGCCTTTGACTGCCAAGGCAAACTTCTGAAAACACCTTTGTCTCACCCAGTTACAAGATCAAATTTTAAGAGTCCAAGGGGCTGATGGCAGAAATTTCTAAAGCCTTAATAAAAATATCTTTTATCACCTGTATAGACTGGTTTTTGTTACCCAACATATAAGCTAAATAGACTGGTTGTCATTATTAATGATGATTGCTCAAAATTTTAATTTGCAGCTTATAAAGAGCTCAAGAGTTCAGCTTTGCTTTTATAAGGAAATGTCAAACAGAGGGCATTTAACTAAACCAGGCAATCTGGTAAACATGTAATTATTCTTAAAAAAATAAAATGCAAACACCCTAGAGTATTTTAAATTATACTATGGATTTTTTTAGTACTATGCAATGTAATATATTTTAAAAACCTATGTATGGCTATATAATGCCTTATATAAAACTTTATTCAAAGATACTCAGGAAAATAACCATATTTCTTAGAAAAAAATAATTTACATGAGTTTTTCTTAAAAAAATAAGCACAAAACTTTCATTTTTAATGCAGGGAATCAAAACCCCTGCCTATTCAGCAGTTCCTCCTTCAGCTAGAAATCCTGATAACTGTCTTTCAAAAAGCAGACTTGAAACACACACATTCTAAAGCTGAAAGATTACTGTTAAATGTTTATGTTGCTGTTAGATTTTGTATGTTGTGTATTTAGAATATGACTCTAAAAATTATGTTAATTAAAAAACCTCCAGATTTTCTGTTCACAAAATAACGAACTGTACAATTTACAATCTCAAAGAATAATTATTGTATTACCCAGCATTGCACAAGGATAGATGGACTGCTAAATCAGTTAAATTTAACTGGTTCCTGATTCATGAACAGCAGTAAATGACATCTGTGCCAGATGGCAGTCAGCATTTGTGCATTGATACTCTGATTTTCCCTTCTCACGACCCATCTCGTCTCCATTAGTATTTGCTGCTTAAGTGGCAGTGTCCATCATGAGATCATTTAATGCAGGTTAAAGCCATGCCAGTAAAGGAATTTCCCAGGAACACCTTGCAGGATTTAAATGCTACCACAGCAACAGCAGTGCTACATTCAAGATAATTCATTAAATACTCTGCAGTCTAGTTTTATACTTCTGCCCCACACCTGCCTTATAGTGATGCATTTTTAAGATGATTTTTGTCATTGTCTTCTTTAAAAAGTGATAATGTGTTTTCAGCCAATGACTAAATTAATGATTTCTTCATGAAGTCATTGCTATGAAAGCATGTATATCACAGTATGATGCTATTTCAAGTAATGTGGTATGATTTGCTTTGAAACTTTGCATCAGAGTGATGTTCAGGGTAACTCTGTTAGAGGTGTGGATCCCTTCCTTTCAATCTGTCATGTCTATGTCTGAAGTAGCTGCTGCTACTGCTTGCCAGGAGGGACTCCAAACCATATCAGTGACATCGTTTTCCTTGTAAGAGGCAATCACAGAGCCTTTGAGAGAAAAAGTGAGGAGCTGTTCTATGCATCATTACCATCATACATCAATCTCTGATCATGTCATGGGGCATTATTTTAGAAAAACTTTAATGTGGCTTTTTGTAATAAGTACTTGAATGCACTTTCCTCCCTGTCTTCTCCTATCATGACATAAACTAGCACAAAAGTGGGTAGGAAAAACCATTTCAATGCAATCATTTGGAAATTCCTACCCCCTCATCTGGAAACCTGAAAAAGCTGCAGAATTTCTGAGAAGCACCTATGCTGGCTAATTAACTTAATTAACTTCGAGCATTCTAGTTTTGATTAAAACAGGACTTGGGACAAATGTGCTTTGTCTGGAAAGTTGCTTTTGGAAAATTAAAACTCAATGCTAGCTTATGGTAGGAATCAGAATTATTTTTCAGAATTGCCTTTATATAAAAAAACCCACATTATTTTGAACAGTGCAATGTTTAAATATTACTACTTTTGTAAAAAAGACATTATTTGAATATTTGCCTCAGTCTCAGTATTGAGGTGCAACTAGTGTGGGACCATTTTGGAGGAAGAAGCCATGTGGCTCGTGGATGAAATGCCAGCTGAAGTGATAGCACAGTATCTATAGGGGCAGTGGTATCTTCTGTGTCATACTGTATAAAAGGCTTCTCTTTCCTGACATGCAGAGAAAACCCTACAAAAGTAATCCTCAAACAACTCTAGAGATAATTGCTGAGGGGTGGGATACCTGCATCATTTATGATAACACTGAACCCTGTACTTAGCTGTACAGAGCACTTTCATGAGTCTTGATTTTTTTCAAACTGCTGAACAAATATTTGTTTATTCCATTACTTACTGATTATAATAATTATGACCTGACTTTATGATGACAAATAAATGCACAACATTCTCCTAATTTATTTTATGTGTGACTCCAAATATCTTAAAAGCTGACACTTGCATGAGCTGCCTTTCAGGAAGGGAGCAGCAGTCTCCATAAAGTCATATATTGGAAGCAGCATTACTGTGCTGGTTATGGTAAAACCACATTGTACATACTTTTCAGGCTGTAAGGAGTAAATTAAGGTTGTATAAGCTATAAATCACTGATGGATCCTGGAGTCCTGACTATAAATAGTAATGGCCCTCTTTTAAGTAATGCATGAGATTAAAATAATAATAGAATATGAAATTATACAATAAATATACAATTCAATATACAACTATATAAGACATAAAACACATAAAAATATAAAATACAAGTTAAAAATCCAACCTCTTGTGGGCAGAGGAGGAGAGCAGGCAGTAATGGATCCATGCTTTTGCATGTCTGCCCCAAGCTTGACAAGTCTCCACCTGTTCCCCTATAGATTCTCCTTTTCCCTATCCTGCTCTTCTCTGTTTAGATTCCTTTTCTCAGGCTCATTCTCCCTACATAATCAGGTTCAGCATTACATCATAGTCCTTCTTTCACACACCTGAAGAGCCCTAAAGCAAATGTGCTATAAATTTAGAGACAGCTCTTTGCTTACTGACTAAATTTACTGGATCTCTCACTCTAAGCTCTCACTTTCTGGATAACAATTTGGGAGCGTATGACCTAAATTATTGAGGAAGACGAGGTGTTTAACTGCTGAATTAGATCAAATTCTGGCACCCACAAGCTTCAAAGTTAAAAACTACAGTGCCTAATTAGGACTGTCTCTAGCTCCTGGTCTAAACCATGTATCTTGCTCTAATTGGATCAAATAATTTAAAGGCATTTGGAGATGATATGTATATATGATTTCAGCCTCAAAGAAAACATGCAATATGGTTAATTTCATCACTTATGTAGTTTTGAGGGATTCCTTTATGTGGGAGGCGTTCCTGCTCTCCCTTGGGAGGCAGCAACAGTTTAGAAAAGGCTATCAATCAACTGCTGCCCTCCACCCCAGTTGAGCTGTCCATCAATGGTTAGCATACTCCCCGGTTCCAGAAAGTTCACTTCTTCTGTTACCCCCATTGGCCCCTGTTAGAATACCACTCCTCCTCTGTACCCCGATTAGTTCTCTGTATGTCACCCCACTCTGTCTCCCCCCTTTACCCGTTACCCATTGGTTGTTTTGTACCCTAACCACTCCTACTCCTTTGCCCTTAATACCCAGCCCCGCCTTCCCTTGGGGCTCCAGGAGTTTGCTCCCTTCTAGAGCGCTTGTGTCCCTCGTCTCCTCCTCCTGTTCCTGCGCCTCTCCTACAATAAAGCCTCTAGGAATACAGCTACTCTGGAGTCCTCTCGTCCGTACAGTGGAGCTATCCGGGTCCCGCCACCTCCTCCCCGCGGACCGGTCAGCCGAGGGTTTTCCCCCGGACTGGCTGGGCACCTGGGTGAAGCCCGGAGGATTTATAATTTAATACACCTTTACAACTGGAAAATCTAATTACAAGGAAGGCTACAAGCTCCTCTTGGAAAGCAATAGTCAACAACCACACTGCCATGGCTATTGAGCACCCAACGAGACAGTGACCCTATCAGCCATGGTAAGACCTAAATCATCATCACTGGGTTATGAATATACAGGGTATGCTCATGGGCAGGGATATCAATAGCAGCTTCCTTTCTTTGTATTTGCAGACACAGGAACTCTGCAGCACATCCAGTCAAATCCCCCTAACCCCCAAAACCCAAACACAAGTGCCCTCTCATCCCTTCTTCCTCTTTTCAAAAGAGCTTCTTAAAAAGCTTTCCTGTCCCCACAGTTAAAGTCAGTGTAGTGGACGAAATCAGGAAGAACAGAGAAAAAGCTCTCAAATCCAACTGGTTGTTATAGTGCTCTAAATTATCAAACAAATCACACTGAGAAGATCCTCCCACTCTGGGGCTGACAGAGGCCACAGCTCTCTTAGAAAAACAGCAGGAAAAGAAGAGTCCCAGCTGAATCCACTGTCCTACCAGCCATGTATCCTTCCAGACCTTCCACCCGCATGCGGCTCAGCAGCCAGGACTTATGGCTGAGCACCTGATGCTCTGAGGTGATGCTGCTGCACCTAAACTTGACATTATTCTGGTGCTCCTCCTGCACCAGAGGAGCACTGCAAATGAGAAGTGCAGCTGAAGCAGTGCTTGTATTTACAAACTGCAGCTCACTGTACCTTCTACACTTCAGAGAAGGAGTAATATGCAATAACAGTATAATGCTGTTATTATGATAATGATGATTAATACACAGCCCTGAGCTATGCTAGTCTAAATGCTGAGCTCCATTGCCATGTTTTCTATCAGAAAACTAGCTCAGAAAGAGGCAAAGAATTTCCTTAAATAATTTCTAGAAAGAAACTGAGAAAAATAAGGCTTTGATACCTAATTACAATCTCTTGTGAACAATGTGCGCAATGTTCCATTTCCAAATGACTTCTGCCTTCAGCTACGTGTAATGGCACAGAGTAATCAATAGATAAATAAATAAAGGCAAAAACCAAAAATAAATTTTTTAATTAACCTGAGACAGCATTTTATTTTTGTGGCAGATAGTAAATTTTTTGAAGTGTGGTCTGTGGCCTTCTTTCAAAATACTACTATTAAAGACATCTTCTCTCGTCAGGCTCAAGTACTTCCAAGCTCTTTATGCTGCTCCTGACTTTTAAATGAGAGGCTGACATGGAAGGGTAATTTTTCTTTCACAGCATGCAGTATGTGCTCACACAGGGTTTAGTATTAAATGATGGACAATTGTTTGCTGTGCTAGCATAACAAAATCTTCAGTACTTTTGGTATGCAACTACAATAAAATTACAATACGGAATGATAACATTATTTTACAGAGTTAATTAAATTGAGGGTTAGCTGTGACACTGATGTAGTCAGTTGCAAAGTTTTATTGAGGGTACAGAGAGTAGGACCACCTCTGACAGCCCCAGCTTTTCCTTCCCTAGTTCTAGCCTTCTAGCACAGAACTTACTTGGATTGAACTTACTGCTTGGATTTCTAGTTTTGCTTCTTCAACAAAAGTCCAAAGCTGCTTAAATGTCTTACTCACCTAGAAACCTAGAAATGTCTATTGAAATTAGCAACCAAGCTAAGTAGTATGGTGGTGTGATTTACATTTATGGCACTTTAAGGCTCCTTTACCCTTCTTGAGCAGTGGAAAGGTAGGTCAGAAAAAAAAAAGAGAATCAGGCCTTAGGACTATTCTATTTATAAAACAATATAAAATCAAAAGAGAATGTATTAAAATGGTAGCAAAAAAAGCTATTTAAATCCACGTCCTCCTGTATTACTATGTCACAATTTTTTTTTTCTGAATAGATTTCAGAGTATAGTAAGAAAGGTATTTTTGAAAATAATTGTTTTATATAAAAGTTGAATTAAAATTTGTAGAGCCATGCTGTAATAGCATTAAGACACTCCTGGGCATGTTTTAATGGTCCATTAATACTCCCCTCAGGTGACTGAATGCATGATGTTGCACATCCACAGTATGCATTAGTGGACCTCTGAAACATGTCCTGTCACCTGTTAATACCATAATACAATGGTGCACTACCTGGGAAGCCTCAGAAATAACTTCCAAAAACCAAGGAGAATGTTTTTGAGCTTTGTAAAATATTAGATTAATTGCCTCTCTGTGCTTATTGTATTGTTCAAATATTCAATAAATAACACAATGGTATTAGAGCAAATAAACTCTATAAAACCTGTAGAAAATGATCTGGTTTTAAATATTAAATTGCACCCTGAACAACATGAGCAACCTCTCAAGTACTGCAGAATGATGAATCCTTGCCTTGAAGAGATAACTGGTAAATAGAGTGCAGCTTAAGAAAGGTTATGAATGAAGAAATTCAGTAAGAGATGCCTACACATTTCTGCTCTACTATTTCCCTCCTTCATTTTTATCTTTCACTCTAACCTGTGCTTATTTTATCTACTGCAACTCTTCTTTATTCTTTCATAATGATGAGTTTGAAATACAAGACGTTGTGAGTCTTGATTACCTACAGAAGAATGCTATAGATCCTCATTAGAAAGAACTTCAGGTATTTTTAACTCAGAAGGGCCTTTCAAGAAGTCTTATGCATAAATAAGCCTCTTGAGAAAAATACTTGAGCATAAACTAAAATGCACTCTCACTCAGCAGAGCATTACAGTTTCTCCATGTGCTTAAGTTCCACTGAGCTCCAGTAGAAGTTACGTGTTCCTAAAGATAAGCACATCTGTGGGCTTCTTGTTGGAAGGAAATGCATGGATGCTGCAAAGCCAGTTGCCTTCTACATGATACCAAGGAATGCTACACATTAAAAAGCTGGGAAAAACAAGTTGGTGACAAGTAAGAAAGGAAGAGCTTTCTAAAATACAGTTTGCTTACCTTAATAGAAGCAAAAAATAAGAATATTCCATATGCTGTAAGTCGTTTCTTCACTGGGCATCTCATTTAAAAATATAATTGAGGAGTAAATGAACTTACTGCACAGCTTATGAGTTATGTTCCTCCTCTTCTGCATTTTGTGACTAGGCTATTTTATTTCCCTGAGAGGCCTCTTAGACAACTGAACCAAACAAATTGCTTATCAAGAATAAGTAGAATGCATCTTGTAAGAGACATAAGTAACTACTTTCTAGGAAGATTTCTTTTTTAGTCCTTTAATGGCTGATCATACAATTGCAGCATCACATTCATCTGAAGGTGGCTGGGTCCTGAAACATTTTGTGTCAACCTTATACATTAAAAAGTCTCTTCCCAGTGCTACCTGTAATATAACTATGTCTGTTGGGGTTTCAGATGCTCTGGGAGAGATGATTTTCCAAACACAATTGCCTGCAAAATAGACCTTTCATGTAGACTCCAAATGTTAACAAAATACAGATAGACAAAGTCTTCAGGCTCCATATTCTGGCATTTATCACACAATTAATTAGACATATGGAAGTCCAGACAGAGTCTGAATTTTTCAAGCACTCTGATATCTCACAATCTGGACTGCATTTCCCTTCTTGTCATATCTGGAAGATGCAGGTCTAGATTCAGAAGGACCATGGTAAAAAATCCTCTGCCTTTCCTGCCAGTGGTTTAATGGAAAGGCTCCACCTCTTGAGCAAATTCTTCAGCCCCACAGAATGGCCCCCAGCTGCTTGTTGTGATCCCAGTTTGTAAGAGGGTGTACACCTGCACATCCTCTGCTCAAAGCACAGGAGGGCTGGCAGCCCCTCTGATCTGGATGGGTGGATGCACACAAATTATGATGTAACCCCTTCAGAATAGGTCCAAGAAAACTTCTATTGCTCCTTGACTACAAAATCTTCAGATTCCCCAGGCAGATCACTGATTTCTGTACCAGAGGCCGTCACTCACTTGCTTTCTTCTGAAAAAACTCTCCCTTTCATCTTTGACCTATTTTATTTTTTTTTTTTTTTTTTTTTTTTACAATTTAAAAAATTTTTTACGTTTACAGTTTTGCTCTCCATTTTTTTTTCTTCTGTCTACTTGTAATATTTCTCTTTGGAAGCCCTTTCCTGATTCCAAAACTAATGCTGGCCCCTTACCAAAATTAGCAGATGTCAGAGTCTCCTGATTTGGTTACCCATCAAAATATAAGAACAGTGATAGTGAGCATAGTGATATGATAAACTCTCTTACTGTAAATGCCATGCAGACATTAAGGAAACTTTACTGATTCATCAAACTCTAAGCCAAGAATGAAAGATAACTGTGGAATCAGAATATTTGTTGCAGGGAAATGAAATGGTGATAGAGAAAACTCCAAAACAGCACCAACCAGAAGATTTGAAGGAATATATGTAATTATAGGGATATCCCAAGAACAATAGGAATAAATAAAGATAAGAAAATCAAAGTTGTCAAGAAAAACTTCCTGACATTGAAATACACTAAGCTTTCATCTTATCTCTCAGGGGAACAGGGAGGTCTATCACTTGAAATGTTTAACACCAGACTGGAGGAATCACTAGAAAAATATACTACAGGGAACAACTTGTTATTGGCAGAAAGATGGACTGAATGCTGTAAAAGGGATTTTCTATCTCTAATGTTTACTTTTTATGATAGTCATTTATGTTTTTCCTTCATTACAGGTAGAGAAAAATCTATACAAGTTATTGGCTCTGGCACAGCATACTTAATTTCTGTAGAGCCATGTATCTGGGGCACTCAAGCAAGCTCAACACTATTATTGCCTCTCCTTATGCATTTTTTCCACATGCACTATGAGGTTCTTTTTAGTAAAAAGGGCAAAATCTTCACAGCATATTCCTAACACCAATGAAAAACCCGTCTAAGCACTCCAAGTTTGAATTTAGTTCAATCTAAAGGTAGAATAAAGTAAAGAAGAAAATCATGTCATAGGGAGAAGTAAACCAGCAGAAGCATAAATGAAACATTAATAACATGAGAAAGAGAAGGAGGAAGACATGATAGGAGAAAGACTTGGAAAAGTGGGAACTGTACATATCCATGACAGAAGATGGCTTGCAGGTCTTTGGAAATCACCTAGAGCCATGAGGGCTGGGAGAAGTTGCTGGGCGGTGTTGGGTAAGGTGATTCTCCTCTTCAGCAATTCCATCTCTTAAAGGACATAATTTCCCATAATTTCCCATATCCCTAGGTGATGAGCTGCAGGGCACAAACACCATTATTATTAGTATAGGAGAATCAAAGAGGGAAAAGTAAGGGTAAAACTGCATCTGGTGATGCCTTCTGTTTGCTCTAGCACAGTGTAGCTGGTCAGGGTTAAAATTATGGGTGTTAATCAAATGAAAGCAAACAAATAAAAATGCTTCTATTTTTGTATGCAAAACCCAGGTTCTGTCTTTAAACCCAAATCCTTTTCCTCACAGCAGCAAAGTCAAAACAACAACTTCAAACTTTAAACAGCAGAACAACACTGAGTATGCTAAAGGTTACTTCTCCCCATCCCTCCCTGTCCTCTCACATCCCTCATTGAAGAGCACCAGGAGCCTGGGCTGGCTTTAGTGCAGCAGTGCTACCTGAGGGATACCAGGAGGACAGAGGTAATCCCTCTGGGGACACTGTGACAGCCTGGCCAAAAAGCATCTATTTTCCTCTGGAGAGAAGTGGGAGAGGAATGGTTTCAAAGACACAGGCCTCTTGTTTCTGCCAAGCAGCTGAATGTCCCTGCCTGGCTACTGAGCAAAGGGTGTGATTAATGAAAAGATGTCAAAATGATAATCCTTACTATCAGGAAATAGTGGACGGGATTTTTTTTTTTTTTCCCTTGGCAAATTAGGGGGTGGTGGGAAGAGTGAGAATAAAATAAAAAAGCAAAAAGGGAAACAAGGAAGAGGGAGGGGTTTTGAAGAGAGAAACCAGTAATATTATATATATACACATATATATAAAATACAACTTCCTCTCTGCCCACCTCTTTTAATGTTTCTCTGGTGGAGTAATAAGATACCTTCGCCGTTATAAATAGCAGCACAGATGTTGACAGAAAAATGCTCCCTTAATTACCATACAAACTGCTTTACTTGAGTGAACCGTTTAAAGCGGCCTCCAAAGGAAGTTCACTCAAGCAATTCCACAGATTACAGCTAATGAACAATATTTCCTCGCTCCTATTTAGTGCTCATTAAAATGTAAAAGCCTTTCATTTTCAACAGGCACACAATAAATAATTCCTCTCTCCCTCTGCCTGGGAGCAGCCAGGATGGGAGCGGGGAGGGAGGAGACCGGCAGAGGGAGGCGGGGGGCTGCAGGAGGCAAATAAGTGGATTGGAGAAAAGAGGCCAATTCGTTAAAATCCCTGGAATCAGTGGTGACTGCTGCTTGTTGGGAAAGGCCAAGTGTGTGTTTGGAGCTCAGCAGGCAGGCTGGGAGCTGAGCAGGCATTTGCCACCCATCCTGGATGAGCAACACATCACCCTGCTCCCAGGAGGCAACCACCACTGCCAGGGCAAGTGGGGGCACAAATTGCCCCTGTACTCCCATAAAAACAACGTGGACAACTGGGAGGGTACAAAAGATGAAAATGCTGTTATGAAAACTGACAGTCCAGCTCTGGTTGATGCTTGTTTGGACCCAGTTTAAAATTTCTCCCTGGCTTCAACCTTGCAACCCATTGCAGACCATTCCTTTTGTGCTTTTTTTGAAGCCTACCAAAGCTGAATTGGATATTTGCAACATTGGAAATTGGTTTCAGTCTTTAGTTCCTGAGATTGAGCAGGTACAGGGCTGAACTTCAGGGTACTGACAGGTTGGAGAGCAGAGGGGTCTGTGTGCATTAGGGCACTGTGAGATGAAGGAGGCCATGGGAGACTTTAACAGCACCTTCCAGTACCTAAAGAGGCTACAAGAAAAGTGGAGAGGGAGTTTTTGCAAAGTGATAGGACAAGGGGGAATGGCTTTAAAGTGAAGAATGGTAGGTTTATATGAGACATTAGGAAAAAATTCCTTACTGTGGGGGTGGTGAGGCCCTGGAACAAATTGCCCAAAGATACTGTAGACGCCCCATTCCTGTCAGTGTTCAAGGCCAGGCTGGATGGGGCTCTGAGCAACCTGGTCTAGTGGAAGGTGTCCCAGCCCATACCAAGGGAAGCTGGAATAAGACGGTCTTTAAGGTCCCCTCCAATTCAAACCATTTTATGACTCCATAATTTTATGATTATCTATTCCCTTATCACCAACCTACTTAGGATTTCAGAAGCCAGTTAAACCATGAACCAAAGCATTAGCAAGAAAAAAACACCAAAAACCAAGTCCACCTATCTGAAATTATTATTTTAAGTAGAATTCCAGTGAAGTGGATGAATGGGAAATGCAGAGGTACCGGCTGGATTGAAGTTAGTGTGCTCACAGATAGATGGCACACAGAAACATTCTCAATTAGTTTACATAAGAATTGTTGAAGAAGCAGAAGATATGAACCAAAAAGTTAGCAAGCCATTGAGATGCTGTGCAGATAATGGTTGGAAAACTGCAGGAAAGAAAGCCTATTTCACCCTCTCTTAAAATGAATAGGTAAACTAGCACCCTAATGCAATACATCACTGATGTTAAGCTGGGATATGCAGCAGAACTCAGCTGAAAGGATATAGAAACAGAGGTTAACAGGCTGTGATTATAGGTGAAAACCTGACAGAAACATGACTTCTGCTTCCCTCATCTGCCACAGCCCACAGTACCTATCACACTATTTTGGCTTTCCTAATTTATTTTAATTTTATTTTTTTTTTGTTCCTTCACACTTCTAAGTGTCTGAGGGGTTTCACAATCCCTTCTTGCAGCCCAACTTCTTTCTACCCCTATTGCTGGTGCTGTGGTCCCTTCAGTCCCCATGAGCCAAGCCACCCCTCCACAGGGAAGTGAATTAGCAGCAGAGGTAGCTGTTCCATCAAAGACAATGTATTCCTGGGGGGGTTGTGCATCTCAACCTTGGCAGGGACTGCCAGAACAAAATCCCTGATATTAGCCTCCCTGAATGGAGGCAACAATCTGAGTAGGATAAAAACCATCAGAGCTTTCTCCTGTCTTTAATTTCAAGGCTTAAAAAATTGACAAGTGTATTTCCTGTGGTGATGCTAGTATACCCTATACCTGAGCCATAAATAAGACTGTGGTGGTATTCAATCATCAGAAAAGAAAAAAGAAAGCAGAGAACTAAGATCTTATATTGACCTAAGCCTCAGACTTAGATAAACTTGTCAGCAATATCACTTTGTGGTGACTTTATCTTTGTTAAACTTGTGCATGGGGAAGATGCATTCTCACAGCTTGCAGGAGCCACTGTGACCCCACTTACTGCATTGCCAATGTGCCACTCTTGTGCAGTAAAATAGAACCTTGGCTCAAGGATGCAGTGGCATTTCTACATTAGGATAACTACTACAACAATATATTTTCTCTGAGAAAAATATTTGCAAATAATAATTGCAAGAGGAGTGCAGAAGAACTGGAAACCACATCCCCATCCTGCCCATGTCCTTTCAGCAGAGGTTATGCCCATTCTAACTGTGGTCCCAATGACAGAAATGTCTTTGGGTTTGTGCAGTTGTGAATGGTGCAATATAATATCTCACCCTGCCGTGCCTCCTGTAAGCAGGAAGCTCTGGTAAAGAGGGAAGTTTACCAGCAGTGCAGTATTATTGATGCTTTCAATACTCTGTACTTGGTTTTTAACTAAGGTCATTTGAAATCGGTCTTTAACACCCATCTCATTTGCTTTTTTATACTTGCCAATTTAGTGTTGTATTCACAGTGATTAATTAGTTTGTGGTGAAGGTTTATTAGGTAATCTTTCTGTCAGTCAAAAATCACAGAGGTTTCTGAGCAAAGAACACCCAGAGATTTTATAAACATAAGGAACTGATATTGTTACCGTTGTATATGAAAAGTAGGAGCTTTGTCTTGACATGTGGCCACGTACAAAAGATTTTAAAGAGTGCTTTTTATTCATGTTCCACCACAAAAGGAGCTTGATTCCTGTGGATTTTATTTTTTCAAACAAGAATCTAGAAATACTTTTGCTTTCTTTGCATGTTTACTGCTTGATAAATTTGTGGGGCTGTTTTAGAAAAACAATCAGTAGACTTCAACAAATTAAAAAATGCTGTAGCTCATCATTTGTGAAATCTGCTATGTAGTTAATTCATCTCAATATGACTGAAAGCAAGACAAAATGTATTGAATTTAAACGCACTTTCACTTGGAAACTCTTTCCAATGTTCATATTTGGGAACACAACTTGTATATCTATACAAAAAGAACAATTTAAAGAGATTTCAGATTTTACACCTTTATTCGTGGAATAATAACTGAGATTCTGTTTAGGGAAGGATGAAAAATTACACACAATGATCTAATTCTAAAAATGAAGAATCAACAGCGTACCATATAAGAAATACAGATTTTTGTCCACCATTCTTCATGCATGTTTTTACTGACTTTTTATATTGTTCTGAGCATTGTGTGAAAATTTACTGCAGTCTGTACTACACGATTTTCTACATACAAGTTTTCTTGTTGAAAGCCATACTTCAAAAACAAAAGTGGCAAAAAATTGCAAGATTCTTTCGATTTTGGACAGGTCACTTTACTAATCTTCACAAACTTGGTGTTTTCCAGAAGATCTTGAACCTTATTGTGAAAAATACAGTGAGGGTAAATGGCTTTCTTGACCAGAAAAGGTATTACTTTGAAGAAGCTGGGAAGAGCACTTGGAGATCTTAGCTGATTAAATTACACACTATGGAAATGTATGCCACATTCTGATTTTTACAGCACTGAGGAAACCTGTAAAGAGACATAGATTAATACTAAGAATAACCACTTTTCGACTAACCACTTTTCAGAGCCATTACTGTTTTAAATTACACCAGTGCTTGTCTAAAAATGTAAAATTGTCTATACCACTGTGAGAATAAGTAGTGAGTTAACTGGAGTCCTTCCTCTGTCACCTCCTTGAGAAAGCTGTGGGTTATTTCTATCACTCAGAGGTGATGAACAGGCAGCAGCAAAATCAGTTGACGAATTCAGATGAAACTATACAGATGTAGCAATTGTTCCCCCCTAGCTAAATTCAGGAGTTCTTTTTGTGGGCTCTAGGATTACAGATCTGAAGCTGGAACAGGAGAAGGGCACATGGGGCCACAAATTGGGTAACTCTGACATAAGGACAGATAATATAAAACTATAATCTGTTGAATATATAATCAGCATATTTAAAAGCAGCTTTTCCAAATTAAAAAAGAAAAAGGCAAATATAGGTCTGTGATAAAATTATTGCAGCACATGTTCTACAGCTTTGATAAACCCCCCTTCCCCACACCCACTCTTACACACAAAGCTAATAGAGATTAACTTCAACTGATTAACGTGAATTTAGAGACAAAAAACAGAGATGTTTTAGCCCAGAGTTCACCCACAGACTAGGCCTGACTGTAAGAATTAAACAGTTCTGGAGTTTGTATTATTTTAGTGTTACAAATCTAACAGCTATATGAAAATATGTTAAATATTAGTCTGGAAGCCAGAACAATGAAATTTCAGTGTATCTTTATTAATCACCATTTTTGGTTTTATTCTTTCTGGTTTAGTTAGACTGCATTTTATTGAATTGGCTTTTGAAAAAGCTTTCATGGCTTTACCAAAAGTGGGAAGGCTCCATTCAGAGGTTTCCTTTCATGCCTGAGACATGAAATTGGAGCAACCAACAATTTGCACACATAATTCCAGCATACCAAATGAGGGAACAAAGAGAGAGGCAAAAATTGAATCTGCTGCCTTCTTGGTCTTATTGCAGGAGACCACTGCAAGGGAAAAAAAAAAAAAAGAAAAAAAAAAGGAAAAAAAGAAGAAAAAAGAAGAGGTAATTGGCTGTTTTCTTGAGGTTGCCCAGAAAGCTGAATCACCAGCATTTGGTCTTATGGGTATGCGGGAGAGGCCGGCGTGCCTCACACGCCTGTGGTAGATGGATGATACTGATGGCAATCTAACTGGAACATCCTGCCTGAATATGAACAACAGATTTGTCAGTGTGTGACAGGCTGACAGCCCAGCTCCCAGCTGCTTGTCCACTTTTGTTAAATCAGTACCTTGTCTAAGTGTTCAGCAAAGAGGCAATCTGCTTCCTCCATTCGTACAGGCAGGTTGCCAGTTAAAAAACAAGCATTGGCTTTAGGCTGCAGTGCCATAATGCATTGAAAAGATGCAATCTAAACCTTTGTATACTCCTAAGGCAACAGAGAGTAGGACTTGGAAGTACAGGCTCAGACTTGAGACTATCCTTTTCAAAACCACAAGGATAACTCCACAGGGGAATCATGAAAGAAATGCATGAGGCTTTGAAAGCTGTGGATGACTTAACAGAACTTATTTAAGGAGGAAACTATGGCTTATTTTGGTACCAGGGAAGCAAGATCATGCTACTGTACTCAAGAATGTGCCAGAATTTTTTTATAATCTATTTTAAAGCAGTTTATAATTCATTAACAGTAACAATTAGCTCTAGGCTGAAATTTCATATGCAAAGATGCAATCCAAAAGCACTACAGGGGGAAAAACAGACAAAAAAAAAAAAAAAAAAAAAAAGGAAAAATAAAGAGGAAAACAAAAAAGAGAACAAAGCAGCTTGTGTTCACAGCAACTCTAAATTACAGAATACAACTAAAGGGCTTACTGGTTTCTGAAGCTTTTCTTTTTCCTGTGACAAAAAGTCTCCAGCTTTAATTTGGTAGCTGTTGGTTGACCATATTAAAAAGAGGTTTAAAAATTGTGACAATAGTGACATGAACTAAGGAAATCACAAATCCTAGCACTAGCACTAACGTTTTCAGCTCTTGGGTGTGGTGTGTGAGGTGATGCTCAGCTATCTGAGAACTATGAATTTACACCACCAACTGCTGTATCACTTTGGAAGCAGTTTTAGACTGTCAGGTGATTCACAGAGTTTATTTAAGGGTCTCCAATTCCAGATCTACACATCAGATCTCTGCTGGCTCAGAAAGAGCCATTATAGCCCATGGGATCAATAATCACCTAGTCTTGTTCATGTCCCCTGTGTGAGAGAGAGACCCCTGCAGTGTCCCTGTGCACCCTTGTCCCAGGTCAGCATCCAGGAGCTCTGACCAAGTCTCATGTTTTGCTCCTATTCGAGGCTGCCAGCCTTGCCCATCCCTTCCCAGCACTGCCCTACCTCAGGCAGAAATTGCACTTGTGGTTTCACAGCCAGCCAGCTGCACCTTCCCGGCACCATGCATTCTGATGCCTTACCTTGGGCCAAGGATTCATATCCAAGTCCCAAGAATGCAGGTGCATAAACACACCAGGTTATGCGCCTCTATCTTCTGAAGCATCTTTTCCACACAGTCCTAGGTCAGGTAAATATTCCTACTCAGAACAATATTAATGGGCACTCATTTTAGCTGAAGTCACACAGAATTAAACACAGGCTTGTTACCACCTGTCCCAATGACAGCCCATCACAGCTTAAAAAATTCTCTAGAAATCAAGATAAGAAGAATTATATTCATACACACATTTACATATAGTCTTGAAAATTACCCATTCCAAAGTAATCACAGAGACTTCTAAAATACATTAGTTATCAATTTATCTTCTTCAAAATGCATAATATGGCCTTTAGAAAATAAGACAAACTGGAGTATGAAGAGACATGTAAAAAAAAGCCAATGCAACAGAATAATTTGTTTGCAGAATAATATTTTGCAACCTGTATGGCCTACGTGGAATACATAATGACTCAGAAAAACAAGACATAGGTAGCAGGTTTAAGTCTGAATTCTCCTCTTGGTAAGAAAACCATGTCTCTAATGAATGCTGAAAGAAACTTTAGGTAACATCGCACTATCAAGCATGCTGGTACTTAATAAAACAACTACATCTTATGAATAAAATGAGAAAAATTAAGCTAATATTCTATTATTGTGCCCTTCTTGATTCCCTTATAATTACCAAGTAGCAAATCAATTTGTATGATGATGTTTCCTCCTTCTCTAGCAGATGTGTAAGATCTAGCAGAAGAGCAAGGTAATCAAACTACAAGGCTTAAAGTGAGAGCACAATCTGTTTGTGGCTTCCAAGTGTGCTGTAGCAGGAGTTATTTTTGCTGTTTGTCACAGTCTAAAGGGAAAGGGGGCAAAATATTTATGTAAGAAATGCCTGCTCTGCAGCTCATGTCACTGTTATTAGGATATGTCATAAAATTCAAACATAATTCTGTGACAATTAGCTTCATAATAATATATTCAGAAATACAATGCTGAATCCTATGCCAGAAACTATTTTCTGCTTCAGTGTTTTATTGTGGCTGTATATTTTAAAGCAGTCAACTATTTTAAACCAAAGCTGCTTTTTAAAATTTCCCCCTATGGAAAAGTTTGACATCAATGCGCTCAGTTGCTATCTGCTAGTGTTTTCCCATTTGGGGAAAAATAGTTGCATTAAAAAAAAAAAATGCCAAAAGCATTGTTAAAATGTTCAGTCTCTTCATACATTTCATGTTGGGACACTTGAATTAAATCTGTAATGTAATTTTTTTTTTTTTTTCTTATTTTGTCCAGCTTTGTAACCTGGCTAGTAGCAGTGAACATCTAGACTGCACCTTTATTTACAGCTACTTTCATGTTTTTTTTCTCAAGGATAATGAAATGAAGTGCCTTCAGCAGCTCGGCTTGCACAAGAATTTTAAAAGAAGCTTTGTAAAAATGATAATTAATATGGAGGCATTATCTTACTTCTTTACCATGATGCTGATGCTAATGAAAAAGTTACTGGGATGTTACTCTCTGGGCCAAAAAATAATAACGACAACAAGTTTTTGACTGAATATTAACCTGATAGAACATTTACACAAATCAGTGGAAAATGTTTCCTGAATCCACTGGGCTTTAGCGGTATTTTTAGGTAGCCTGTAACTTGAGAGGATAAAAAAATACTTGCATTATTTCACTGATTGTTTTCCCAATTGTTGATCACACTCTAAAGCATTATATACAACTGCCTGAGACCTGGGGAAAGGGACAGGATGCCAGTGTTTCTGACCTGCATCTCCATTAAACCCGTGGCTTTGACCCTGGAGTTTCCTCTCTCTTCACTACATCCACTACCAGGAACAGCAATGTACAACCAGACACTCTGCCCCTGCCTCTCATTTTAAAATTCAGAGGGAAGAGGACTTTGTATGCGGATAACTTTTTGCCTTCATAGCTCCCACTCCAAGATGATTATCAGTCAGCATGATATTATGAATCCTATTTAACTATGCTTAAGATCTCTCATTTAGAGTTAAGTGGAAGAAGAAAAGGCAAAATTGTCTCTGCAGATGTTAAGAAGAAATTCATTGCAAGCAATCATCATTTAATATCCAGTGTTGACTTTTTGAACAAATGCTTGCTCTAAATAATAAATCAAGTGAGTTGGCAGTAACAATAATACCTTCGAATATGAATGAGAAGAATAAGAATATTAAAACAATAGAAACATTAACATACAAGGCCCTGCTATTTACAGGAGGGAATGGCAGAGAACACTATGAAAAATAGCTGTTGCTTATACTTGATTTTGTGATCTGTCACCAGCAGAGATGACTGCTGTTATGGAAAGAGAACTGTGTTCTTCCAGCCACCAGGTCCCTGAAAAACGAGCCTGCAGCATTTATTCTTTAAATTGTATGTGATGCTGTCGAGCTGTCTCTATCCTGTCTCCATCAGTGAGTGCTCACCCACGTGGCAGGTAGGCTGATGGGAGCCCCCACTACCAGCACCCTCTTTCCCTCTGCCACAGGAGTCTCAGTGAGCTCTGCCAGAGCTTCCCGCGAGGACATTCCCCCCCCCCCCCCCCCCCCTCCCAGCTGCACAGCAGTGGAGATAAAAATCTGCAACTGCAGCAGCTCCAGGAGTGCACACAGACCCCAGGAGTGTTGTTTGTTATTTTGTCTCTAAAGCACGCCAATGAGATCACCTGGCAAGTTCTGGGACCTCTGAAGGTTTATTTTATCTTTCCTTCTGAGGCTGAAGGGTATTAGGTCTCACACTCAATAGCAGGTCACACTGTTAACTAAAACATTTCACATAAAGAACAAGAGTAGCATGCCGGGTAACCAAACTAATCCCAGCTATGGATGTGAAGTCCACACCCTGGGAGAAAATAGCTGTCTTTGTTCAAAGCTGATGACAGTGTTTTTCAAGGGTCTGAGTGTTGGTACAAGGCATGTAGGACTTGGGAACCAGGCAGCACAATGATCTACTCTATTTTAACACACTTCAATTTCTTTGGTCTGTTTTGTACTTCATATGTATATTTTTATATATTATACTGGATTAACCACATAATTTATGAAAATGGCTTTACCTTAAAAACCGCTCTATTGACTAACTGTGTAAGTAAAATATAAGAGGAAATGAAGAGTAATTGGCAGGTTGAATACACAAACTCCAAACAAAACAAGCTGTGACTTCAGGACTAGCCATTAATCCCTTACCTGGCTGAAGCTTCTGTTTTAAATAGTGTAGCCAGTTCCTTAAGATCACCATGATCTTGACTTTTGCAAAGACACATCTTCTCCCAAGCATCTTGATGTTGACAGATATAAAGGAAAATATTAAGGCGAGAATGGAAATTAGGACTGACCTAAACCCATGGAATGCTCTTGTATTTGGGCTGGATTAAGGTTACAGCTTGAAGCTGTCACAGAAAATGAGATGTACAGACAGATAACGTAGAGGAATAATCTGGGTTTTCTCTGGAAGAATAGTATCAAAGAGAGACTAAATGCCTTTGTTAAGGTGCCAGGGAAAGCCTGGTGTGATCTCTAACTAAATCTCAAGAACAGTCCCTTAAACACAACGATACCCATGCAAAAATGTGGTGGCTTTGAGAACAGGAATGCAAATCCTTATATGCTGTGAGCTTGGCTACTCCTTGAGTATTATATAGAGAGAAACTATTCTGCAGACAAGTACCTTTTTCCTGCCCATATGGACATATTCCCAGCCTGCTCCAAGCACGCTGCTGCAGGAGAAGGGCTGGAGGGCATAGCAGCATCCCTGCCCTGCTGCACAGGTTGAGGAGCAGCAGCAGAATCAATGTTTCCCAGCTTTGGGGACTGTGCCAGCCTTGTATTTCCTTCTGCCTGCTCCAGACCTCTCTCTGCAGGACCTGGCAGAGTTTGGAAAGCTGACTACTGCCTATTTTGTTACGAACATGAAGATGGTATAGTTTTAACTCCTGCTGCTGAACCTCATTTTAGTGGCCTTACACCAGTTCCCAGTAAAAGAGCTTTTTTTTTTTTTTTTTTTTTTTTTAATCAACAAGTGGTTTGAAGTACCCTTGAGATAACTGCACTTCATCTTAATTATATATGAAGTACAACCACATCCTTACAGAGCTTTTTTGGAATTTGTTGTGGCTTTCTCCTTGCCTTCTTGGGGGTATTGCCGGCACAATCCCACCTATTTTGAATACGTCTAAGATGCAAAAACCCAGGGCTTTTGAATACACTGCAACATCCTACATTTGTTTCACATCAGACAATAAGGTAAAAGATGCTTTTAGCAGCATATTCCTACAGGCTGATGTTCCAGACACTACAATCAAATGTAAGGCTGTATTTGGAAGCAATTGTTCCAGAGGGCTGCATATTATGGAAGATTCAGGCACACTACGAAATTCAAGATAATAATAATAATAATAATAATAATAATAATAATAATAATAATAATAATAATAATAATAATAATGAAGGATTTCTTAATATTTTTGCTTGTGGAAAAACTATAGTCTTTTTAGAGGCGATGACCAACTATTCGGGCTTTTTATATATTCCCTCTTCCACTATCAGAAAGTCTGACCCACAGTAAAGTTGCCTTTTGAAATCTTCCATTGGTACCAGCCTGGTCAATAGCTATATATAGACTAAAGACTTGCCAAGAGAAAGGAAGAGAAACAATATTACAAATACTGTGTGAAGTTGAGGAAGACAATAATACCAGTCATTTAAGTCATATTTACCTGTGATAACATCAGGCTTATTTCAGTCATAAACTGAACTGTAACAATTGATCCCAAACTATAAACCTTTAAATGATTACATGTTCGGGCAGATAAAATTTAATCATTTGAGACCAGATCCAATTGAGGTCTGTTTCCTCAGACTAGTAGTACCTACTTACACTTCTGATGTATTTGAATAAAAAGAGCTGAAAAAAAATTCTGGCTAGACTTTGCTACATGTAAACATTTAGTAGGGGCCTAATTATATTCCTTTTGATTAACCAACTTCATTAACTCTCTGCTGCAGAACATAACCTCTAACATGAAGGCTGGCCTGGCACTATGTAGCACTGTACTTAGACATGTCCAAACCTGAAGCTTTCAAATCTTTCTTCTCTTGGAAGCACTTGCAAGCTGTAGTAGCCATTCCTGCAAGGATGGTCACTTTGGGTGGCTCAGGCAGCCTGTGCCATGTCTGTCAGGATGCCCAGAGTTTGGCTTCTCTTCAGGGACAGAGATGTCTTTCATGGGCAGGGGGTTCAGTAAGAACTTACCTGCCATCCCTACTCTTGCAGCAGTAACAAACCCTCCCTAAAGTTGGGGAAACAAAATGTCACCTCATGAAGATAATTTGGACACCAATGACGTATGAAGCAGATAAAGTTACAAAGCAGATTCTTTAATGATCAGGAACCAACTGCACAGATTTCTGCTAATCTTTGTATGTATTTTCACACCACTCCTTTCCTTGTGCCTGTCCATTGGGGAAAATGGAGCTTCCAGTATTTTATTTCAAGTGTAAAAGCCACTGCCAAAATTGCAGCTGCCTGGTGTTTTGTCAAAACTTGCTTTTTAAAATTCATGATCTGCCTGGAAACTTTGTTTAAAACAATTAGGTCTAACAGTTGCCATTCCCCATAAATACCCAATACTGACCATCATTTGCTTTGTTGCACTTGATACCTGAGAAGCAAAGCTGCTTCTATTTGTCATAAATGTACAGCATGCAACAGGGCACAGCTGTGAGATATCTTTCTCAGCAGTATCGGTGGGTTGATGTCTTTTTACAAACAAGTACTTCAGAAAAGACTTAGCTGAATAGTCCTAAATTATTATATTTAAAATATAGAAATTATTGAAGTATATACTTCAAATATTTTAGTGGAAAACCTGCTTATTTAAATACCCTGCACACACTGAATTTCCTGGTTATGAAAAAAGTGAAGAAAAATACTATTTGCTTTTAGGTAATCAGATTCTGTGGGATCTAATCCTATATCCTATTTATGGCTGTGCTAGCTATTCAAAATTAAAATGAACCTTTCATCCGTGTGTATCATAAATGGGCATTTATCAGGATTATATGATTTTGCAATCCATCTGAATATGTAACCAGAATTTGTTTTCTTTCCGTTTCACTATGTAATTACCATGCAACAATAACAAAAGTGACATGTTTGAAGAACAGATAAAATGCTGTAAATTGGCCAGTAATGGTGATATTTCCTCATCTTCTGAAAAACCCATTTATTCTCTCTCTCAACAAATCAAGGCATTGTCAGCCCATACTCATCTTGTGGCCAGAGGGGCCCTACCAATTTCTAGATGTAAGTGAATACTGGAATGCAGATGAGGGCTACTAACTAAGGCTTTCAACCCAGGCAGCTGGTCTTAGCTTGCCTCAATTTCTAAATCATCCATAATGGGGCCAAGACCTCCGAAGCACTAAAAAGAGCGAGCTGACATGCTGGACAAACTGTTAATTTTTTCCTGAAGAAGCTGCTATATTGCACATCTGTCACTGCTGTGCAGACAATTACTTGCAGAGTGGAAAAAAAAAATCTGCTGCTTGTTTCTCTCGTGTAGTTGTTAACGGGCGTGATGGAGAAACACAAGCGGTGTGAGAGCCACTACAGGAAAGCTTCTCAGCCTTCCCCCACCTTTTTTATCGAGGTCTTCAGAACTTAAAGCGTTTGAAAGCATCAGGCCCTGTGGTGTGCACTCTGAGCTGCGGCAATTAAGCCCACACCTTAAGACATTTGATATCCTATGGCTGCAATAGAGGTGCACGTTGCAAAGATTTGTCTACTTCAGCTACGAACTGCCCTGAAAGCCTTCCTCTCTAAATTGCTTTACTGCTCTGTAACACATGGGGGGAGGTTTTCAGACACCATCATTGCAAGATGATAAACACAACAAGAGACTGATGAGAATAAATCTGCTCAAAGCATTACTTCTCATGCTACATTTCTCAAATATCTATTAAAATATGAAAGAATGTTTAATTGTGAAGTACCCAAAAATTTTACACCAAGAGGTGCTCAAACTATCCTTAATAACTGTTCTGAGAGAAGCAGAGAAAATGACTATCAAAGGTGGCCAACAAGCCTGTGCTTGGTCCTGGAGGGAACAAAAAGCAGGAGGTGGGATGACTCAAAATGGATATGGAAACCACCCAGGAAGGACCTCATAATAACATGAATCAAAGTTGGCAACACATCCTGAAAGTCACACCCTTCAACCACATCATTTATTAAACATTTAACATGAACTTGTATAAAATACTGTCCAAAGACAGGCTTACCTATGGAATGAATTTAGTATTTTAATCACTAAATCAGCAAACAGAATGATGACAACATCATCGAGTGCTGTTCCAAACATTTCTGATGGCAGGAAAACCTTGGCACAGTAATCTGCTGCTGGCCTACCAGCATTTCCCCCGTTTTAAGAGGTTACATGACTCACATGCCAAACCATGGTTCACAGGCTTAATTCTTTCAACAGTAAACTTTTGGAAGTCTTGACTCAGAACTTGTCTTTCATCAATCAATAATTTCAATTTAAAATAATTAAACAAAAATTAATAAAATAAAACATTACCTTCACCATTCTTTTCGCTTTCCTCTGGCACAGGGAAACCAGATACAACTGGGTGATGTTTTCCAGATAAAACTTTTGCAGGATAATACACAAACAGAAATGGTGGCTTTCAACAATACATCTGGTATTACAGGAAATTTCCAGATTATACAGGGCATGACCACAAGGCCTTATCTGAGGTCTAAACCAACACAAAAATTGAAATCCATTTCCAAGGAAGATGGGTTGATACCAGTTCAACATTAAAAAAGCAGTGGTAGACAGTCCTGAAGAAAGAGTTCGCAATGGGGGAAGAACAAGCATCTGAGAGCAGGATGACAAAAATCACCCTGTGTTCTGCTGGAAAATTTAAAAACTGTCAAGGAATGCTCTTCTGTGACAGTGAGAGTAAATCTGGATGATTTATGCTGTTTGACAACTTGAAGGCAGAAAGCAACTCTAATGTATAGAGAAAAAGGTAAAAAATTAGCAAGAGTAGACCACACCCTTGGCAACTGGTGCTACCGTCCTGCTGAAGAGAAATTGGGTTACACTGAAAAATACCAGGTGTATAACGTGTGTGTGTTTAGTAGGACACAGTCAGGACCCTCTGCAATTCACTTGCCAGATGATTATATATTACCTGCTAAATAAAATAGTATTTATTGCCAGCTGACTCCAAAAAAACCCATCACCAAAACCTGAACACTTTCAGGAAAACTTATGATAAAAAAGTTTTTGTTGCATTAAACTGACATACTAAAATACAGTAAAGTTTACAAAGTTAGGATAAAAATCAGGGCGCAGTAAGAGTATATTTCATTTATCAAGATTAGCAGTCACAAGAGTGGCCACTTGTGCCACCACAGAAGAGATTTTAATGGTGCCTTGGACTGTGAAACGTGCCACAGAATGGAACAAAACTTTGTGCCTGCAGTGGCTCTTGCCTGATCAGCAGGCAATGCCTGTGGCACCAGGCTGGGCACCTAAAAGGACACTGAGAATTCAGTATTTCCTTTGAAAACTCCTGCTTCAAGCAGCATTGTAAGTGATGAAATTTGGGAAGAACAAATATCTAGATTTCTGGGGGACTGTGATCTCACATGCCACAAAAGGTCAGACTCAGTTTTCTGTTTTGTTTCTGCATTCCTTTAACACATATATGACCTAAAAACAGTTGTGAATTTTGTGTTCACTTCTTACCATCTTCTCTCATGAAGGATCCAAAAGATCTCAGCTCACTGGGGCCACATTTATGGTACTACAGCAGCCAGAGAAAAATGACTGATTTGGAGCAGCCAGGAAGTTTTCCCCAAGGCCCCACATAATTTCCTCTTCCACCTGACTTTGGAACTCTTAATTTTTCCTTCACTTCATCAGTGTTTACAGGGAGAAATCGCTGCTGAATGCAGCCCCACGTGAACCAGTGGAGGGCTTTCATTCATTGTGCACTACAGAATATGCCTTTTATCCTGGGAAATTTCTTCAGACTATTTATCTCTAAAGGTATTTTTCAGAAACAATTAAGATCACAAAGGTAGTATATAAAATGTCACAGAATTTTTCTATGGCTTGAAAAATAATTATCAGCTTATTTGCATTGTTAAACATTAATTAGCTATGAATGGTAATTTTTTTTCAACACTGCAATACTTCAATTTCTCATTACAAAATAATTTCAGCTCTATTAATTAGTTCTAACAGTAACTCATAGTAATGGATGACACCTTAAGTGAGCTATTAAATGCACTTTACCACTGATTAGGAAGAAGACAACTAAAAAACCTGGCTAGGTTTACATAAAGGCAGAATATGAAACAATACATTGCAGATTTATCGACTTTCGTGGAAGCAACATACCCCCTCTAAGTCAGGCAGGCTCAGCAGAACTTCAGAGATTTTCTCACACTTCTGTGAGGTTCATGGGGTGGCCACATACCAAATGGCCCAGTATTTAACCATTGTTTCCATTATTTTCAGTATGACATTGTTCTTTGCAGAGATCTACACCTCTATGCATACGCATATGTTCGTTTGTGTAGACACATGCAGGCAATTTTTTTTTTTTTTTTAGCTTTGCTTTTTTTGATTCACCAGGTCCAAAGACAGCAAAGGGATGTGGGTCTGGCCAAAAATATTCAAAGATCCACTATCCTGGATGGTGGCAAAAATCACAACAGAATAATTCTCTTGCTAATACTTCTCTTGCAACCTTTTTGTCATGGGCCATTATAACTAAGTAATGTAGTGATTTCTTTCTCAAACCACTGCCTAAAAATCTGCATCTATAACCAATTCTGCATTGAACTGCATCAACCTCTCACATGGCTGGTGAAATGGCAGCCTGTGCTGGAACAAAATCCCCTAACAGTGACTACAAACTCCACAATCACCACATTTGACCCTTCTGGGAAGTCCAAACCTGTACTTACATTCATTTACCAGGACATTACTGCTAACTCAGAATGCTCTCAAAAACTGAGGTATGCCAATCCTTTAAACCTGAAGTGAAATTTGCCTTGGATGCTCTTCTTTACAGGACATTCCAACAACACCAAAAGAAGCTGAGGAGCAATAATGTGTTGACAAAACACAATTTCTTGAGCTGGTGCTCCTTGCTGTGTACTTGGAGTCTCTAGACTTGCCCAGTCAGCAGCTCCCCAGCAGGAAGCCTGGCCATCCCTGCCTCCCCAGCCTCCCAAAACACATCCTCCTGAGCTGGAAGCATGGAAAGTGCTGTAATGGCAGCCTCCAATGATTGACCCACACTAGAACTACAAAAGCCACAAGGTGATTCCAGGTTTTCCAGTTCTTTGCTCTGTGGTGGGGAGCATTCAAGTTTGGAGACACTTTGGGAAACCTTCTCTGCAGAGCCTGAAGCCAGAAGGTTTCAGGGGCCTCAAACTGCCAAGGCTTCCAGGTTCTTTTATTTTCCAGAAGGGAGACTGTATCTGAGCCTATGGAAAAGGACTGATAGCCCAGAACTGAACACTGGGGTAATTTAGTTTCTGACAAACCTATGGAATACACTGTGTCTTGGCTGCAGCTTCTTAGAAAATTCCACAAACCACTAGATTTTGCTGAACAAACAAGTGACACAAAAAAGTTTTACTTTTTTGATGAATATAGATGTAGATCTCGTATGAGAATACCCTGATTCTAAGAAGAAGATCTTTTTCCTCTGAAGCCACAGATTTGGCTGACCACAGTGCAAATTCAGGATTTATTCTATTAAAGGAAAGTACAAAAGGAAATCAGCACCTGAGACACCCTACCCACTGCGAAGTGCCTCTACTATCAGCTCTTCTGGAGTGCTGTCCATTCACAGCCTTGGATGTTTAAGAGGGAACCCAGCTGTGGGAGGAACACTTCTAATGTTAGGAATAACAGCAAAACAGGTATCAAATCCTGAGACTCTAGGTTGCAGGTCTGATTCCCAAGACCATTTCTCTGGGAACCTTTACTAAGGAAGACCTGATGCTTACTGGGAAAGCTGCAGGTAAGTACAACGTAGAGGTTGAAAGGTGGTCTTCTCTATTCCAACACTTTTGCCAGTGGCATCATTCCTATCCAGGTCCCTTTTCTGCAAAATTCCTGGGCAACAGCTACTGTTTAGCAGCTGACCTATCTTCATGGGCAATGGATAGAAATTGCCTAAATTCACTTAGTGAGAACTGTAATTCACATGGTCACTGACAAAAAAAGATGAAAAATAAATCAGCTTACACACTACAGTGAGTATAAAGGCAACTAGTTAATTGTGTTACTTATTATTTACATCACATTAGGAAAACCCTTAAAATCATTACTGGTTCACTCTCAAGATCTCTTATTTCAGCAGTAAGGCATATCAGGGCATCTAAAAAAGAAATCTGCAAACTGTTCTTCCAGACAGTAGAACTGTTTTGAGTTTAATCCAAATTAACATACTGAGTATCACTGGAATTCTCATTCAACAGTTTTTTGCATCTTGTATTTACATATGCATAGTTCATGTTGCAGATCATATTTGACACTAGGGGAAGTGTGAGGGCCAGCATCACATTTACTGAGAATCTGGCATCTAGAAAAATTTAGATAAGCACTCCACTTTCTTCACAATAGGTAGAACATCTGGATAACCTGGAATTGTTGGAAAAAAAAGCGAGCAACATGTGGAATTCAAACTCAGTTCTGAGGACCTGAAACCAAAGGCACGAAATTGAAAATCTGCACACTTGCAAATGCAATCAGAAAAATTCTTGTGCCCTCCACCACAGTATACTGTAAGAAAACAATCAAGTTTGTGCAAGAGAGAAAACAATGGTGAACAGCAGTAGAGTCTTCAAAGACATCAAAAAAATGTAGAAACATTTTATGGGAGGAAAAACTAGAACTCATTTGTGCTGATTCTCCAAAGAATCTCCTTGAACTACTCAAATCTACCTTGTAGGATAGTAAGTTCAAACAACATTATAGGCAACTTCCAAGGAAATGGATCAAAAAAATCACACCTCATGAAATAAGAAAACAAAACTCACGGGAATAGATGTGCAGGGAGCAATGTGAGGTCCAGCACAAACAATAAAGCAGTTTGAGGAGAAGATGGAGAAAGATTGAGAGTGGACAGGTGTAGAATAAGCTGACTGGCAGAGAAAGTTTGTAGAATTCAAACATGAGAAGTTCAACTTATCTCAGGCATTAAAACCTCCAGCATTCTTCAGTGGTGGGTCAAAATGTTGAGCCTATTTTGCCAAACACCGACACCTTGTTTGTAAATTAAAGAAAATATTACTTGGAACATTAACATTTACTTTCTGTGTGTATCTAATGGATGACTTCCCTTACTCATCTGCCCCCAAATTTAAGACATTTCAAACTTCTCACTTTATCACAGGTTCAGAAGTGATTTTTGTTCCCTTCCATTATCTTCATACTTTTCTGCTATATCCTTTTTGAATTGACAAAAGAGACCCGGACACAGAATCACCTCCCAAATACTAAACTGACAACCCTGACTTGCTGTGACTTATTTTGAACTGTGCAAAATCAAGAAATTCCAGGCTGACATGGCAGCCTGACTCCCCACATTGCTGGGATGTATTGCTGTGGGTACTGCAAGGATAGACAGACTGGCATTACTTACCTGTACATTACAGTAGCTGAAGAGCAGCTCTAGAAGAGCTCAGTGCTGAAGATGGGCCAGCACAATCCTGCAAACAGGCAGCTGGGACCTGAGGGAACTCTGATGCCATGGAAAATTTAGGACCTGTATCATTTACAAGGAAGAAAGTCACAGCCTCAGTCTGCAAATTCTCCCATGCTGCTTATTTTTAGACTTAAGTAGTAGTTCACATTTTGAAGCCAATGGCAGATAGGTGCACAAAGTATTACAAATCTCTCACTGATTTGGGGCCACAGGAAGGAGAGGGACCAACACAACACCCTAGTCAAGGACAAAGAAATCCCAAGTTCTCAGTGTCAAAATCTCTTACAACTGATGAAGGCAACAGGTGGCTCTTCAGGAAACTGGCCTACGAAGGGGCTGGATAAGCAACTTCTGTCGAATAGCAGAGTAGAAATGACAGAAAATCTTGAGTGGCATTACCTGGCACATACAAGAGATTATGCTTCAAGAGAGGAAACTCTGAGTATTATCACTTAAAACCACATACAGGGCTGCAGTTTTTCAGAAAAACAGACAAGCATTAAGAAGAAAAGACAACACTATGGACAAAGCACAACTGAAATGAGCATATCTATAATGAAATATTCTGAATGATATTTCAATAAGCTCATGTATTTACAGTAACACATACATACCGCAGAGGCTAATGACTTATATTCAGAGTTTCAGAAGTCAAACTCCCCAATACTTAAATTCATCATAGCAATGTTATAAACAGGCCAAAACAACAACTTTCTATAGATGGAATACCTCATATTAATTTAAACCACTTTTCATAGCTGTTAAAAACCAGTTCTCATTGGTGGGGAAGATCAAGGTTACATAATCTATTACTGAATGAATGAATATTCAAATACAAGCAACATGGTCAAAATAGCTCCAATATCTGTTTTGTTGTAGGACAGAAGAGAATCATAAGAAGCCCAAACAACTTAATGTGCTCAGTTGCAAGTAAATATGCGCTAACCCTTTTGCAGCTACCCCACTGCTCCTGAAAACTCTGCTAGGGATGGAAGTCTAATTAGAAAGTTTTTTGACTAAGAGTAATAGGGGAGGGATTCCCATTTCTGATATGCCTTGACTGAAAGTGCCCTGGGAGCAGGGGAGCAGGAAAATAAAACAAAGGTTGTGTGAGTTTTCCTTGGAGGAACAGTTCTGGAGAACTGTTTGAAGAGAAAGCACAAGGCCCTGTCATGGTTATCAAAGTATACACATACCTAAGGAGTGAAGGGAACTTGTACTTAGAAGTCTTAGAAGAATATGATAACAAAAGTACTGCAAACATCTTAAACGAGGCATTTCCTGATATCGTGGTGTAACATCTTCAGCAGAATAATAATAATATAGCAAAGAAGTACTAATAAAAAGGTACATAAAAGGCAGTGTAATAGCTTAACATAGTATGCATTTGCTTGGTACATGATATTAGCCACTTCTATATTTCCAGAAACAGCATATTTTTGTACTCACCTGTGCAATAACAACACTACTGGAAAGGGTACTTTAAAGAAAAGAACATACAAAGCCTGTGAAGAATTGAGTCTATTTATTTTATTTCATCTTGCATTTGTGTTGTTAAAGCAAAGCATTCTATACATATTATTTAGCTATTTACTGCTGTTCTACACCCATTATTGACCTAATTGCAGAAAGACAAATGCAGGGACAAACTTGTTAAAACAAGCATATTGATAATGCTTCTCTGATTTCAACAAATATTTATTTAGAAATAAGATACTGCTCATGGGTTTCTTTTATTAACAAGTTAATGGCTCAATTCACAGAACTTTGAGACACCATGGAACATGTAGCAAAACGCAGTGCTGATAATAGGCAACGTCTCTTCACTAAACATTCTTTAGAGGAAGAATATCATGGTAACAGCTGAGCTACTGATTCAAATACTTAAATGGAAAGAATCTGGCAAGTGATGGATGACAACTTGTAGATACAAGATGATCCCATATTTATTTATGTAGGCAAAAAAAATCAGTGTCACAGGCATAAAGAATTATCATCTGAAAAAACTTGTATTTTAAAATAATGTGTGCAGCTTTATAGCAGGTACCATAGTATGATTGAAGGTTAGACATAGGAAAGATCTGAAGAAAACAAACAGTAAATCCAAGGATTTTGACCTGTTTCAAAGCCAAATAACATTGCAATGGCTTAAAAAAGGAAAAAAAACCCACACCCCTATAATTAATTTTTGTTTTGTTTCTAAACACTAGCTTTAACTGTGCAAAATCACACTACTGGAGTATCTTTAAAACCACTCCAGTGACATGTGAAAAAATGAAAATGAAATCATAGTGTGAGCCAGAATGGGAATTTTACTGCACAAAAAATATAAAAAAACACTACATGAAAATATTTCAATAAATCACTTTGTTCTACAGCTTCTAACAGATAAAGCGTACTGTCAGCTGTGGCATCTATTGATAATACCTGTGAAAAACAAAGTGTATCTATCTCTATATCAAAACCAGTTTAACTAATCTTAATGTCTAACAGATTCTCACTAAAAGGCTGATTTAGAACAGAAAATTTTAAGATTTTCAATCTGATTACATAGTTCTTCCATTATGACTGTCTACTAGGCTGGCTGCTTCACTGAATATGTAGGAATGCATGAAAAAAGAATTGAATGAGCTAAAGATGTTTTTCTGCAACATGTATGCATTATTTCCCTCTTACATTTTAAAACCAGGAAACACTTTCAAGTACTTTTGGGGCTCTACACTTATTTCTTGAGAAACTACTGCTATGGTAAATTGCACAGAAATATTTCAGAGAAGTGTTATAGGTGCCATACTTCCAATCCAAGACATGCAGGTGTTGGAACTAAAGCAAAACAGTAGAATTTTAACAGACTGAGTATTCCTTTACAGTTTTGCAGATAGAGCTACAAGAAACAGATCTTAAAAGATTCACTTTTGCAATTCACATGTTGAAAATGATTTTAAGGGATTTCTGATTGCAGTGAACAAAACAAAGAGGTTGTCAGAGTTCACTTGCCCTCAGAAGCACATGGCACTGACAGAACAGGTGCAGGCCACAGAAATGCATTATTTGGAATAACATACAAGTGGGCACCTCTGCCAGCTGCAGAATTCCACACTCTTGGCCCTTTGCAACTATGTGGCCTTGAAATTCTTTGGATATGGAATGTATTTAACCAAGTTCAGTTGTGCAAGAGATATTTGAAGTGGCAAACTCACATTATGCTATACCCCAAAACCTTACAATAAAAAGTATGTGTTGCTGTAAAAATCCCAATTCTGTTTAAAGTTTCTTATAATTTTAAAAAGCAAAACCACACAATCATATAAAGTATTTAAACAGCAATAAATAGCCTTCCTGAAACTCGGAGAACATGTGCATTTAACTATCATAAAAACAACACCAGGTACTAATCTGTAATCTCTACGCTATGGCGGTATGCTGAAACAACGTCCCCAAACTGACAGTAACCACACTGGAAACTATGAACATTTCTTCTAAGCAAATTTAATTCTATAATGCTGCTGGTTTTCCTCTTCCTGCTACTATTTTCCTGGAAAAATGGGTGAAGCTGAGAGAAAAAGGAAAGAAATAAAACACGTCTTAAAATTAATCACAACATTTCACAGTCACATGAACAAAGCTGTGCTCTTTTTATCCTAAAGAAATATCTTTGCAAGCATCTGGACCTAAGTATTTTTTGTCTGCAGCTTGGGAGCTGTGGAAGGGAGATCCTCCTCTTGAAGAAAAAAAAAGACTGGAGAATCAAATCCTGTTCCCTCTGCAGTGAGGGTAAATATTGCCAGCTACTAGAAGCATGCGTGGTGAGAGGGGCATGATTTTCTCCTTAGTCCATCTGAAAAACAGTTTCCTTCAGCCCTATCATTTAATTTTAAAGTGGAATTTGTTTTATCCTGCAGTCTAATAAGTACCCTAGGAGCTTGATTGGTTGGTGCTTAATGAAATTGCTTCTGCTGACATTAGATACATTAGGATACTGATTAAAACACTTAATGATCCCTCTTGATTTTAAATTGCTAGCTTAGATTTGTGAGATGCCATCAAAGTATCTTTTTCCTTCCTTTCCTCCATCCTAATCCTGCTTTTCCTTGCCCTTTTTCTGTTCATGATCCTTAAAGGTTGTGGCTCATTGGCAACAGCTCAGTCACAAACCAAACATTAACACCATGTTGAACACTGCATTGTTTAAAATGTGTCAAACCCCTGAATAAACACTGAACCACAGTCATCCCTACAATACAATTTCCTGTTTCAAAGCTCAAATTATTCTTAAATGTGGCAATACTGAGGATTATTAATATGAAGGGAAAGCCAAACTTAGAGTAAACTTTAACTTTGTAAAATATTTGCTGAGGAAAGATAATTTTGTAAACATAAAAACAAGTATAAAAGCATTACTTTTCAGCTTGAATGTGGAAGACAGTAATACATTGCCAGAAAATGGTGTTGGAATGGGATTCCTATGAAAACAAAGCTGTTTTTCATGCTCTTATACAAAATTGCGTACCATATCACCTTCCAGTGGGAAGCATGTACGTATTATGGCCATAATGACAGCTTATACTCAAATATTGTTAAACACTATAAATACCAGGCTTGGAAACTTTGCCTGAAAAGAGGGAAGCCACAATAGCTGTAAAAAGTTCCATTTCCCTCAACAAATCTTATCAAGGCTCTTGAGATGAAATTATACCTACAAAACAAAATGTACTTATGTACTAAAACCTGCTATGTCAGAAGCTTTAAAAAAAAAAGTGTGTATACTGAATTTTATGCTTAATACAAACCTTAAGACCACAGAAAATAAAAAAGTAGAAGTTTTTGTACATTTTAGCACCATTATGAAGTTAGACTCGAATGCTGGTTCTGTCACTGTGGCGCTGTACCTTGCAGCTGGTGGAGCTTGTGAGAAGCTCGTTGACTTCAGCCATCTTTGAGAGAAGAAAAACTGGATTTGCCAATCACAACAAATAACGTTTGCCATTTTTTCCTTTTTCTTTCTTTCTTTTTTTTTTTTCTTTTTAAATTACTTCTGAGCTTTATTTTTATCTCTGTCAGCTAAATCCAAGTCCAAGTCCTTTGGGTCTCTGGATGGCTCGTATGGGCTCTGCTATCCCTTTGCCGTCTGGTCCAAGACCCGTGCCTGGGGTCCAGCCCATATTCTGAAGCATTCTGTTTCCAATGTTGTTTTCTGGGATTGGTTGGGTGTTTTCACCTACAAACCCTGAGATTAAAGAAATACACAGCATTAATCAGCACTGCCTGCCATGTGGAGAAGAGCAGGATAATCTCCCGTAAAGCTTTAAACCTTCTTATTCTCCTAATTCATCTAACAGGTTTCTAGAACAGGCTGTCTTTGCACATGTTGACCTCTTGACTGCATATGATTCTAAATAATACAGTCTAATGCTTTTATTTTTAATGCCTTTGAAAATTCATTCTGTTTTTACATATGACAAACAGTATCATATTATATTCCAATACGGTGGATTTCACATCAGCCTTAAAGAATATAAATCATCTGCAGATGTCTACCAGTACATTGTCAAGATCACATGAATTTCTAGTCCTATGCAGTTATTAAGAAGAGACACATCATAGTAACATGACCATCACTCTATTCTTAGTAATATTTATCAATGATTTCCCTCAAGAAACCAAATAAAAATGTTCTGATTAAACAATTATAGCTCTTACAGAAACAGTACAGACAGGTGGTCAACCACTCTGAAATTCAGCTATACCTCTACTCACTTTCTCTTTTATTGAACACTATGAAATTTGATATATCTAAGGTTACTTGTGGTGTTTTCAATTTTACTTGTTTACACTCTCTTCTCCTTACTATTGAGACTTTTGAGAAAGGCTGCATATGTACCACAGAAAAGAGCACCAGCATTGCAAGTGTTAGTATATATTCATTAGCATAACAGATTAATTTTTTTATACAAAAGGGTTTCTTTTCCCCATGAATGCATCATTTAAAAAAACAAAAAATAGTGAAGTCAAAATAACAAAGCTGTTTTTTTTCCCTTCATCAACTAGACTCCCCAAGCCAGAGTTCAGAGACAATGTATAGATAAGCCTTCTAAATATAAGTATCTTGCACAAGGGATATTTATTTCAAGAATCTGTATTAAAATTTGTCAACTTCCGCCCTACAAACAGTTTTAAAAAGGGCTGAATGTTTTGAACACAAGCAGTTGCACGTAGACAGCTGGATTTTGTTTTCAGCATTATTCAACATCACCCTGCCCCAACAACAAAATAAAAAAACCCTCAATGTGCCCAGCTTCAAAACTATCTGTTTGATTTTCTACCTATTTATTCTGCATGTTACTTTTTGAAAAATACTGTAGTAGAAGCCTGTGATTTTGAGTTCTTGGAGACTATAATATCTTTAGCCAAGAATTTACCATTGACAAGCAGCTGGTTTATCATTATATTAACTTACTCAACAAGAACACAAAAAAATTGAACATGAGCTTCTAAAAAGCCTAATTTATCACCCACAAAAAGCAAGGTCCCACAGTGGAAACTGCATACACAGACACAAATTCAAAATGAGAGGTGCACATTAAAAACCTCATGATTGTGATGATGAATTTACAGTACTCCAGCATTATCCACTATAGATCTGTCCATATTCAGTAAAACACTGGCTACATGAAAGGCAGACTGCTTCCTAGCATCTCAGTTCCTGAGTCAAAGGAAAAAAAGGAGTGCATTGAGGGAAGGCATCCTTTAATACTGGTTTTGAAGCTATGCTTAATGCTAGGCTTAAAATAAAGGCTTTTAAGTCAGCAGCCTCCAGTCCCTGAGAGGGTTCCTCTTGAACTGACCAGCACAAAATTCAATGTCCAAAACTTCCTTTCTTTTCAAGCCCCCACAGGCAGAGACAATTTTCATACAAATGAGTCCCTGGCACTGCCTGGCATACACAACACAGGCTTTGTAACCTTCCCAGTTATACTTTCTAGCTCCAAAAAAAAAAAAAAAAAGAGAAAGAAGAAAGGGTACTGTTCAGCAAAAGTTCTGCTAAGCCTCACAGGTAGGACCCTGGAACTGTGCTTTGGTCCACTTTTTGCAAAAAATGATGGCAAAAAATGAAGAATCATTCCAGTAAATGTTTGTGGAACAATTAAGGGAAAACTTCAAGGGGAAGAGAGTTTCCAACAGACCTGCCAAGCAGGAAAGAGCAAGCACAAGAGTGTATTTTATGACACCTAAAAACTGGAAACATGAAACCATTCATAATGCTGCTGGAACAGTATGCAAGGTATAGCCTGAGACAACGTAAACAGCTTTTTTGTTTTAGCCTATTCAGGGGAAAAACCCACAGAGCTCTTCCTGTAGCAGATGTACAGCCTTTCTACATGTTTTTCAATTCCTGAGACAGCCAGAGGAACCTCACAAAGAAGATATATGAAAGAACACGCTGTACCTTGACATGTTATTTAGTCAACTGGTGCTTCTATTTTTGATACCTTTTGAAGCAATTCAATATTGCTTTTCCATGACAGGATAATTGGAATAATTTGTTTTTAAAGACATATAAGTACTGCTAGAATGTGTATATGGTAACTGTTTTCCCCTCCACTGTACATACTTTTATATCTCCTATTAAAACACAAGCTCTTCTTAAGAGTCCTATTTTACTCTTGAATATCATGAGATTAAAAAAAATAAAAAGGAGAAAAAAGAAAAAGAAAGAAAAGAGAAGCCACCATAAACTTGATTTCACAACCCACTTTTGGGAAAACAATCAAACAACATACACTGTCCAAAGGATAATGTATTTGAAGGCTTTGTATTGCAGTGAGAATAAAGCAAAAGCAAAACCCCACCCATCTTGTCTATATTACTAATTGACTAATTACTCCTTCTCATAAATGAGGTGAATACAGATTGCTTTTATTTGATTTGTGAAAAATATTCAATATACCCTGGCCAATCTATTGCAGTATAGTTCATTCTTTTTTGAATACTATCTATGCCTGCCTTAATATTTCTGCAATTTTTCACCCATCACTTGAAAAAATTATCTGTAATGCAATATATTTTACTTGAATCCAAAAAATATGGATAGTAGTATGGCCCTCTTCCTCCATTTCATGTGTAATCAGCAGGTTGGAAAAAAACCCAACATTTGCATTGCTGATAGACTGCATGATGGGAGAGAGCTCTTAAAAATCATGCTACTCTATGTGCTATTCCCCTGACCCCCATTCCTGTGCTTTGGGCTTTTATTTTCTAATTAAAAGCAGTAATTGTCCTTGCAATATTCATCTTCAAGTTCAGTTTTTAATTCATGCCTATGGCACTTCTTGGACTAGCCAGTAGGGCCCGTTAAAGAGAACGGTCCAAGCACATGGCCTTGAGAAGGGCTGTGCTACCTCTGGGACATGTTCAATCTTGACCCACCCAGGAGCAAGAGCAAAACCAATCCATTGTGCTGTCCCACAAAAAATAACTATGCAGAATCAGATTTAAAAAAAAAAGAAAAAAGAAAAAAAAAAAAAAAAAAAAAGGAAAAAAGTAGGGGTATATTTTTCTAATTTTATTGCTGTATGAGGTTTCCAGGAGCTACAAGGATGTCTTATACTAATAATTTGTAGAAATCTCCTGTGCAGTACACCTTTTTCTACAGACTGAAAATGTTTGTAGCAACCCTAACAATTGGTTCCTGACCTACCAGATGAGTAGTCTGCATGTAGAAGTGGATGCCATTATATGAGGGAGGAGCAAACATTAAGGTATAGTAACTTGTTTGAAAAGACAGCACTGTAAAATACCCTCAGTTTATGTTCCTTCTCCCTGCAATACTGCCAGCTGAAAGAAAAAAGGGCAATTCTAAAATCTTTGTCTATATGAATACACACACTTCAAGGTCTACATTTTCATGCATATGACCTTACATACATAGAATATGAAATGTGTGAGTAGTAAGGGACAAAACTGGGAAGTGGAAAGCAAAAAAACTCATCACATTTGTTTAATTTTGGTATGATACTTATGATGGCATTAAAGGCAGGTTTCAGTGAAAAATAAAGGTATGTAATTTTTTCTTAACAGCTGTTGAGACAGGTATGTCCTGGTTAAACAGTACACTAGCATTCAGTGCCATACCCTTGATTTTACAGTGATTGCCATGAATTAATTTAATTCCATCTGTAAGCTAAAATCAGATCAGAGGTCTAATGCTGCTGCAGGCTTCACATCTGTTTAATCATTTTTGGATACAGCAGCTTGCAAAAGTTCAGCTTTTAAATTTGCTTCATATTTAAGGAACAATGTTACACCAGTGTACAACATTGCCAGCAGGAAACAAATGAGCCTATGAAGTTTTGATCTGGCAGACCCATTTTATTTGCAAAATGCTTCTACAAATTCAAAGCTCAACATTGAAGTTATTGTTTATTACAGAATAATAAAGGAGCTGTTACCTCATAAAACACAATTGTCACAATATTTATTTGTATGGTCCAATTGCTGGATAAGACTAACATCAAGCATGTTTGGCTTATATTGGGCTGAATAAAACCACAATACAGCTAGGATCAAATTCTCAGATAACCCTTATTTAAGAAAATGTGTGGGCTTTTTGTGGTGTTTCTTTTTTTTTTCTCTCAACCCCCCCAAGCTGTAAAAAACAAATGAAAGCATAGTGAAGTAATTTCATCTCTGGCCACTGCACTATTTCTGATGTTAAGAAAACGGGGTTTTAAACAGTTCTGAAAAAATGGCACTGTACATAAATATAGTCTTGCCCTTTCATCTTTCTTTTGTATGATTAAGACTTGTGAGCAGAACAGCAATGCCTTCGCAGAGCATACGACAACTATTATTTCCTCTTCTATCGCTCCCAGCAGCCTTAAATCCTTTAAATCCTTTCCTAGAAGGATCTCTTTTTGCTTGGGTAATTTCTGCAATACATGGCCTGCTAACCCTTACCCCCTACCCTGGATCTCACTTATGTCTATCACAGCAGAGTCAGTCTTTCTACCTCAAATCTTCCAAGGAGCATTGTGGATGGTAATTCACTTGCGTAATTGGCTCAAGAGATGAAAATCTTGTATCTGCCTCTCTTAGCCACTAATCTATCCAGCTGACTGCAAGCCTAATTGGCAGCTTGTTTAGTAATTTGGCTCCTAAAGTGTTGTATTGATGTTGGATAAACAGCCAATGGAAGCAGAAATGATACATGCTGATTCTCTTTAAAAGCTGGTGCACTTTCCCCCTCATTTTCTGAAAGCATTTAATATTTCATCTATTCTTTTTCTTTTCTGACTCTTCACCAGACAGATGAGCTCAGAAGAGTAGGGACTGATCCTGATACACAAGGAAACCAATCAGAATAATACATTGCTGTAGTCTTTCTTTTTAAGCCAGCTCTCTAACTAGCAAAATGGGAATCAGACTGCCTAGATGTTTATGTTCTTAAAATTGTTTTGGGTAATTGCACAGACACAGCTTCAGAAGCACAGCCACCAGATGCACAGTGATTTTAAAACTCAGCACCTGCAGTGATTTCCAAAATTCAGTACATATGGCTGTGTATCTACTAAAAAAAACACCAAACCGAAACTAAAACAACTCAGCTATGAGAATGCTATGAAAATTATTTAGCTAATATTTGAGACTGCTTTATTTCACCAGACTTTAACACATCCCTCACACTGAGCTGAGACTATCTAAAGAATAACTTTAGAATTATTATGTTCAGGTAAGTCTGCTTGCATTGAATTTTATTCTAACTGACAGAGAGATAAGACTAGCAGAGAGGACATAGCTATGACTTCAGCAGGTGCTGGACACCTCTGTATTTATCCCGGATCCACAGCCAAGTTTTGTTGATGTCTCCACTGCCATAGTTTCATCCCTACTACTCCATCTCAAGAGGTATTAAATGTGGCCTGGGTAAACATACCCTATCTTGAAGCATAGACTCTAGATTTAAATCTATTTTCAACTCTCCTGAATATATAAACATAAATTCACACACCAATTAAGATTGCAACACTGAATTTTAGGTATAACAGGTTATCCAGAAACACAGATCACTTGGAATTGGATTTGCAGGTGCTCCTTGTCCTTCCATTCTTTCTTGGATTATGCTGTGTGTGGAGTAAAACTTCATGCCCGTTCAGTCTTTGTTGCTATAAAATCGGTTGGAAGAGTTGGCATTTTTAGATTGCCGTTTATCCCTCAGTAAAGGAAATCTCTTGAATATCCAAGACTGTCTTTTCACTTCAGTCCAAAGAAGGTCTTTTACACACCTTGTCTTTGATGACAGAAACACTGTCACTGGATGGCACCTTGCAAGAAGCATTCTCACTGGGAGACATTCCAAAGTTCTGTTTAAACCCCCCAAATTCAGCAAAACTAATCCCATCTGATAAGCATTCCCTCATTTTTACAGAAAGACTTGCAGCCTTACCATGAAACCCAGTGGAAATCCAAAGCAAATAATTTTCTTTGTGAAATCCAGAGTATGTACAACAGATTTTATTAGGAACTTTTCCACCAATTGCAAGGCTTTTACAAAAAGACAGAATCTTGCCTTCACTGGAAATCAATGAATTTTATTTCCTCACATGGTAAACAGGTATTTTTATTCCTCTGAAGTGTCACAACTTTCTGCATAAGCTGTCAGGTTTATGCACAGACCTCCTCCTTTATTCAAAAAGTGAATCATATATTGAAAAACCTTTAAGAAAAGTGGGTTTTGCATAATCTCTACCAGGGACTGTTTGCAGCAGTGCTTCCTATTCCCTCAGGAGAAAGAAAAACTGGTCACCAGCAACTGAGGGGTTGGTGTGGAGAGCTGGGATAAGAAGTTATGCTGACTAAGGAAAAACGACACATTTTAACTGCCAAACCATTTGTGTTTTAACAAAAATCCTTTGCAATTACCAATCTAAAACTGACTGACAGAAATATCAGGCACTTCTTTTATTGGTTGAGTTCTAGGAAAACTACAGGACATCCATTTGCCCATCTGAGGAAGGTGATGGTTCTAACAAACTGCACATAAAAGGGAGGTAGCTCCTCTCTGTGGGGAACCACTTTAATATGATGTCTGGCAGAGAATGTGCAGAACTTGCAGAGCACATAACTGCCCTAGAGGATGAGTCTCCCTACTGACATCTGTTTCACTCAAAGCAAAGTGTACAACTGTTTAATGAAACATACCTTTGAAACTTGAAAATAATGCCTGGTTTAGCCTTTTTTCCCCCTAAATTTCCACTATATTAAGGGTGCTCTCATTGGTTATATTCCTGGTAAGCCGGATTATGGTTCTTGAAAGTGAAGCCAAAAAATCCATAGAATCACAGAACACCTTAAATTGGAAGGCACCTAAAAGGACCATGAAGTTCAGCTCCCAGTAGAGGCAATTTGAATGGTTTCCTTAAGCAGAAACAGCTATCTTAGGAAAGGTTCCCAGAGTAATTCAGGGAATTATTTTTGAAGCTTCTACATTTCAGAAGACAACAGCACTTAGAAAAGATAGGTACAGTCATCCTCTATCAATCTGAATGTTTCTTCTCGACTTTATAGTGGCTGTGTGTACAGCCTGTAGAATATTGCCTTCTCTCTAGATCACAAGAAACCCATCAGCAATTTTCCAGGATAAGCTTGTCCTGGTTGAATTGCAGGTCTTCTGAAGTTTACTGAACTTTCTGAACTCTGGTGCTTGTATGTAAGATGCCTTGCCTGAACCAGCCACCTCAAGCTCAACACAGAAAGTCTTTTGGTCTGAAGGGACTGCAGATTCCAATACCGGATGGCACTCTGCAATCTTTTAACTTCTAGTTTGGTGAGACAATATGGTAGAAGAAACAAAGAAACAGAAAGAAGTCCCTAACATTTAACTTGCTGGCACGTTAGATACCAACCAAAGAAAAATGAGAGTCCATGGGCTGGACAACCAAGCAGGCATGAAGTGCCAGGAAGGACTTTGGCAGACCACGGCTAAGAAATGGTGCAAGGCAATAAGGGAAAGGATTCACAACACGCCAGTGTTGCATTGCCCTGTGACAAGGGATTTCTGGCTATAGCGTTGTATATTTGGTAGACAGAAAAGCAGTGAATCAAGTTAAAAGAAAGTAGGCTTATAATAGATTGTCTAGAGTTTTGGAAATTTACAGTCAGTTCATCAAAGTACCCCAAAGTTTACCTTTCCCCTGAAACTATTGCACTAAGTTGACCTTCACCACAAACTGAGCCTCAGCCACCGCTGTTATCACACTGTAATCACAATCTTTTTCAAATCATTATTTTGGTTCTGCAGATATTCAGGTCTGATTTTTAATCACTGACATATTAAGCATCAGCAAAATAGTTTGCTTAGCTGTTCCGTTGGCAATTTTTAAAAAGGAATGAAAACATGTACCCTTTTGATTACCTTGTTAAAGTGAGTCATGATGGCATTATAGCAGTGCTCAGTATTTCTGCTGTAATTAAGAAACTGTCATATTTTTCATTAAAACACATTCTTTAAAATGAGACTTTTAACTTGGTCATTTCAATCAGGACCAGCCTGAAGTGTAGCATGTGCATGCAACATGGCAACTAGATAAAGAATATGACATCTGAAATCTGTTTTTGCAAAAGGCAGTTTAAAGTGCTCATTACATGCATAGTCATTTACCTATTTTATAAAAACATTTTCTAGATTTTAAATAAAAAACAGCTTTCTCTTCTTATAGGTGGTTTTTGCAGGTTTTTAACACTGCTCCAAAATGTAAATCACACTATGCAACATCAGAGCAAAAAGATTGTTTTGAAATAGAAATAAATGACTACTTACAAAGCATACAAATATGAGATGTGAAACAGAATTTGGTGATTTTTTCCCCAACATATAAGACTTAAAGGTTTGTTAAAAAAAAAATTAAAATATCTCAGGGATTCAGCAGGAGATGATAAAAACAAAAAATCTTGTACAGAAGAGTCAATTAGAAAGGAACTGGGATAAATACATATTCAGTGTATGGTATCTAAAATTCTGTAGCACCTACTGGTTTGATATGAGACTTAAACTAGATAATCTAAAACTGAAATTACTGCAAATGTTCCCAGTGCATGTGTTTCAAGTAGTAACACTACCATGCAAAGAATGTTCTTTTTCCCTAGCAAAATTTTTGTTGTTGTTGTTGCTTTCTTATTATTATTTTCACTAAACTGGACCCAGTATTGGAAGGGCTATTTCCATGAAAATGGATTAGTTTGTCTAAGAGGTCCTTATACAAACCTGAGAGCACCGTATTGCTGCAGTGAAATATGTCAGGGTGTCACATGAAATAGCTCTACCACACAGGTACTCAGAGGGGAGAGAAGGTCATTGAGAATGACCTGTTCTCACATGTGAAGAGAATCACTGGAATAATACTGGTTTCATGGAAGAAGTCATGCAAAAGAAAATGTAAATGGTACGACACCTCAAACTTCAATTGTGGGAAGTAATCAATTTTTACTAGTATAAGTTTTTTGTTGATTAATTAACTATCTAGGTTCAACAATACACATATAGGATATATGAAACATTCACAAAATAGAAAATTTATTCGAGGAAAAAAGATGGAATATGACACTCCTGCATCAGTACTGTCAGTTCCTAACCATCCATGCCTATATTATCTCCCATTTTCTTCACTGCTACTCAACACATCTTTTCTTCACCTTTACAAATGACATTTTTGAAACTATAAAATGCTCTGTGCTGCTCAAACTTTCTTGCTTCAATAGTTTCTCAATGCTGTACAAGTAAAGCTACATCCTTTGTTACTAATATACACAAACCTATTGGTATGTGACTTTGACTGCAGGCTGAGAACGGGCTATAAATTTAGAAATCAATATCTAACTCTATCAATATTCATTTTACTTTTTCAATACAAAATACAAAGGTGAAAGAGCAGTAAATAAGCTGGAGTACTGAAATAAATTGGGTGTTCTTGTCACAATTAATAAATGTTTAACCAATCACACTGCTTGCTACAGAAGTCTGTGGCTTTGTAAGGTGTCTGAAAGTAGCAGGTGCTACCCTTGTGAGACTCAAACCCAGGGAACACATTCCAATACCTCCTTAGGATTGTTCTCATCTCACTACTGAACCTAAAGGCATAAATGACCATTTTCAGCAGATTTGTGCAGATTTATAGACGAGTTAATTTACCAAGGTATTTCTTTCCAAATGTGGATGAGAATTTAGAAAACACTCTTACCAACACATTGACTCAAACCAAACTTTGCCAATTTGCAGTCCATATAAAGAAAACACTTGCAGTAAATGAGTCACTTACAGACAGCAATTCAGGTTTCACTATTATATTAAATATAAACAATTATTAGGAGTATGCTTTTTTCATTTCCAACTTCTGTTCATGTAAACAATTTCCATATTTTTTTATTTCAAGAAAGAAGCTCACAAATTCTTCTACATAAAATCAAGCCCTTCTATTCCCATATCTTAGCTAACTAAAACTACTGAAAGAAGAATAATCAAATAAGCAATATCTTATTTTAACCCTGATTTCCAAACGTACATTCATTCTAAAAGAAAACCCCGTTTCTTTCATAAAATCTTATGGAACACTAACAAAAACAAGGCCTGTGACAGATAAATAATAATTTTGCTGTAGGAAGGTTAGCCTTTGAGAAAACTAATAATCTCTAGTATGCTATCCATTACCTATACATAGGTATGAGCTTATTCAATGTTTACCAAAGGTTCTATTTGCTTAAAAACTTACAAGGATGAAGTGTAGAAAGACAACAACTTTTCTAAGACCACAAAAAAAAAAATTCTCAATCCTCCTGATCACAAGAAAATTGAAAAGATTACCTTGAACTTGATAGAAAAGAAGGCACATCACTTAAAAAGTACCTCATGTGAGACCTTTATCCACCATTTTTCTCTGTTGCTCTTCATATAAAGGCAAACTTTGGGGCAATTCTAGAACTGTGACTTCATGGACACATAACATTGAATGACCACATATTTGCCTTAGTATCAAAATATTGGCTTTGCAAAGTTACGCAGAGGAGCCAGCTTGTAAAATAAAATTCTGAACACTGAAAGCCCAAGGTAAAGTGAATAATAAAATTAATTTCATGATACTTGATAACCTCTCAGTACAAAATGACATCCTCTAGTACTTGAAAGTTGTGAAGTGAAAATCACCTTGTAGAAATAATTACATTATTCTCTCTTCAGCCATTAAGTATTTTTCTTTCTCAGTTCACATATGTTCAGAGTCTTAGAAGCTGACCCATAGATTCTCTTTTTTTCATACTGCCGCCACTAAGGTGCTTTTATAACATTGTTAATATTATTCCTGATCTGTTTCTGCCACTGAGGTTTGAAACAAAGAAGTTTCAGGAGGGGGAATTCAGCTAGAATACAAGTATTAGGCTTCTCTAAAGATATCTACTTGAAATATATTTGAAAATTCTATGTGTTGCAGATATTGCTGTTGTAATTTATGTATGACTGGGACATGCAATCCAGATTTCTGCATTAGAATTATATATAAAGGCTCACATGGACTCACATACAACCTAATCCTTCCAGTATGCACATATATAATTAATACAACAAACTGATGAGAGTCCTATAAATCACTCCTAAGTATTGAAAAAGTCATTTCACAGCTGTGACATCAGCAAAATGCATCCAATGGTTGTGACCTTGCATCTGTAAAAATCTTTCAGAAATGTGCTTGCAAGTGCTTCCTGTTTAATCTACAGCACTAATTTTAAAACTGTGCTTCACAGCTTTATCACCACATTTTCAATTGTTTACCCAAGAATTCACATCCTGACTTTATTGTGCAGGGTATTTAGAGCATTCATATGCAGAAAACAAGATGCCTCAGGTCTCTTCCCCTGTAATGTTTGAAGGGACATAAGGAGTAATCTTTGCTGTCTCAGTATATGAAAAAAGATTTAGTGTCTTTAAAGAAGTGCTGCACTACAAAGGACTGGAAATTGCCAATAATTGCAGGAGAATGGAGGGAGCCTATTTATTCCTTGGTCTTTATTAATAAATAAGAATAGAACATATCTGAAGTTACATGGGAAGTTACTGAATTTATCAAGCTTTTCCCCAGGTCACTGACCTACTGCTTTGTATTTAGAGATTTAACATCTTGTGGTTTGTGCTCTGTCCCAGGGAAATTGGTTACCTGTGGGTCCTGGCAGGGGAGCAGCTTTCCTTCTCCGCTTGATGTCTCCCATGCACAATGATCCTAAATGTACACTGGTTTGCCTGCAAGTAATTATAGGAGAAAACTATTAACAAAGGAAGAAAACTGCCACATAAATACACAGCTTGTATAATCTGAACCTATATCAAAACATTCTCAACCAAGATGAAGCTGCACAGTCAAGCCACCAATCTTGTTTATATCGAAACATAATTATGTTTGTTGACAAGTGCTCAGTATCTAAATGCAGCATCATAAATTGTTACTGGAATGAATAAATATAAATATAAAGGGAATGCTTTTTAATTTTCAAAACTGGCAATCTGTCTAGCTCAACATAAAACAAAAACACTGTTGCTCCTGACAGGAAAATAGCTAAGATTAATTATCTAAAGAGATCACAATGCTGTTTGTAGGTTATCAATTGGCTGGTAATGCTTTACTGTCAGAGCAGCATTTATTACATGGAAAATATTATCAATTTTTTTAAGGTAAGATGAAGAATGAATGAGAAAATATGAAACACTTAACTCTTCAAAGGTGCATGAAATAAACTTGTAGCATAACAATTTATCCTCTTCCAATTCATAGGCAAGTTGTGAGAATACCACGGAAGCACAATATCTGGTAGGCTTCTTAAACAATTATGAGCTTACACTTGGAGACTGGAAAATTGATGGAGATGCAGAGGATGGCAAACATGCAAATGCTATTGCATTAAACCCAGAAGTAGAAGTAAAGTAGAAATCAGTACCACAGAAAATTTGGAATTTTCAAGTGTTGACTCTTGGAATGGAATCTCAAAAGACAATTACAGTTATTATTTTTCTTAAAGTAATATAGAATGTCAGCAGAATTGCATATATGTAGCAGACATTTTTTTTTTAAGAACCAGAAAAGAAGGGGGGGGGGGTAAATGCAGTAATTTCTGAACTGCACAGTTTTAATATGTATCTATAAATGTTATTGAGAAATGTGTTTCTTACCACATAAGTGTAGTGAATTTTGATAAAGTTAAAAGCTGAAAATTGCATCTGACAATCCACTGCAGCATAGTAACACTGTCACTCATGGGATCTGGTTTCGGTGTGAATATATGACTTACCCTTTATGGCATTTATAAACATTTTAAAGCTGGGCTACTTCTAAATGAATAACAAATGGTCATATACTGTTGAGAGACCTCAGATCTGCTAAATAATGTAAAAGAATGACAACAATGCCTTGATGAGTAAGATGACAATGTACAATCCTATGCATACTACTTCTAGGAAGACACAGCAGATTATCAGGTAGCACAGTGCTTGTATTTAAATAATAAAATATTCCAAGAAACATATGTTTCACAGAGAAGTGCATACTAGCTTCACCTAGTGAACCCTTATTTCAACACTTTTTTCCCCTTTGTTTTAAGACACATTTTCCTTGCAATTCCAACATGAAATTTTATCCTATTTTAATATCCAGAAACTCAACACAGTTGAACTAGTAAACTAACAGGATGATAATTTTCAGTTCTGAATTTAGAAAGAAATCAAAAAGTGTAACCCTTTCATAACTGATTGTATGATAAAGAAAATGAATATTTAAATACAATATGGGGCAACAGTAACTGAAGAAAATATATTTGAGATGTTTGATCACCAATGGATCAGTATTTAACAATGGTATCAAACATGCAGAATAAGTTGTGTGATAGTTGTAAATTATATGTTCTACAATGTGAAACTCTTGTTTTCTGAATGAAAAAGGGAGAAAGTCTGCAGGAATACAAGTAGGATGAAAGATAAAAATTAATAAAGTCAAGCAATTGAACCTGAAGACCTGAGCCACAGCAGGAACAGTGAGCAGCATTTGAGTTATTTTACCAGAATTGATTATCTGTTACACTACATTGAGATATCTAGATTATTGATCTGTAAGATTATGGTACTGGGGTCTCCCCACTTTTCCTCCAGGCACAGGGAATGGAGTTGCAACAAATAACACTAAGTAAGGACTACTTTGTTATTGTTGTCACCCTTCATGTAGAACACAGCAGTTACTTTTTAATTTAAAATCAATGAACGTCTGAAAGGCAGCCTTGTTCCTTCAGCATAAATGAATCATTTGCCTTTGCCTATCACAACAACCCCATCACCGGCCAAGGTGAGCATGGGTATTTCTTTGTCGTTGTCAAAAATTCCCTACACCGCAAATAAATAACAATATCCTGGAGCACCAATTAAGCTTTGTCAAACCCAGTTTGATGGTCACTACCATCAAATGTTCAGCCAACTTGTGATTGTAAAGCTGCATTTGCCTTCACCAGAGCTTAACATTTGATATGCTCTGCCAGTGTAAACCACAGCAAAACAAAAAGCTCATATTTATTTATTAATTTATGTATTTAGAGAGGTTCAGACAAGAACTATTACTTCTCTGGAACTGGCAGATTAGTCAAAAAGAAGCAGAGCTGTGAAGCTGCAGAGTACATTTTGAAATGGCTGTAATGGGGGTATTATAAAGTAGGGAGAACTCTGACCCTCAATCAAGTTAGGTTCAGCATTATGTTTCTTAGCATTAAATCAGGAGAGCATGGATTACAGAAAGGAAGAAAGCTATTTGCCTGCCTTCTTTTACTTACCCCTAGCTTGCTTCCAGCTATCATTTATAAATAGTGCTCTGTAGGGAAGCTAGGCATTTTATCAGGGAAAAAATAAAACTTGTTAAGACCACCTTGCCTGAAAACCTGGCTTTTGATGTGCTGGTGACAGGGACTGGAGCAAGCAGTGTCAAATGGAATAATTTTTAAGGAAAGACAACAGGAACTTGTCGCCTCATTGTATGCATTTACAAACAGAGGCTTTTCAGAGTATTAGGCCTAGTTAAAGCTGCCCTCTGGATAAAAAGTGTTCCCAAGCAGCCTCAGACAAGCTTGGGAGACAAACAGATGTGACTATGGTCCCTGGCGTTTGGCAAGAACACTCACTGTCAATAGGAAAAATATGAGCATGGACAGGGCATCAGCTGCACCACGGCCGAGCAGGCCTGCAAGTGTCATAGCAGCAGCAAAGTTGTGGCAGAGGGAAATAAGAGGGCTGCAAAAGCCAGGCTGGTGTGAACTTACACTAGCATGCCAAGAATTTTGTTGTTGTTGTTGTGCCGTGCCTCAACGTATTAAGCAAAACACTGGAAAAGCTGCTGTCAATTTTTATTCATTTTTCATCTTGCACACAGTGTTTAGATTCTCCTTTTTACATGGTAAATAAAAGTCTCAAAATGAAGATAGACAGGGAAGGCAGCAATAATAAAAAAAACCAAAAAAAGCTATTGAAATAATAAATAAACTCCACAAAGTTTAGCTATTAAATCCCATAAATAAACCCCACAGATTTGATACTTTTAGAGAAGCAATGACATGCAAAGCAATTCACAAGCATTTATGCATTTTTGTGAAACATTCCCTCTGATGGAAATTTTGCTATTTCCTCCTTAAATAGCGGCAGTCTTTTTATAATTTCTTTTTCTCAAGGTAATTAAGGTAATTGCCCTTACTGTGGTAACATGTCTAGAATTGTCTCTTTAAGCTCCCCAAGCATAGCTGTGCCTACACAACACAATCCCCTTTTCCATAATTTTCATAGCTCCACAGGCAAATATTTTTGACAAATGCCTTTTCAACAGTCACACACATTCACCTCTCCGAGACATTTGTAACAGGCCGTGTCAGATTTTTATCGACCCTGACCTCTGCAATCCATGGACCATGTGGTTACATTCTCCAAATAAACATCTTGTTCTGTGGGGGAGCGTACAGCTAAGCTGCTTTAAGTGCAATAAACCTACTGAGAACTGAGGATACAACAGGGTTCTTCACTCTTTCACTGGTAGTTTTCACCCTTGCCACTATCTGAGTTAAAAGTTCACCAGTCACTGAGAAGAACAACAATAAAATGGCTGTAGGACAGCAGATACTCCTGAACATGTGTTCTATTTCTCTGATTTATTACCTGCTCCTGTACTCACTATCATCCCAGCTGTAAAAAAACAAAACAAAATTTACTAATGAAGTCAGGAGTGGAGGAGCATTTTTTGTCTAACAGTATTTATCAAATTTCTGTACACTAACTTGGAAAATCTGATACAGCACATTATTATGATGTAATAACATTTTCAAGAAGACTGATTTGTACTCCATAATTAGATGAATTGGTAAACATCAATACACGCCTATCCATTATAATGCTATTAACATCTCTCACCTGAGGAAGAAACACACAGTAAACAGTGACAACCTGTTCTGCCACAGTATCAGTGCATTCCTGCAGATGGCTGTAGAACTCTGCAAGTTTAGCACCACTGGATGCTTCAGCTAATGGAGAGGCTTGATGAAAGTTTTTCAGTAAACTTTTTTTCACAAGACATCACAAAAAGGAAAAAGTTAACTGGCTCGTATTTCAGAAGGAATTTGAGAGAATTATTTTGAATGGGAAATCTAACTGAAACTCTCAGTTTTCAGTCTTAAAATACGGACAAAAATTAGATATTCATATGGATATGACTGAAGAGAGAATGCAGTAGGGACAACTTAACTCACTTTAAGCTTGAAATTACTTGACAATTTCTTACAAACTGAAATGGAGCAGGGATATTGTGAAGCAATGTTCACAGCAGCAGTTAAGGATGGAGAAAACAGAACTCAATTGTGAAACCCAGAGAAACAAGCTAATAAAATGATTTAAAAAATGGAATGTGTGGAACAGCTCAACTTCATAAAAATTCAAAAATACCCTGAGCAAACCTCCCCTTATTTAAGTACCTTTTACACAAAAATATCACATAAATGATTCTCCTTACACAGAATGGATCTGTAGCACAGCCTATCTTCTTTTTACATGGCCTAAAATGCAGACACTGCGGTATCTGGTGGCCAGTGGAACACATCCATTAGTGCTGCTTAAATAAGGGAGTCTGGAGAACTTTAACTCTTACTGATCATTCCTAAATTACCACAAGTGGCACACAATGGCTTCAAGAGCATCAGAGTCAATGGAACAGTTTATGCTAAGTTTAGAGGTAAACACCATTAAAACCCTATTATATATGTCTTTCTAAACATATCATAACACTAATACCTATTTAAATTACGACAAACATAAAATTCTACATTTCCCTTTGACTGAGTCTCCAGAAGTATGGATTAAATTAAAGTGTATCACTCCAAATAAACGTACTAAGCAACCGGGGCTGTAAATTTGGGAAGACTATTATGTATTATCTAGGTATAATGAACACTTAATCTTTGCCTCTGGCATGTGTATCAATATAACCACAGAAAAGATGCATGATGATTTCTTAATACTACACTGAAATATGCAAGGCACATTTGTTTCTCAGGAAAAAGATATGAAAAACAATGGCTAAGAAAATTTATAAAGAAAGATATCCTCTTTCCTTTGTGGTACACAGCTTGCCAAAACATGAATGCAGCCCCTAGTGTCTACTTGAACACCCAGAGAAGTTTGGCATGTGCAGTAATGCTTGTGTCCCATGAACAATTTTAGAGAGGGATGGTTCCTTGTCCACCTGCCTTCTTTTTCTCTTTGGCTTTCTTGTCACTTTTCTCACACAACATTCAGGTGAAATCAGTTCTGTGTTTGATTCCTCCTCATCCTTTACAAACAGTAAAGCTTTTCTTCAAACTTGTCTAAAGAATGACATAATCTATATAATAGATTGCTTCACCTACTTCTGCACGTGTGAAAACCATTACATTAACCAGAAGAGCTATGCACTTTATTTCCCTTTTATTACATCTTAAAAAGATGTGATAAGCCCATACAACTCTATCAAACTCTTTTCATACAATGCCAATCTGTTCACAACATAACTTCGAGCATAATGCTGACCCACCTGTATTATTGAAGGACCGGGTGCAATCTTTCCCTGGCCCATGAGATGACCTCATCACTTAATAAATACTATATCCTAACACACTCCTCGCTGTTATCTTTAGCAGCACTTAGGTCGTTCAGACACAGCAGTTGTCCAAAATTTATCTGAACACTACAAATCAACACATTCAACTCCACACTGGCATAATTTTAGTGCACATGATGGAAAATAAAAACCTGCATCACTACGTATGATTTGGAACCCATACTCAAGTCACTTAAGCACTTTATTTGTGAAAAGAGACCCTAAAAAATAGTTCAGTAGTAGAGGCCTACTGCCCTCAGAAAGGATAATGCATTGTTTTTTCTTGGTTCTAATTAGTAATTTAAGCATATGTTCAGCATTTAACTCTAAATGTTTGCCTTTTCCCCAAGCTCTAAGACAGCTGTCCAAGATGTGAATGCCAGAAAACATTTAAATATCAACATCTGTTGAATTATGTTAATTTAGTGTAATATAATTGGGCATGAGTTGGAATTGATCAAAAGTATATGAATTACACAAAGGCAAATCCAAACCAATATCTTGGTGTACAAACAAGTCACCAAGGAACACTGAGGGAACAAACCCAAAAAATACACTTCTGTCAAGAATTAGATAGCAAACACTCAGTTTTCTTCAACAAATGACATGATTTCACATTTTCTATACAGGAAATTAATATTTACACTAGCTCAGAACATAAATTTCATATCAATTTAGAATATTTCTAAATAGTTTTGATGACAAGGTCCATTACTGTTTTGTGTGAAGAAATACATGATAACAATAATGATCATATTAGTGCAATGGTGAAATGTACTTTGAAAATAGGTCGCAGTAATAGAACGTCAGCCTGTTAGAGGACAATATTGTTTCACAAATTCTAAAGAAAATATTCTTTGGTTTATTCTTCATCTTGCAACCTCATTCTTGCTATTTGAGAGATATGGGCCTCAGTCCAGTTCTGAAATGATTTAGAAAATATCTTTATGACTTGAGCAGTAAACATGGATCTGAACAGATACTTTAATGGAAGGACTTGATAATGTACTCAGCTACCATTTCTTCCAGATATTTCTGAATACATATTTGTTTACCAATAATGAAATTTACTAAATAAGCTAAGTACAGAACAAATGTATTCTTTCAGAAATATTAAAAAAAACCACATTTTAAAGATCTGGATTACAGTCATATAGAGTTAGGTTAAATTATTGCAAGCATTAGTGTTGTGTTCAGCATCTTTTAAAATAGGTAAGGAATAAGAAGCAACACTAAAAGTCCAAGTATGTAATATAGTAGCACAAAAATGGAAGACAAAACATGAAAGTTTTATGTATTTTGAAGCAAACTATCCAAATTTTCTTCTAAACTCTTTCTCACACTACACAAAATCAAAGTCTAAATAGAAGTCAGTGTGCTTATGCCTCAGAATTTTAGTTAATGTGCACCAGTGGATGCTGATTTACACATGATATTCAGGGATCCTTTTGAGATCAGTAGGAACCTGATGTAAAAATTGCAGAATTTAATTTGCAATAAAACCAGAAAGAGGGAAACCCTTCCCTCATGCAATAGCTTCCTTCAAGTACCTTTGCGGAGAAATGCAGAGAGACAAAACCAAATTTCTTGTGGTGGGGGAGATGATGGGACAAATGAGTGGTGGAAAACCAGAGTGCAAAACAACCTCCTTCACTGCAGAGCTGCTTAACCACAGGTTAACAGTTTGTGGAATGACAGTGCCAACCCCTGTGCACGGTTCCTCCTCAGACCTTACACAGCAGGAAGGGTCTTCAGACCTCTGAAACACAAATTATCTTTATCCTTATGCCATTAATATTTTAACAGGTAAGATGAGACAAACAAAGTTTGAGCTGTGGAGAACAAACTTGTGCAACAAGAGAGCAAGACACAGTATCTAATGCAGCTGAATGTAAGAAACAAGCACACCATGTGCTAAAATTTGGTTACTTCAAAGTGAGAGATTTGATATCAGTTCATTCAGGTGAAAAATTCAATCCAGATAGTACATCAAGAGGATCCAGAGGTACATAATTTCTAGAAGTTACCTGATTTTCCTTTTTATTTTATATGCTTTTAAAAATCAGGAAAACATAACTTCTTGTTAGTTAACATACTCATATACCTGGAACTGCATTTTAAATGACAAATTTTCAGTACCATTTAGCAGCTTGTTTATGTACCTTATTATAAAGTATATTAGATTCTAGTGCAAGAACAACAAAATTCAGCCTGTAGTTTTACATTAAAGATGGAAAAAAATCTGCTCAGAGCACATGGTAAAATGTATTTGCAAAACAAAGCACAGTTCAAAATTTCTTCTATTTTTACAAAAGTTCTCATTACATGAGTTAAAAGGTGATACTTTCAAGACATTAGATAACTAAAGCAGCATTAATTCAATATATCCTTTAAATCTATCCATGAACCACTACTGAGGCTCTAAGATTTCCACAAAATTAACGCATCACACACTAGCTACATTTTGAAACAACAGTTAAACTGTCATCACCTGTCCTCCTCTCCCAAGTGAAAATCTTTTCAGCACCTTAAAAATAAGGCCATGGTAGAGAAAACTGAATCAGGAATTGCCCTCTCCCAAAACAGCACCATCTTTTATCCTTTCCAGGGAAGAAAAATACCAAACTGATGGAATAATGTTGTCCCTGAGGGTGACAGCAAGGGAGGGAAGCAATGTGTCCTCAAACATTCACATAATTTAATCTGGAACTGCAAATATTATTAAGCAGCAATCATAACAGCACAGTTACTGCTTCATGGCACTCCAAAGAGGAGATAAAACTGCTTAGTTGTTAATTTCTAATGATGTAAACACATTTGGATTTTAATGTTGTATCTGAATCTCTTGCATTATTAGCTCTGGGGTTATAAGACATTAACTTACTACCTTTAATAATTTTACACTTGAATTAAAAGGCATGTTTAAATATTACTTTATTTTAAAGTATTTTTGTTGATTTTAAGAATGTGATGGCAGAAGCAAATCACCTAATAAAACAGCTATGTATTCCTTTGCTTTTGTGCAGTGTAAGTATGTGCACATCTTTGTGTATAATTTCCAAAAACTGGCTGAATTTACCTCCTCTGGTATTGTAATTTCATTCCACAAAAGCCACATTAAACAATTACAGTTCTTGTAATTAACCAGTAGTCTAATGTACAGTTTTCTTATCCCAATCCATTAACAGCTGCTCAAAAAACGTAGTAATTAATGGTTTCATTTATTTTTGGCAAACCTACACCTCGACAAATAGTTTTGTATCTGTTGCAAATTAGGACTCTTTCCCAAACAACAGATGACACGATGGGAAAGAGGGAGCAGGCAGAATCCTTGCACATCTTTGTCTCTTTAGAAGATCAAATAAAGAGCAGCTGCAATGTTATTTGTCACATCTGTGTAAAAAAGTACCATGTTCTGTATCATCAGACGGAGAAGAACAAGTGCTGTACAAATGCACAAACAGGGTTTATCCTTTAAAACCAGGAAAGACAGAAAGCTGTAATTTTAACCAAAACAATGACAACACTTTTGAAAAGCTTTCCTCAGGTTTGGTGTCATTTTTTCTCTTACAAGCTTTCTTAAAATATTAATTCACAGAGGACACAGTTATAAAAAGTGAAATCACATGAGAGTCATCTTCTTGTATCAGCACAAGGCACAAATTTAAACTGGACTGAGAACAATTAGGGAAAGAAGGGAAAGTGAGAGTTGCAAAAAACATGGGGAATTTCAGGCTGTGCTGTTTACCATGGAAGGTGAAGACTTCAAAGACTTCTGGACAGCTCAGGTGATCATTGGAGTACTGGCACACATTGATTAAATTCTTAAAACAGCCTCAGTTAGGTAGGTGAAACCTGACATGTAAAATTCTACTCCACCTCAAAACCTTTCATGAGTATGACAGCCTTCTTTCAAGCCAGGACTGAACTGCATAGGAACTAAAAAGTAGATTTTTTTCCCACCTCTTTCAGAGGTCTCTGGGGAACATTGGCATGTGGAAAGCCAATAAAGAATGATCAAGATTCAACCCCAAAAATTACTAAATGGTAAGAATTTGGGTGCTATTTTCCTTTAAGTTTCTCAATTTGGGAATGTATCAAATTATAGTTACAATACAGTAAGAAAAAATAAATATGTAGATGAAAGAACTCATGGTACTTAACAGGAGCACACTACAAAAGAAATATGACACAAGACCTCAATGTAAAGGAAATAATTACACAAGTGTAACTTATTCAGAGTCCATAGTTTTCCCAACCTGCAATTCTCTTGCTTCCAGATTACAGCATGAATTACCCAGTTATGGCATTGACTGTATGACCAAAGGCAAAATATTAAGTTGGTTAAGTATTCTGGTTATTCAGTCAAATGAGGACAAAGGTACTTCCCCTTTTCATAAGGGTATTGTGAGGAAAAGTACATTATGTATTTAAAGACAGGGAGATAGTTGTGTGATGGAAGTCCACCCCCACAGGTAACAATGCAATCACATGTTCAAAATCATGTTACAGCAGTTCAGGAAAATATCCTTCAACACTGTCCCCATTGCTGATCAAAGGAATCTCTTACGCATGGAGAATCTCCTTTAAGTATTTTTTTTTTTTTTTTTTTTTTGTAAAATTTTAAGGAAGTGACTTAAGAAAATGTATTTTACCTCATGAGGGAAGCAGGCAAAGAGCCCATGACCAGCTCTGGCAGTTCAGCTGCCAAGCAGCAACTTGTTAACTCCCCCCAACTCAATCATGTGCAATTGTTTGCCCACTGCCTCGGGCTACAGACAGACATTTGGTCTGCTAACAACTGTGCCAGATGAAGACATTACTATCCCAAGCTATTTGTTATCACACATCTGCTGGAGATTATCATCTCCACAGCTCTGCTGGAGGAAGAAATCATGTGAGCAGGCCTTAATATGGTTTGTACAAAACCAGCCAATTTAATTTGAATAGGTGAGTTGAGCTAACCAGGCTGGTTTTGCCCAAAGCATATTAAAAAAATTAGAAAAAACCCCTTCTTTACTGGCAAAAGTATAGGGGATGAAAAAAAGCAGCTGGAAGAATTATCTATCACCTTTAAGCAGAGTAGCTGATTTGGGGAGGAGACTGTTCCCATCCTAATGTAGAGAGATACTGTAAACAGAGCACTTTTTCAAGGCTCTACAGGAGAAGGAAATGCAGCTTTCTAAAGAGTATTTTTTAATACTGTTAATAATTTAAATAATGAATGGGAAAAGTATGTATTCACAGATTAAATCCTACCTGTACAGGTAGCATAAATAGATATATTCAATTGTATCAGTGTAATATAATCTATCCTGGTTCTAAGTTTTGTGGTGCAGGACTGTATACCTCCTTAACATCTGGTCCATCAGCAGCCATATCAACAGCTCTCTACAATCTGATTATCCTGCCACTAGCAAAAGTTCATGTTAGTTTGTACAGGATTAGACAATTATCATTCATGTTGACAGAAGAAACCTAAGACATTAAAGCCAGTACAGTAAAGCTCATTCCAGACAGTATGATTCCACCACAATGAGACAGCTGCAGACCACTGCCACACTTAGAGCTCCATGCCTTTCTGATGTATTTACAGAGTAAATTATTCCACAAGTCACTGATCTAATGTAATAAGGGTATTTAAATATTGTCTGTATGCTGAGACAAAAACTGTGTTCAGTCATCCAAAAGGGTACGAAAAGTCAAGACGAGCATAGAAAAATGTGTGTATGTACATATCTCAATATACATACAAAAACCAGAAACAAGCTCTTCCAGAATGGCAAACAAAGAAGAAATACAGATACCTGAAAACTATACAAAAAACACACAGAGAAAATCAGTCTTGCAAAAAAAAACCCAAAAAAACAAAAAAAAAACCCAAAAAAACAAACCCGACAGATTAGACTGTATTCTGGATAAGTAGAATAATTTTACAGAATGTCTAAAACTTGTTCGCTGCTGTTCTCTCACTGCATTTAGCAACAAAGAGTAAGTCAATATAAGGTCACAGCCACTGCTTTTCATATGCATCTTTTTAAGGGGATTACTCATCTTAATTAGCTTGAGGTGTCCATATACTTTTATTATATATCTTGTAAACAAGACTGCATGCTTTGAGGTTCTAAGACAGCAGACAGCCTATTAAAAACAAGATTTTTGTAGCTTGAAATCTTTTTTTAAAGTCACTTCAAGTTTCTACAGCAGACAGAGAGAATGGTGGTTTTCTGAAAGAATACAAATAATTATTTTGAAATAACCTGACTAATTTGGATGAATCTGGACTGCGGCTTTACGTACATTGTAATACATCGTAACATTAGTTTTTTATGTAAGCTCTACTTGAACAATACAGATATTTTTTTAGAAAATGCTAATCTTCAGTCTTGAATTTGCCACCTATTACTTCTACACAATCCTGCCACATATTTATTGGGATAAGAGTCTACTAGGGTAATGTTGATTGGATATGAAGAGAGGTTGAAGATCACTTCAGGTTTTCAAGGCCATTTTACAAATCTCTATTCTAACTGCTTGTGCAGGTAAACATCAGCTCCCAAGAACTTCATTGGTCAGAATAACAAACACGTAAGTTATGATTCTGAATTCTTCAAATTCTGTTTTACTTTTCTACAGCATAAAGAAGATCCTAAAATGAGTCTGAATATAATCTGTTTCTTACTGCTCACTTTATACCCACTTTAAACTCTGAGTTTTGTGTGAGCAGTCTCATAATAAGAGTGCATTTATGATGAAAATTCTATCTCAACTTAAGTAATTCTAAAATTCAGAGTGAAAATATAATTTAACAAGTAAACTTGCCAGAAAATCTATGCAGAAATTGTCAGAATTTTAATATAAAATGTTTGCTAGACAAAGATAATCAACATTTCTATAGATGAATGACTGACACTTCCATAACCTATGTTTGAGAGCTTATAACCAGAACTAGTATACAATGAAATAGATTCTTATTTAATAAGCACATTAAAAAAAAAAATGGTCTCCTTTTCCAGGTAATCAGCAAGGTAAGTACCTAAGAGTATTAAAAAATTTGGTCTGGGTGACCACATACATATTTAAAGTTAACTGCCTGACAGAAAATTGTCTCAAATGGTACCACAGAATTACATGCTGATATAAATTTATTGCAACTTTTTGAACAAAGTGATTTCATAGCACCCTGCCATCTTTACAGGAAAACAAAAATTCTGTAAGGTGTTGTGCATAGCAAGAGAAACATTTCTGTAGTTTCTCATTTGAAAAAAAGCTAGAATTAAAATAACTTTTTGGTAGATGATTCAGCAGGTGACTTGTACATAAGGAAACCCCTGTAGAAACAGACTCCTAGACCAGTAAGTTCAGTCTTGAATTTTTTGTCTTTTGAGGGGAAGGAAATAAGATGGAGAATAGAATTAGATTTGTTTTTATTAAATCTTCACAATGAAATGTTTATTGTCAAAATATAAGAACAATTTAAGTGTTATAGTATTTGAGTTATCTTCTTGATTTCAGATATGCATAATATAATTTTATATGTTTCCAGCGCTTAATTTACATGCCAGAAGCACAAACCTTACTTTGGCATTCATTTAATTCTGATGTTCTAAAGAGATTAAGTTTGGTAAGTGCAGTTGCATAGTCAACAAAAAAGGTCTCATACTCATATATGAAGGCAAAGATTATGCCATGCAAAAAATTCTTAAAAGTAAGTCACAAAAAAACCCAGTAGACTTTGAAAAGACCCCAAAAGAATAGTGTAAGTTTTATATAAAGATTTAAGGAAACAATAAAATCCTAAACTGTACTAAAGTCAAATACCACATTAACTTACCTGCTGGCTGTTTTTACTGAGCTGTTCTTCTTGTGTCCCCTCTCTGACCGGTTGTCTCGCAAGAGTTGAAGCTGTTAAAAAAAAACATGCTAAAGAGAGGCTCACAAACGATGCCTTTATTTGCTTTTTAGAATTTCTATGTGGACAATGCAGTTATTGCCTCTCTTGAGTACACTATCAATAGCTTTCACCCATGACTTTTGAGATGAATATTAAAAAAACTTTTACAATAATACTTAATATGTAAATAGATATATATCCACTAATTTAAAATGCCTAAATAATTGAAAATGTAAGAATTAAAGCATTTTCAAAGCATAATAGAAAGTTACACAACTCACAATTTCACAATTAACTTATGTGTAAAATTTCATACTTTTCACAATTTCAATTTAAATTTTTGAAGTTGTATTATTAGAAGTGTTGGAAGACACTTAAATTACAAAAAAACTGATCAAGTTAGCACTTGTGTCTAAGCAGTTATGAAACAGTTATAAATTCTTCTAAGCCCCAGGAGCTTTAGTAATTTGCAAGCTGCAGAATAAACAAAAACACAGTATTAAAGTTTCCTGTAATAGTGAGGAAGTAGGAGAAGTGAAGGATTTGTTTAACTGAAATGATGACTCAGCTTCTGAAACAAGCTGTCATTTATTTTTATCTTTAGACAAGTAAGACTTTTCATTCAGATTATCTCCAACACTCAAAAGTCTATTTCCAGCATTATGATGTTAGATGAGTCAAGGTGCACTAAGTAAAAAACAACCATCACAATACTATACTAAAGGAATTAAAACTGGACAGTATAAAACCTCCACAAATATTGTTTGAAATGTCTCATATATTGAAGAAGAAATAGAATGAAAGACTGTTGAGAAACAAAGTAAAGTGACTTAATATTCACAGCAAAGACACTTCAAAATCCCGTGGAAATGATCAACTTCAAGACTTGGCCAACCACACCCTAATGTTGTAAATGAGCACAGACTCCAAAAAATGTCACCAGTCTGAAAAGCCGAACAATTCTTCCCAACTTTCTACAGCTTCCCTCTTGTACAAGCAATGCTTCTTGTCATTTCAACTATCTAGTTCTCAGATGCAGTGAAATAGTTTATTACATAAATAAATTGAGTGAGAATTTAATTGGTTGTCAAAATTACATTACACCACCTTTTACAACATTTCTTTTCTTCTTCTGTCTTATAAAAAAGCTCAAATCCATTATGCACCAGTAACATCTATAATTTCTGACATCAGCTTTAGTTCACAATTCCTTATTAATCTGTAAGTTACAAATTCAGTCAACTTCCAATAAGGTCTGAAAACACAGCTCTTAGTGTGTTCATAAAACAAACACACGTAAAATGTGAAATTAACCAAAAATTTATTATTATCTGATAAAATTTTATTAATTCATTCTATACCAGTGCTAAGCAGACATTTTTCATCTTCTAGGTTAAAAATCAGTGCTGGCATGTATGATGTACATTAAGGTACTTCTCATTGTGGAAATTTCCTTATTTTTCAGCTGAGAATCTTTTAAGGAAGTAAAGGTACAACATCAATTAACCCTGTTACATGAGATGATCAAGAGTAAAAAAAAAAAAAATTAAAAAAATTACTCAGACTCATAATAATCTAATTCTCTTTTAAGTGTTTCTTCCACTAGGAAAATTATTTCAAACTAACAACTGTTAAATATGAATTATATAAAGCTGTCTACTTAGAGGTTAAGTGTTAGCCTATTGTAACATGCTGGATTCTCAATTTACAGCTAAAACTACTAGGTTTTATTTACTCTGGCAGTTTTGGGTAAGTAGCATTGCTTGCTCTGGAGTTCAAAAGAAAGGGGAGGGAACAGGAAAGATTTAAACTATGACTTACTGGAGCTACAAGTATTCATGATGGATCATCCTAAAGTGAACCTTCCAAGGATTCTTCAGATTTTATTTCCTTTTGAAGTTTCAAATCTATTTACATTTGCAAAAGTACCAGCAAACTGTCATAGATCTAAGGAAATCAACTGTTATACAGATTTTTTCCAACTTAAGGAAATGGAACATTTGTGTTAAATTTCAATTTATTGATGATATATTCAGCTACTTTTACTGAATAGATGAGGTTAACTACACATTTATGAAATGAAACCAGATTTATTTTCACATTTTATGATCTTAGACAGTAAGTTCTGTTTAGACCATTCTACCATTCATAACGACAGGTATTCTTCTGTGTCTGAAGACAAGCTGAAGACCTAAGTGTTACGCTACTAATCACATATTAAATATGGCTTCACATTCCTGCAACTACATCTCTAGGCTTGGATCTCCCAGGGACTGCACTGCAGGGGCTCAGCAGACAAACTAGTAAGGTATTTTCACCAATATCTGCACCATGATGGAGATTTAACAGCTCCTTTCTTTCTGCTGTAGTCATTGTAACCAATGAAATGCAGAAAAAGATCTTCCTGTAGAAACCTCCCTACTTGTGCAACTAATTCTGTATTTCTTGATTTTGGGAGCAAAATGTTTTGCTTTCCAGCATTTTGAAAAAGGTAACATTTGGAGATACCGCAATCGACAAAATTATTATTAAAAAAAACCCCCAGAATTTTAATTTGAACGTTAAAAGCTCAAGAATACTTAAGTGAAAATGAGAGACTAATTAAAGAATTTTAATTAAGAGAATTTTGGAAATACACTGCTGTACGTTTGCTTACAAGAAGATATGAAATTATACCTCCTTTGTTTACAATTTCTTAAAATATTAGCCCAGTACCTCTGGAGTAGAGGTAGTTAAAGCTCTTTATACATCTCAAGTAAACCGTTCTTGATCAAAGCAGTTCTTACCTGGCTATGTTCCTTCCTAGCCCCAGGGCTAAACCAGTGACTGTGGGAGAAAAGGAAAAGACAGGTTTAACAATATAACTAACAAAGCACATGCTGTCATATGACCAGTCTGTGCGTGCTTTTGAGTGTTTTATTGCCTGCCAGGAAAATACAGCCTTTGGCAATGGTTTATTTTAATGGGCTATTTTTATTGAACTCTCTAAGTTTGTAACAGTTCTGAAAGAATGCATCATAGATTTCACATCCGAGTAGCTGCTGGCTTTGTAGGTAATTATATTTTGTCAAACAAGCTAAAATAATACATAAATGATGGTATCTTAACATACTACAATGCACATGCCATAAATTAGAGTAATTCCATATTTAGTGCTAAGCAGTACTTATTAATGATTATAGCTGAAAAGACTTTAAAGTAGTTTGGACTACCTGCTAGCTGTTAATGTATTATTTCACAAACTGAGGTCTGAGTTTGAATCTAAAGTGAAATGACAAGTCTGAAAACCCAGTGGCTTCATATCTCCATACAACTGCAAAACTGTGATTCTTGGCAGCCTTATTTCACAGAGATGGAAATTTGGAGTAAGATTTTGACACACAGGGATGTCACAATTTGTCTCTTCCCTCAACAGCAGTAAAAGCATGATAAGACTGGTTCACATACACACTGTGGTCACAAAGAACTGAATTACCATTTGAATGGGGCTGTAGCAAGCATCATACAAACCTGCACACTTGCAAAATGAAAAGACGACAGAAAAAAACTCAAACCCTACAACAAGGATCTCAAGTTACATATAGTATCTACATAATATTTGTGTAAGCAAGCAATAAGTTTTGGTCAAAGGATAAAATAAGTCTATCCATAGCAATACTGCACAAAAAAGAGCATCCCACTATCTGCTATTATGCTTGCATGTTCCTCTAGAAGCGTAAGCAAAGGTTACAGCTTAACCTAGCCACGCTTTTTCTGAAACACTTCCATTCAATAGAACTTAGTCCCATTTTCTGCCCCAAGCAGCCATATAATGACACTTAAATTTTTAGTTTAATTAGTACACTGAAAAGATTCCAATTCCATGGAATTGTCTGGTTTCAATCTCTTTTATTTTCATGTCACAAATCTGAAAGTGTGGTGGTTTTTTGTCACTCAGCTTTTCAGAGTTTGATAATGAGCAGTCAACCCTCTCATTCTTGCATAAAAGACCAGATGTCACCAAAACATCCATACTGCTTCTTCTGCTTTTAAGGTGATTAAGGAAAAGGAGTTGGAAATGAAAAAAGAATGACAGCAACAAAGTCAAAAGTATACCTTGAGACAAGGTAGACATCTATATATTTTGGACATAAAACATTAATCAACTGCATTCAATAGTTCAAATTCTGGTGAAAACTGGAAGATTTTATGCACACACAACTTTGATGCCAGTAGTGGATGGAAAGTAAAAACATATTTGCAAGTGATTCAACAAATAAGGTCACAATCATCCAGGGGCTGATGAAAGTCAGAAATATAATGGGTTAGATTTAAATTCTACATAGATGATTGTCTTGTCTCTGACCAGTGTGAACAGCAAATGCTCAAGGAGGAGCAGCAAACTGGGGTATCCTCACAATAAACTCTTGTAGATTGTGGCAAACCAGTTGATTACAGACTAAATGATCAGTAAAAGCATTTTTTTCTAGTGAAAAAGTACATCAAAGTAATTGGAATGCATCTCAGATATTAAAAACCCTTCAAAAAGAGTAAGATCTTCTTTAATGGGAAAGTACTACATCACACTAATTTTTAACTTTTTGCCCATTCCCTTAATTACAGTATTATTTGTTTGCTTGTTTCTTTTAAAATAAACAAAAGTAAAGCCCATAAAGTAAAGCCCAGTTGAATTACTACTTGGTAATAATAACTTATGGTAGAAATAACTTATGAAATCCAAACCTCTTAAATTTACACACACATTATCAAGGTACGAGATGAAACAAAGGCGGATTAGTGGTGTAAAACAGTTGGTACTGAGGAGCTGATGTCTGCTTTACCAAGTTTTGGTTTAAACTGCAGATGATGTATCTAGTAGCATTAGAACACATAAATGTATCTCCAAATATACTATTTCCTCATCATGTATGTCTGTGTTTTAGAGTTTTGATTTGAAAAATAAAGGAAAATGTAATCTTCAAAGTATTCAAAAGATGTAACCAATAAATAATGCTGTTAAGTGTTGTCAGCTGAAGAGAATAAGAGTTTACAGTAATGACACACTAAAGTAACTAAACAAAGTGAATTACACTCTCTATTTACAGGTGTTTAAACAACAAATTCAATATCTTTTTCTGAAAATTATGATAAACTTCTTCCTCACATGACACCTCACATGAAAGACTAGAAGATGTGATGCTTATGTATTCTCATACATCCCATTTTTGCTATCCAGCCTTAAACAAGTTTATATTTTAGGAAAGGATACTTAGAAAGTTAATAAAAACGTATTTACAAAGCACTGAATTTCATGTTTCCTTAAGAAACATAAAAATGAACTAAAAAGGATTTTAAGTACTCATTAAATAAAGACCATCACGTAACTGAGCTGAGGCTCTCCTCACAAGAGATGTTTGTGCAGTTGTGAAATGTGGCTTTGGGGCAGAGGTACCATTGTAAAGTTAATAATAACAAAAAAATTGTAATTCCCATCACTGATACTCACTCATGGTGAAGAGAATCCTGGGACAAGTGAACTGTTTTCCTGTTACCACCTGGTCCTGGAGTTATCTAATGGAAACATGCAGGAAAAAAGAAGCCTTTGAATAATAGGGCAGCATATGCACAAAATAATTGCTTATTAAGAAAATACATGACAAACATTAAATACAAAATAGAGACAGTATAGTATATACAGTAAATGCAACTAGCAATATCTGCAATTTTTCAGTAAAGTCTGAGTGCAGAAAGTCTTATATGAGATTAAGGAAAATCCTTTATTAGTAATGCTGATTGGATGTCAGACAGAGACATTTACAGATTTCAAGGACCTAAGTTACTTTTCTGTAAAGTCCATTAAGTACTTTAACTCCAAAAAAAGGGAAGTTAGATGTTTTGAAAATAATAGGCAATATACTGTCCTTATTTATGGCTCATATAGCAATACATTTATTAAAAGATAACCCTCCCAACACAAAGCATTTGAAAATTCAAGTTGACATGGGATAGAAAGCAAAGGTAAAATAATTTTTACCAAACTGTACCATAGTCCTTGTCTAGTGCTTTATACATACTGAACCTAAAATATGTGATATCCTCAATTGAAAAATGATCTTCAGATTGCATGAGAGCATGTGCAGACTTTGGCAGCTGATGACATTCTGATATTGCTGAAGATAGGATTCAAACAGCTTTGCTTTTATTTTTGCAAAATGCTTAATTCATGTGCATGTGTAGATAGGTAAAAGCAGAAGAATAAGACACAACTCATGGTACACATGCTCAAGGAACTAGAGCAGCAGGCAAACTATTCCTGATGGAAAGAATGAAGGTGCAAACTTCCCATTCATTGGAGATAATTTTATAGTCAGGAGAAAACCAGGGGAGGGAATGAAGTCAGATGTTCTTGCAGTTTTGACAGGAGACCACAAAAACTCAACGGTAATACATTTATATGGCTCAGGCTTGCCAAAATTACAGAAGCTGAAGATTCAAGGATAAAAGCAGCCCACTCATTATTAGAAGAACAATGAGCTCAACTCTTAAAGTAAAACATCCCTATTAATCTGGTGTTGTAATGGAGAAAAGGCAGGGCAGTCAGAGCTCCAAGTCTGGAAGACTTTCAAAGAATGCTCACTGAATAATTTGAGTGCTCCACATGGTTAAAGCATTTGACCAAAATCTGCTTCTTTGACCTGAACAATGATGTCATTCCGGGCTGTATCGAGAAACAATAAAGTGCTGATACTTTCTGGCTGATGGGGATAAAAAAGCATTGGTAACATCTTACCTCTGAAAAATCCATGCAAACATACAAATCATAGTAGAGGAAATCACGACAGCTACATGGGAGAACCTATTGCTAAAGCACCTACTGCTTTATTCCCATTTGGAATTTACTGTTTTACTAGACCAATCAAGGCTTCACACAGTCACAGGATGATAATAAAACACTGACCAAATGCTACTCTTTCAATATCATAGTTCATCTAATAGTAAAACTGAGAAATGGCCATTCAGAAAGATCTGGAAATATAAGCCAGTATTTTAATATGTAATTTCCAAATTTTAAGATTAGTAACTAAACTGTTACTTTAAAACTACAGGTAAGCATGCAGCACAGCTCTTGAGAGTTATATCCTGCATTAATCTCAAAATGAGGTTTTCATGCTATTCCAGTGGGTATCCCTGGAATACAGTAATCCATTTTCTACACTGTGGCTATAAGAAAAGCGGACTGTGCCTATGTCATGCTTTGTTAGAGGTTCATGATCACATTATCTCATGGTGGACCTGACACTTTTATTCAGTTTACAGTATGTTCTGTGTACAGGCAACTTATTTCCTTTGCCAGGGCTGCTGACAACCTTTTCCACACTATATTAATCTTGTTTACAGACTTTATCTTGGTACAAATATCAGAAAACTGAACTTTTTATCTCAGGGAGAAAATAAACAACATGTTGACAGAAGCAAAAGCTATTTTCTGGACTAAAATTGGTTGTTTACCTGCAGCCATACTTATGGAAACAAGTTTAAGTTTCCAGCTTACTCAAAATACATAATCTGAAATTTAATAAGCATGGAAATTTCAAGAAAATTCACTTGATAAATTGCCAGTTTTAAAATAATACAGAAACCACAGAAGTAGGTTTTTCCACCAATTTATATGAGAATATGAACTTGCTTGGAATACAGTTATAACTGATCACCAAGTACAGTGTTCAGGTTTCTCCTGCACACCCCACATGGCTTCAGCTACCACACAGACACAGAATGCTTACAAAACTAAACTCACAAGGAACACACATACAGACCTTTGCATAGAACTTGTTGCTAATTACTCTAAGATTCCCAATATATTAATGCAAATTAATTCCTGTTTGCAAAACTTACCTAGGGTATAAAAAGCTAAACCAAACCTCATTGCCCACCTTCATTTGCTACTGCATCGTTATTAATACTGAAGATTTTTGTAAAGTTCAGGGTCATTTTTGAAACTTTTAGTCTCTTCTGACTACAAGTCCTTTCCCCACTGCTTGAATAAGATGACAAGGTGATGGCTGCATTCTGTTCATAGAATCTCTGAGACACAGGTACTGCAACCCAGAGACAAAGTACTCCTGACTTGCAAAGATTGCTTTCCCTGAGAAATTATGACCTGAACTAATGGACACAGAAAAATGGAAAAGTATTCAACACTAAGGGGTTTTGCCTCAGAATACACATCATCATATACTGCTGCCCAAATTCACAGTTGAAAGGCCCCCCAGACCATCAAGTCCAACCTTCAACTGAATACCACCACTCCCACTAAGTCATATCAAAAAGTGACACATTTGTTCATTCTTTGAACACCTCCTGGGATGGCAATTCCACCATTTTCCTGGGCAGCCTGCTCTAATTCTTAACCATTATCAGTGAGGAAATTTTTCCTAATATCCAAACTGATCCTCCCCTGCAAGATACTACACATGACAAACTTCAGAAGCAATGCAAGGAAAGATGGTGGGATTAAACAGAAAAAGGACAAGAAAGTCAGAGGATTTTGTCGCAGCATATGTCATGGTTGAGATGACCACAATACACAGGGTATCATCATATGATTTCAGAAAGCTTCTTCCCATACAGAGTTCCAGAACACCATGCCAGTTCAGAAGGCTTCAAGCATCTACCCCATCTGGTTCTTTAGGTCAGCCTTTTATACCCCTCATGTTCATGCATTGCACTTGTGTGCCCTCTGTTCCCTTTGGTGATTGGTCAGCGCACCTGGGCACTCCGTGTCTTTTTGCTTTCAATGCTGTTCACCTGCTTTTCATAGATGTAGCTCATTAGGGATGAGGCTCTGCTACAGCCCCACTCCCAATCACCACAATCTCTGTACCTACAGGATTTCACTCTGCAAAAATAATACTGAGCACCTCAACTGTCATTTTAAAATGCCAATAATAGAGAATAGAGCATTTCAGCTGGAAGGAAGCTACAGTGATCATCTTGACCAACTGCCTGACCAAGTTAGAGTGTGTTAAGGGGATTGTCCAAAAACACTGATTAGTCTGGGGCAGCAGCTGCATCTTTCAGAATCCTGCTTTAGTGTTTGAACACATCCTTGGAGAAGAAATGCTTCCTGATGTCCAGTCAGAACCTCCCCTGGCGCAGCTCTGTACCATTCCCACACATTGTATCATGGGTGCCAGGGATAAGAGATCAGGCCATCACTATTTCCCCTCCTCAGGAAACTGTAAGAGGTCACCCCTCAGTCTCCTTTCTTCCAATCCAGACAAGCCTGGAGCCCTCAGCCACAGCTCACAGGACATGCCTTCCAGTGCTGTCAACAGCCTTGTTCTCTCCTCTGGACACGTTTAAGGACCTTCACATCCTTCTTCCACTGTGCAGCCCAGAACTGTGCCCAGCACTGGAGGAGAGGCTGCACCAGCACTGGATCCTGTGATATGAACCCCTCTTCTGAGTGGCTCACACTACTGAGGGAAGGGGAGTAAAGTGCCCAGAGCTCAGTCACAGGGTGCTCGAACATCACCACTTACTTTATATGAACTTGGGTGTCCAAGACTGGAGAAATCAAGAAAATAATCAATTTAGTGGATCACTTTATGCATCTTCTAATTAAATATGAGAGTGCTATTTTAATTTACATGTGCTGTAGTTTAAAGAAAAGTTACTACCATGTGTCAAGAAAAACCCACAACACATTAATTCAAACAAAAAAATATGCTATACTGTTACTTAACAGTTCTGCTTACTTCTCATTTGAAGTATATTTTGATGTTCAGTTACTGAATAGTCCATGGAAAATCATGAATTATTTTTTAAAGATACTTATGATACAAAACTCCCAAGTATGGATGTGTTCAAGACTCAATATTTTCTTAATATTTTAAATAATATAAACAATCCTGATATGCATACTCATCCATATTTCTTGTCCCTTATTTTTTCCCATGCTATCACACAATCAAGTGAGCAAATACATCCCCTGTTCATAATTTACGTTGATCTTAGGGCACAATATTTTTAAAAAATCACAGATTATGTCCTATTCATAATTGTTCCTCATTATATATATTTAGATATATTTTCGATGACTGAAAAAGTAAGTTTCTTACAGATTAAGTAGTTTTTAAACACTGAAAGTGATATTTTTGCCTCTTGAATTAGATTTTATGCCAAGCATGCCATAGCATGTGCAATGAAAAGATACTACTGAGCTCATTTTTTACAGGATGTTATTTCCTTGCTATGATTTGGTGGACTTGGCAGTGCTGGGTTTATGGCTGGACTCGATCTTTCTTACAGGTCCTTTCTAATCTAAATGAGTCTATGATGTGCTTTAAAAAGCCACATAAATAATTACCAAAGTATTTGACTTGAAAGTTTAGCTTAATTGTCACAATATGTCACATTCATAGCAGGCAAAACCAGTAAAATTACAGTAAAATTTTGCTGGACACTAAATACACAAATAAGCTGGCTGCTTTCCTAAATGAAAGAACAGATTCCTTTTTCTGCTCTATAAATTAACTGCTATGATCAACTACAGCTTAAAAAGTCCCATAGCAAATCAAATTTCCTCAGGCAAGATTTTCTGCAAAGTTGTTTTCCAAAATGAAATGCAACTAAAATCAAATCCCGGAGAACAGGATTTTGCAGGAAATTACAGCGTGACAATGTCAAATTCATAATTCACAGATCTGCAATTGTCAATTTATAGGAATTTAAATCAAACTATATCAAGGGAAGAAATAAGGAAAAATCGGTTCTCCACATTTTATTGCACTGATTAAAAGCAATACCTTATTATTTTCAGCAGCTATTCAGCATTACTCATTTCGTACCCCTTCTCCACTAGGAGCCCTGGAAAGTACACGCACTAAACAAAGTTCTGGATTTAAAATACATCATTAAAAAATATAGATGCACATTTGACTTGGAGCAATATAAAAAACGATTAAAACAAAAACAGCTTTCACAGTACACATTATTGGAACATTTCTATAATCCTTGCTTGACATTACCATTACACTGTTATTCCCTCTGAAAGTGCTGAAGGGCCCAAACTGATCATTCCAGAGCAGCATCTCTTTAATGTACATATTACCTTTAAGTGATGCTCAGTCAAACTCTACAAAGTCTCCATGAAGACATGGCTCACTGGCAGAATAGTTCTATACCAGTTTCTCACTACTCTAGTCATATTTCTTTAACCTCTTACTAACACAGTGTTGCAAAAATCAATGGATCATTGCCATTCTGCTTGCAAAATACATGCAAGCGATAGGGAAAGAAAAAAAAAAAAGAAAAAGAAAAATAGGTCAAAAGACATGGATTCTAATTCTAAAGCAAAACAGGAACCACCTTGTACAAGTTTTACTGTTTTCTCTTAAGGCATTTAAAAAAAAGAGAAAATAAGAATTGGTAAGTTTCTTGGTGTGACAGAATGTGTGCCAGCTCCCCAATCTCTCCAGTGATTTCACACACTGTTAGGAGTTTTCTCTACATTTCTTTTCACACAACTGATCCAACTGCCTCTATCTCTTGATATACAGCTTTCAGCTGAATGATTAACAGACAGAATAGTAATATCATGAGAATATCAGAGACCAAAAGAAGAAAACCCTACTATTGAACCTAGCTACTTCAGAGAAAAATGGAAAATTTCAATCCCACATATAAAAGCAAAGAAGGGAATTTCTTCGTAAACTTTTGCTATTTCACAGTTTTTCTCTACTGCTTTTAAGACAAAACCTGAATTTCAAGTTAAATAAATGTAAGTTTAAAAAAAAAAAAGTATTTTTTGAAAATAGACTGGCCTGGGTATAACATTTTCTGTTTGTTTTAAATTGCAACATTGACAGAAAATATCACACACCATGTTTTGTCCTAAATCTTTGTCAAAGGGACCAGTTTTTACATACAATAGAGTAGGCAGAGTAAGTTTAATGACGCACTGTAATAATATATATTAGTGCATTCCTGCTGTCTTTAGGTGCATAATACAGTAACACTGGAGGAACTAATACAAATATATAATGTAGCAGTAAAAACTGGCCTATGGGGAAAGCATCAGGTAAACTGAGAATTTTAAGTCTCTCATCTGCAAGGAGAGTTTCTTTTGAGATTCCTAATATTTAATATGAAATAGTAAATAATATGAATAGTGCAGCAATAACAGCTCACAACGCTACAAAAAATGGACTGACTTAAAAGTCTCAAGAAGAAAATACAAACCAGAAAATTGTAGTTTTTATATTTAAATTAAATCAACTCCTTGTAAAAAGGCAAACATAAGATTCTCCTGACTGCAAAGACACACCAGACAGCACCCCTATTTCAATGTTTTATATCAGGAAATGGGAAATGTTCAGGCCAGCTGTGAAACAAAACAACGGCCAAAAGTTTATTACTTCAGTACTCTGTAAATAGCTAGTATTTAACAAATTTAATTAAACCAGATTTACCTTATTTGGGAAATGGAGCCACTAATTAAATGCTGCAAAATATGCTGCATAAATATATATATTAATATAAAAATATATTAATATAAAAACTTTATGGTGATATTCTAGCTTTCTGTTTAGATATAAAACTTATTGTTAGGTGAATTCTTCACTATATCAACAGGATTTTGATTTCAGTGGTGTTTGGACTGTGCCTTTATTAGTTAAGAATAATCTAAAATTCTGAAATAAAGTTTTACCTTGTAAAATTATCATAAGTAAGTTACCCACACAGTAATATAGGGAGGAGGAAGTAGCAGAGCAGCAATTCGGCTATTAGCCTTGATCTGGGACATGCTGGTTCCGTTTGGGAAAAACGGGAAAAACATTTAAACAAGACCCTCCTTTTCCTTCTCCCAAAAGCAATTTGCAACAGCATTTCCTTACTTGGTTAAAATAATATAATATAATGACAGTAAAGATTGTACCAGCAACAAAGCATGTCAACAAAGCATTTGCTTTGAGTCTGCTTGAAGTACAGAACGTGATTTTTATTCCTGCTGCCGTGGGACTTATTAGAGGAAACAGAAAAACATCAATATTTAATGTATTTCTGTATCTGAGCAGAATCCCTCCTAGCAGAGCCCTTTGCAGGTACCAGTTGTACAATAGCAGCTCATGGCAGCCTAAGCTGGCTGGGTGTGGATTCAAACCCCAAGCACACAACAAAACCCCCAGCTCCAAGTCACTGCCTGGCTTCAGATGCAAGCTGTGAGTGGCCTCTACTGGCTGACCAAAGGCTACAGGAGTCACCAAGCTTCTGCTCCAAGTTGCAGCTGAGGTTGTCCAGCGTGGGGAGAAATAGGACAGAAGGAATATGCTCGTCAGTGCTACATCATTCACTTTGGCTGGGGCTAAACATGAATGGCAAACACAAGGTGAGTGGTACAACAGACAGCGGGGAAAAATGCCTTTAATGCCAGTGCTCCCAGATCTGCCCAAATGCACGCAGCAAAGAGAGACATGCAGTAGTCCAGTTTCCAAAATGACAGTGGAATTCAGCAGGATGTACTGTGCTAGCTCTAAAGGTGTAAACAAACCTGAAACTTAAGTAGTGTATAACCTGTAAGTTACATATTTTGTATGAAAAGTGAATTACTTCAATTGCAGTATCAATAGATTGCTTTAGATGCACAAATAGAAAGCTGGCTGCATTACCTGAGATGTATGAAACCAGAACACAACTATTCTCTTCATAAATGTGAAACAGGTTTGGTCTTTTCCTTCTATATAAAATTAAAACCAGTAAAATACAGCGAAACTAAAAAAATATTAAAAAACTTGAAGGATGAAACTGTGTTTATTGCCACAAAGATGACCTACAATTTCCTCCAAGTACACAAAAGTTGTATTTTGTGAAGAAAAAAGGAGAATAAACTATAATTATTTTTAAAAACCACAACAATTGTGGACAACACAGCTTGGACAGAAATACTTATGAGATTATTGTGCAATGTCTGTATCAAAATTTAAAAAAAAAATAAAACAACTAAAAATAAGGCCAGTAGGAAGGAAGTGTGTTTTTTAACTTCACTTTTCTTTTTCCTAGGAATATGTACCTGATTTGCCATTCTCCCACATTTTAATTGCAGGTTATCAAGGATTATTGTCAAACACAAGTGACTACTGATGCCAAAAGGTGATTGCCTTCATGAGCAGCCGCATGGTGCTCACACGCAGCCCTGTATTTCCTGATATTTCCAGCTCCTGTTCTGAATTCTGCCCCATCTCAGAGTTCCACCTCAATTCAGAATTCAGTCCCATTATCTCCACTGCTCCAAATTGTTCACAGGGTTATCTAGCTGACATAGAAGATAACCCTCCATCTCACTAGACACCACTGGGATATGACATGCTGACCCACAGTAAGCCCTGATTATTAGCTTGAAACATACACCATATAAATGGAGCATTGAGCCAAATAATTTGCTTTAAAGTCTTTCCATTCTACTTATACATTAAAACTCACTTTAAACACGCTGACATGAGCATGAGTTCCATTAATCTATACACTCATGAACATATTTAGACATAGATGCATGAATTTTAGATTCTATCATCAGAAAACAGATGAAAAATACTGGTGGGAATGCAGCCTGCAAGTAATGCCTTTTTATTTACAAAAAAGACAAAGGATTTTAGCTTATGAATGAAATGAAAATCACATGGCCAATCACTGCAATTAAACAGAATGTCTCACTACCTGTTTTGCACTGAAGCCCACAGTCTTCCAGAAAAAGGACTTGTAGCAAACAGAAGAACAGTGAGATCCCATCTTTTCCATACCACTATACTTCCACTGACTGGGAAACAGGTGAGGATTAGTAACTCCTGACAGATCTGCTAGGATAATTCTCCTCTTCCCCTCAGCACCAAATGGTTTCCTATCCTAACACCTACAGTCCTGCATGGGTTTAAAGCCTTGAACTGTAAAAATTTCATTTGCATTAAAAACTTAATACCTTTTGTTTGTTCCAAGAGGCACCCAATGAGCTGTATTACAGCCTGGACAACAAAAACCAGGCAGTACCTGAACTATTATCAGGAGAAGATGATGATAAGAAGACTGAGCACAGGAGAATGCTGATAGCAGTGTGAAAAATTTCCCATGTGAAGAAAGCAGTTCAGAAGACTGTGGATTAAAAGGTTACACTTTGCTAAGATTTGGAATAAAACACCTTTCAAAATTCATGCAGTTTGATCAATAACAGATGTTGTGAAATTTACACAAATAAACTGCAAAAATAAAAGCATGACCTTTTGCCCTTTAGGTTAGATGACATTTAAATAATTAGTGCACACAAAACTATTTTTCTTCATTTCAAGTGAAATTCTCACCAGAAGGGCTCACAACAGCGGTGAAACAACAGGAAAAGGCTGTAGGGGAGCCACAAAATTGGACAGTTTCAAAGTTGTTTGTGGATGACATTTCTCATTATTTTGAACTGATCTGTACATAAATGTTTCACACTACAAGTTTACATGATGAACAGACTTTAGAAATACTTCTGTATTTGCCACTTTTTCTGCCATCTGAACTTCTAAGATATAACTGTAACCATTGTTTCAGATTGTAAACACCAGTAGAGATGAACAGGAGAAGCATGCAGAAGCTCAGAAATCAACTTTTCATTGGGTATTTTTAAGGTCAAGCTAAATTCAGGCTTAAGATATATTTTCAAATTTTCTCCCCAAGCAAAATGACAGAGAAATAAAATGTATTTTAAAACATGTTACAATAAATATAATTCTTCTTAGCAAGACATTCTTTAGCTTTTCCATCACCTTGTCTTCAAATATAAATAATTCATAACTTCTACTATAGAATAAATGGAAACCAGGAGGTCCTAATAGGAAAAAAAAAATCAAAAGTGGGAATTCCACTCATACATTTTAAAATGAACTCTCAAGCTTTTTAGGTTTAATAGCAGTGCCATACTGGGATATCAACACTTGAATAAGATTGCATTGCATTTCTTAATTTCTAACATAATGTAGATCCCCAAGTTCTATCCTACTGATTGCTAAACTCATGAATGGATTGTGCAAAGCTATCATCAACTTTGATTTGAAGACTAAATTGTATTATCTTACTTTCAAATCCCTCCTTATCAGTAAGAGTGCTCCAAAGTTCTCTTTGCATGGTATCAAGCCCTATATGATGGAAAACATCACAGTATGATCTTAAGAGAGTCAAGTTCTGTACAATAATTTAAACATGGAATGCATTACAAAACATTAATTCACAAAAGAAGGGAAGCCTGTGTTCTAGGAGCAGAATGCTGCTTCTATTTGCTATCCTCTCCTCCAGCAAGATGAAGCAGCATTGCTGGTTCTGTGCTGTCAAAGAAACGGAGTTTACAGTGTTTCTGTCAGAAAGTTGTGTTCAGTATGTGAAAAACTTCTGCTCTCCTAGAAAATTTAAAACAATGTACAGAAAACAGAGTTTAAGTACTCCCTAGATGTGTGTCTGTGTTAGTGAGGACAGAGGCTGCCTCTGTTGCAGGACAGAAATCAGGGCACTGTTCTCATTTACAGGCTCTTCTGTTCCTGGAAATTACACAGGGGAAAGACAATTCTCTCTCCTTGATGACTCCAGCAGCATCAATTTTACTTTTCTGGCCAGATCCATGAAAATAGATTTTCGTGACTCTACAACACATTAGTTGCCTTAGGCTTCTGAAACTCCTGACCATGTATAGGAAATATCTTCCAACCAAAACTGTATCTTCTACTTACAAAACATCACTGTAGAAACAAGAACAAGAGGAGTACCTGGCTTGTTGGGTTCTGATCATACAGAGGATCAAGTAAAGAACATTTTTCTCTCTGTTGTGTATCATGTGTTGCAGGGCACAGAGAACAGCACTATTTTTCAGACACAAAGCTGTAAAGCACATTTTGCCAGGTCCTGGAGAGTGCTGCCTTTCTACCCACCTCAGGGCAGACATCATATATCATACAATTCTGGCCTTTGATTACCAGCAACTCCTAGGAAAACCTAAATTGCTCTTGAGGAGTTAGAATATTATTTTCTCTATTGTTAAGGGATGAAAAAAAAAAAAAAAATCAGAGAAGCCAAAGAGAGATTCTTTACACAGAGAAGATCTTGAACCGAACTCCAACATTTGATGTTTTTACGGCCATGTTATTACAGAAACACCTAGAGGTAACTTAGTCTCTAATAAAGACAAATTGTCCTTCAAACTTGCAACTCATACAACAGTATGACATGACTCACCAAAACAACATCTAAGACAGGGAAATGGAAGTACATTGTGTTCAGCAGCTATTTATGAGTGATACCCCTGCTGCTTAAAATTTATACATGTCCAGAGGCTTTCATAGACTATTCATGGTATAATCTCATGATCTCCATGATGCAAACTTCACTTTCAGTCAAGGGGAAGATATTTCTACTATCAGTACAAAAAAATAAGCATTCTCCAATGGGATGCTGGAATGAATATTTGACTTTAGTTTGGGAGGGAGGGTATAGGACAATTAGCCAGAATGAAATTTGCATGCAAATATTACTACAAAAAAAAATGACAGTATGTGGAAAGGAACACCTCCACAGAAATCTTCAGTAAGACAAAAACTAACAGACTGTTGAAAGATAACAATAACTATCTCTTTATAACTGGTGCTTGAGGAATTCTTTAAATATCTCTGCTTTGTTCAAGGGTCAAAGACATCAGGTCAATATAATCAGATTTGTGTTCCCTCCCATCCCCAAGATGGCTGAGTAAATACCACCAACACAAAGCCTTGCTGAACCCACTGCTTGCCATTCAAGTTGGTTGTGGTACAAAATTTTTGAAGTGAGTTATTAAGCTTTCATTTCATTTGTTGCCAAAGCATACCCATACTTTCAGCATCAGTACCTTTAATTTAGCTAGAAGCAATATTATCAACACAATTTTGCATTTCCTACCGAACACCTAAAAGTTTAAACAGCAAAATAGAGGCTGAATTGAGGTAACCTGGCACATTACTAAGCCTGGTTTACTTTGCAGGCAGGCTTAAGACTAGAAAACATGGTATGCTCCGAACTATTGATACAATGATCAGATTTCTAAAAGTCAAGATAAAGCTCATCTATTCACTTACTAAGTGGACACCAACAGCATAAATACTGCATTCCACAAATTTCACTGGAAACTATAACATTTACAAAGACTTAGAAGAACTCTGAGTTTCAGAAGAATTTATAAACAGCTCAATTCATGGGGGAAAAAACCCAGGCACATCCACAACTTTGGCTGAATCTCTTATGAAATTACATTTGATGGCAGCATTCAATAAATTGTATATATTGGCACAAAACTCTGTTGTATGTCTCATATGCCTGATAGCATTAAATTGTGTAGGCTGCCAAGAAGAAAAATTTAGGGAAACAGTCATTTGAATTTGGCATTATGACCCACAAATATTTAAGTAGCACAAAACAAAATAAACTTTGACATATTATAAACTATTTAAAAAATAATAAAAATACGGTGGTATATATGCTGTTGGCAAGAAATAGAAGTTCATTGAAAAGGTGCCATAAGTGCCATGAAATATTTGGGAACATATAGCCATGTACTGAGGAAAATACTGAATGGAAAAATGAAAACTTACAGAAAATTCTGGAAAGTTAGCAAAGCCATTCATATTCATAAGGAATCACACATCTTACTAAATTAGAGGTCATCTGCCCATCAAAAGATGGTGCATACTGAGGGAGTACCTGTTCTGTGGGGTAGGGGAAAATGTGGCATTAGTTACACAGTTCAAGGCACCTTCCTGGAAAAGCAACATTCACACACAATCTTTAGGAAAAAAAAAAATTAAACCATCTTTCCAATTCTTAAATTGAGGGATGCAGATATAAATCCTTTGCCTAGGTTATCATCCATAACATGAACTAAATGAGGTTCAGACACGATGAAGTATCCTGAACCCTGAAAATTTCATGTTCATCTAACTTGATACACAAAGAAATCCTCTGTTTTCTTTTTAAAGACACCATTAAAAATATTTGCCTCATCTCCTTACACAGCTAAATAGTTTATCTCTGTGTTGCATCCCGGGGTTCGGGTTTAGATTAGGGGTTTTTAATTTATGTTAGATAGCCAAGTTCTGTAATCCCGCGCACCCCTCGTGTTTCTCCTCCCTGTGGTTGTTTGCTCCTAGCTGTGTGCTATTGGAGCTTACCCCAATCACTCAGCAGACACTCCCCGTCCTGTCCAGAGAGTTCCCTGCCAATCTCCCTGGTGCCGCATCCCCACTAGCCCTGGGACCCAGGAACCGCCCCAGTGCTGTCTCGGTTGTTCGCTGTTGCTGACGTCACCCCCACGGCAGCCGCCCCTATTGGGCGGCAGGCCGTGGATCCTCCCGCCCCACCCCTCCATAAAATCCTACCCCGCTGGAACCCAGGCGCCATTTTCTCCCATGCGAGTGCTGGGAGCGGTCGCGTCTTTCCATCCAACCGCGCCACGTGACCAATAAACCGTTCCTGCCAAGCATGGAGTAAACAGACAATTCCTTACTTCTTTACTGGATCCCTAGCGCATGGTAACAGCGGCTGGCCAGCCCACGCGCCCAAGACACGGAGCCGTGTCCGGGAACCCGCGGCAGAAAACCCCGGCAGCACGTGGAAGCTACGCCACAGCTGGGCTCCCAAGAGCTGCGTGCAGCCAGGGAGAACAAAAGCAAACGCCGCACCTCTGGTACAGGGTAAATTACTATTCCCATGAAACCTTTCCAGAAATGTATTTGTCTTCAGTCTACTACAGGAATTCAGAATTATTTCCTGCTTTTACTTGCAGATCTGAGAGATCACCTCTGGAAGCTTCTGCTCTAACCAAATACCTACTTACTTCTACCCTAAGATATGGGGATTGTACTACTGTTTTCATTGATTCAAAGTGAAAGCCTATCAGCTACAGAAGCTTTCATATAAAACTATTCAAGAGATACTTCATGGCTAAATTAGCAAGCATACATTTTCCATTTTTATCTTACCTTAAAATTGCTGACATTATTTCCTATATTTTTGTAAGATCCACCATTATAGCACCATTTTACTGTGATGAAAAATCCCTTTTTTTTTATTGTGGGATTCTTCCATGCCCCTGGAATTCTTTGAAGAGGCTTCATTCATCTTTACGTGAATGAGGATTGTAGTTTACTATGTGAAAAAAAAAATCTACTGAAAGGCATAATAAATAAACAACACAATGCAGTGCTCTGGACTGATTCAAAAATTCTGTAACGTTGTTTGTTAAACCTTAATATTTGTGCTATTTCTGCCATTTAAAAATATTTAGGAAGAATGCTATCTTCAAGGTTTAGTGTTTGAAGTCAAATGGTAAACACAGAGAATAGCAGGGGAAAACCCCCTTGATTACATGAAGACTGACACATGACATCCTTCCAGAACATCCTCAGGCAATTGGGGTATGTTTTCTTTATCATGCCAACAGGCTTACCATTTTACAATTTAAAAGACCTAGGGTTGGGAGGACCAAGGGATTCTGTTTTGACTCTCTAAGTATATTTGGAAATTATTGCTGTTTAAATGAAGGAGCCACTTTTAAAACCCAAACATTTTAGTGTTCTCCTTCATCTGACAGAGTCAACCAATGAATGCCTTCATGCCAACTCTTCTCTGTATGAACAATATTTGTTCCTGGCAGTGCTTTAGGATTCTGATCAACACAGAAATAAACACCCTTTTTTGCATCCTTGCAAAAGGCTTTGGTTTCTATTAAAAGATATTTATTTTTTAAAACTGTGTAAAATACTGTGAGACATCTATGGCAAAGTTACAAAATTCCTACTGATGAAATTAAGTAAAACATTACAAATATGGGACCTCAGTAAAGAAAGTGGACACTTGGGATAAGTTAGTTTCCCATTGCTTCCCAGTTCAACAATTCTGGAAAAGAAGTTCCTGAAAGTTCAAGTTTGCACAGTTCCTCAGGAATAATCCTGATTAAATAAATGTCTATCAATTTTTGAGCAGAATGAAATCTTACCCCTAATACAATGGCGCACTTTCCTTTCAACTTTGGAATACATTTCCTCACGTAACAAAAATGTAAACCTACAGACCATGGTGAAGATAACACGCAGTGCAGTAGACTAAAAAGACCTAGCAAACCCCAAACAAAAACCCCACTAATTTCCCCAAGGTTGCAGCCATTTATTTTAATAGAGCACTTAGGTTTTCACTAGGTGTCTAAAAGAGAATAAACACTGGAGATGAGACAATACCCCTTACAATTGTTTTTAGAGTTTGCTGACTTCAGAACCCATAAAACTCAGGGCTAGTTAGGACAGGATGTGGTTACAACCCTTTGCATGCATTAAAACAATCCTCATCTATTATTGGATCATCACTCAAATTTGGCTCTTGGAAGTGAAAATCTGAAGTTCAAAACATGAAGTTTTAAAGATGCCATGCAGCAACAGAATTATAGGGTGGGTAATCTTTAAAGTAAAGAAAATGGAAAGCCCTAGGAACCCTAAGCAGCAGTGTCACTTTTAGTTAATGTAGGATATACGGATCTTAAAAGCTGGATTATTCCTAATAGATAAAAAATGCAATTCCACTAAGAGTATTTAATTTCTCAGCCATATGACTCAGATCCATAAATAAAAATGCTTCCATTTAACAGTAATTTTCTAAAGCAGACTTTGTTAGGCATTTTAAACAGATCTGGCTGTATCATTTTAGGAGCGGAACCAATATTAACTTTATTTTCTCAAACCTGCCCTTCCTGCTGGCTGTCTGCAGTGACTTTAGTCTAAAGTGCTGCAACTCACATGTCAAGACAAGCCTCTTTTCATACCAGAAATGGTATTTCATCTCCACTTGTCTCTCCTTTTAACTAAATAGTTTGAGGAGAGAGGCAGGACATCAACATATTCCTGCCATACTGAAGTTTCAACCAAAGCATTTTCTGGTGAAATAATTGATTATAATACATATTTTCCTTAAGATGAAACAAAAAAAGAAAACCCAAATAAAACAGTAATAAGCGTACTGTCATTATCACTGTGACATCAGTGCATTTATCAGCTTTAGAGTAAAAATGCAAGCATGCAAACAACAAATGTCTTGTTTTACAAACAACCTCATGCATTATGGCACCCTGTTTGTACATCTGCTGTTGCTACCTGATGAACAAGTAAGGACTTGCATTTTATCAGAATTTAATTACTTTAAGTTAAATGTAAGTTAAATATAACAAGTTTATTCCAAACCAGAGGGGAGATATCTTGAAGTAGCAAATTATGTTTCTCATACATGAGTACCTCAGACTAAGCCTACAAAACTGCCAACTCAAACATTTTAATGTGTAAGTTGCTGTTTTTTGACAAAATCCTCATGTTTAGCAGTTCACTTCAGAATGTGAACAGTATTAGAGAGAGTCTGTGTGGATACATGATTTCCAGCTTTGTTAGTTCCAATTTCTTTCACTTATTTAATTTTCTGAAAGGACTGGCCTTTCAGCTGATATAGGTAGGCATATTAAATGAGCTACAATTAATTAATTGATAAAGCTACCATGCGTCTACTAGCTGAAGAGTCAATTCTAAAATGTACACTCATAAATATTTATATTTCCAGGACAGCAAACTTCAAAAGGACTTGAAAAAGGAAATGCCAAGATCTTAGAATGCCACATCTCCTTCCACATTACTAGACTGTAATATCTGTATTTAACAGTTAACTTTTTCATGAGGAGAAAAGGCTTATTGGCTTCCTTTTTTTGAAGTAGTTAAAGGTATTTAAACTATAAATATGTCTTTGCTCTTCAGCAAAAACAAACTGCTAGATATTTGAAAAGGTCAGCTGCCACATTGTTCCCTGGGTGCAACACAATGGCAGGTCAAACTTTTGTTCCTCTTGTCCTACAAACAATTTTCAAGCCCATGCTCAATAAATAAATTTGGTCTCAGCACTCCCAATCAGGGCTGCACAATCCCCTCAGTAGCAGACCTATGATAAATGGACTTATTTTCCCAAATCAAACACTTGAATTTAAATTCAGATGAGTTAATGCAAAGGTCAACATTGTAATCAGTTCTTTTGATCTTTATAGAATTTCTAGAGTAATACATAATAAATCTGAAACAAGGCAATTTGCAGCTCTGTATGTGTGGCTGGTAATAAAAATCTTAACGATTAGAGCCTTTATGTACTTAGGGAACGTTTTATAGTAATAGCTATAGTGAGAGCCTCAATGCATGGGGAATGATGGCAATAGATAACACTGAAAGACATGATTGCTTGATTCTTTATATAGTTTATACAGTATGTATAGATTATACATTATAAATTAAAGCACAATGTATCTGAAGAGTCTCCCAATGTTTTTCTAACATTCTATTTCAGATTTGTATCCTCCACAAAATATGGCCTTGATAAAAACTTGTGAATTTAACAACAATCTCATATATTGAGATTTTTATTGTTTTAATACTAGGATGTTACCTCAGTTAACTGTAAAAAAAAAAAAAAAAGAAATTAAGATGTTTGTGCATAAAATGTGTATATATGTCTTTGTATATTTTCCCTAAAAAGGAAGATTCCTTTTTCTGAAAGTATGTATTTAGATGTAAAGTATGTCATATTTCTTATGAACAAAAGATTATTATTAGACAAAAATATTTCAGTTGAAAACTGGAACATGCAATCATAGAAACAAACTAAAATGTCAGCAGTCATAAGAGGAAATACTTGAGAACAAAAGGTTATTTTTTTTTCAAATCCCTTAAAGTTTTCTTGATAATAATCCGATAACGACCTAAGCACTCAAAGCTGTAAAACCATCTTCCTTTACCACAAACTGAGACATTTCAGAATTGATGTCAGAAAACACCTTCCATAAACGTACACTCATGTAGCAGAGTGAAAATAAGCTCTAGTTTAGGAACTGAAGGAAGAATACATTTTCAGAGAAACTAAGACTAAGCAGCTCTCAGCAACAACTGTACAGGAAGGACCAAGAATTCATCCATTCAAACTGTGACCAAGGATCTCACTATCAGGACATATCACTTGTCTACATCCATTCAGTGAAACTGAGAGATAAATAAAACGGAATTTGTTTACTTCCCCTACTCAGATTTACTTCCCCTACTCAGAAGTCTCCTATTCTCACAGAACACATACACATCTCTCTGGAAAAATAAAACTCTTCTTTATCCTACTCTGAATTCTCTTAGGTGTTATTTAAACAAATTAAGCAAACACACCATCAGACACAGCATTACTGAAACTAAATGGTGTTTGTGAAAGAAAAAAAAAAAAAAAAAAAAAAAGTGAGGCTTATTGTTTGGTTTTGGTGCGAGACTCCATCTCTTAGGTAACAAACAGAGCTGTGACAGTGATCCTCCTGACATGCTTGGACGAATTTCTTAAGTCTCATCAACTGAGATAACACAACTGTTTTAAAGTGACTACACTTGATGCATCATATAGAGGTTATGAAGTACAGCTAAGCCTAAAGAATTCTCTAAAGAATCTGACTTGATACTCCATGACAGGTCTATTAAAAGTTATCATTAGTCAAAAATCAATACACCACGTAGTATATATAATGGATTAAAATCACAGCTGATCATCTTCAGAAATAATTACAGAGAGGGAATCTTCTTCCAGTAGATATATTCCTTGAAGCACTCCACAAAGAACCTGATTAAGATACTGAAGAGCAAAAAGCTAAGAATGCAACTTAAAAAAAACCCCAATAAGTTACAGCAACTAGCACAGAGGCAATCTAACTGTGGCAACTGCAGACAAATCAAGCTTTCACAGCTCTAAAGCTGTCCTTTTGAAAGAGGTTGCTCGGTTTTGGTGACTCTGAATTATTTTGTTAAACTCCCATCCTCCCTCCTGAGAGAATACTGGTTTATCAAAACCCTGTTCAACGGTATGGACTGACATTTGTAAAACTACCTTCCATGAGGGCTTTCTCCAGCCTTTCACAGTTGTTTCTTATAAAAAGCAGTGGAAGCTGTTTCCTATGAAACAACTGATAAATTCATGATGAGGGCATCATTCTAGGATGATCCTCCTTGAGCAGGGAGGTTGGACCAAATGACCCACTGTGGTCCCTTCCAACCTGACCCATCCTGTGCTCTGGGAACACACTGACTGAACTGTGGTGAAAGGACTTTAGTTCCTCATATCACAACTTCCTCACACACTGTATTGGTGTCTCAGTGTGAAGAAAACAGAGGGAAAGAATGCATACAGGCCTTCAAAGACAGTAAGAAACCATGTGAATTTTAATTTCTGACTACTAATGCAATAAATCCAGGATTGCAAGGAGGTAGATTCAGATACATGAAAAACAACTTGCCTAGGATAAGATCATGGACCATGTGGCAAAATGCATAGGGAGACTGCAATGATGGAGGTTTTTCAGCTTTATAGAAAAACACCTGAGAACTGTTTTATTTTGAAACTGAAGGTAAAGTGACAGTACAAGGAAGTATGACATATCATCATACTGGAGAAACTGGTTTTGCTCTTAGGTGTCAGTTTGACTACAATCATTATTAGGGGCAACTGATGAAAAAAAATGCAGGAAAATGAAATTATAATCTTAGTACCTTGTACATCGAGCTACACTGCACAATTGATAAGAGGACAACAAAAGAAACAAACCCTATACAAAAACCCTAAAAGCAAGGTATGAATCTTAAACTAAATTTTAAACTCAAATCTTTCTGTGCTGGAGTGTTGTCAGGAACAAACAAACCTGAAAGGATCTTATGAAAAAGAAAAGCACATTAAATTTGGAAAAAATATTGGGAAAGGGAGAGCAGTGGAAGGATAATACTGGAAAGACATTCAGCTAAGAAAACCATCTTTGTCACCACGTTCTAAATGGATATAAACAGGCACAAATGATTTTGTCAAGGCTAGACAAGAAACTGTAACGGAAAATACAGAAAGATGGGAGCCTGAGCAAAAGATTAAAATTGTGTAGAAAGACAGAAAAAGAAAGGTTGTTTCTTTAGCAAGACAGCCAAATAACACGATTTAGAAAGAAAGCTAAGTCAAAACTGACACTCACTATTGACTGATATGACAAAGGCTGGGAGCATTCTCCACAGTGATTAAATAAGCGAGTGCCATATATATTAAGAAAAAATAAAATAAAATAATAACAGTCCAGATGGGATACTGAAATACTAGAGGTGAGAGTGAAGGACTGTGTGATGTGGGTACTGACATTGTTATAGACAATGACTTCTTGTAAAATCTGTTTTTTTTTATTCTTTGCTATAATAATTAAACACCAATCCAGCATACTATATTCTTTCTATTAGTCCATCTGCTGGTATATCCCTATTCTGTCTTCAGCTATAGAATTATGAATATTTCTCGCAGACAATCATTTGTTATTTCTGTTTTACCCGAGAACACCACAATAATATACAATCTTTTTTGGTAAGATATATTTAATTTTAACAAAACTTTGCCTGCAGAATACAAGCTACAAACTTGTTTTCAGCTGGCAGATTAGTCTCTCCCATATGCAACTATAATTTAGTAATTAAACATTTTGGTAGTATAATTAGTGCAAATATATATAACTTGTTAAGTAAGAAATATAATGATTAAGATGTGCAATTATACAATTATCTTGTAATTACACAGGCTTTCTAAAAATTTTCCTCAAAATGATGAATGACCATTTTAAGAGATTCCAGAGTCTTTCAGAATTTATCTTGTGGATTACATTCAAATAATCAGCTCGTATCACAGATTTTAATGATGGAATGCTTTTTCTCTAGAATAAACTGTCCACAAATGCAAACAGTAGAAATTGATAAGCAGTCATGGAATTAAAAATATCAGCAATGATATCTGAGTAAGGAGTCTAGGCTTTATAATAAAACTAGCTCAGATTTTCAAGACAGTTCCCAGTGTAGAGATATTGCTCTATCATATTAAATAAAAACTAAGGTGAGCTGCAACACATCTGTACAAATTGGTCCAAACAAAGTACTATCATAACTCTTTCTATATATCCTATGTTTAGAATTATTTGCTTTCTAAAGACAAACACTATTGGAATAAAATAAAGAAAGCAAGAGTACATCTGTTTGAAGTTTCTTAGATTGGTATGATGTTTATCACATTTCAAAACCCTGAGGTTTTTTTTTTTTTTTTTTTTTTTTTACAGTATGATGATCAAGCAGGGAACGGTTGAAAAAAACAGAGGCAATTGCTACAAGCTTGACATTATTTAAGTGTGTATCTTGTACCACCAAGAACAGACTAAAAAGACTTTTCCTCCTTCTGTAACTTCTGCTACACAGTAGGTTTCTATGAACAAAATTATGAATTCATAAGGTTTTCTTGGACTAATTCTCTACACAATAAAAGACCTGCTGGGTAAAAAGCCAGGTAACTGCAGCTACAGAAGAGGGAAAAACATCATTCTAGTACAACAGGTGAAAAACACATTACTGTAACCACGAGTATTTGGCTGATCCTGAGAATACTGACACTTTACACACAGATTTTCAAATCCATCACTGCACTATCTCAACTCCACTATGTTAACAAGACAATTTCACTACAAACTAAATACACTCACTGATTCAATTAATAAACAGTACTACAGTTCAGTGCTCTGATGGCAAATTAATTACAGTATTTTAGAGGTGCTTTCTTTGTTTGTAGGACATTGGGGTTTTTTGTTTCATTTTTTTAAAAAGAAAAAAACTACCCAGATAACAAAAAGGTAGAGGGTTATCAGAGCACTAGCTATAGGAAAGCTTGCAACTCCTTTAAGGGTATTAATCCAGACTACTTTTATTTCTCAAATTTGATATGAAGTGTGCTCAAAATCTGGTTGGAAAAGAACTTGGGAATTTCTTCCTATCACAAATTTTCACACCTCCATGATCATAAGCCAGACCTTCTGCAGCTACATAGACCCTTTCCAATTCCGGAACTAGTGTGCAAAACTGCAATATTTATAAAAACCTGTTTCTTTCACCAAAGGATAAATTTAGTACAAAGGTATGTATATAATTGTACAAACAGTCAGTGCACATTACAACAGAGAGTGATTGGAAATAAACCCTGAAGTACTTCAAGAAAGGACATCTAAGAATTTTTAAGTTTAAATCCTTGCTTGCTTTGGTTCTTGGCCACAGGTCCTACTTTCCATTCTGCTCAGTGACACATCAACAGCAAGAGAGACAACAATCCTGACTCAAATGTCTAAGCTCAGTACAAGAAGCTGGGTTTCAGTCATACTTGTACGTTAGCTAATTCTGTACTTTTTTGTGTATGATTTCTTTTTCACTTGCCATTGAAATGCCCAATGATCAACACATGCACTGAATATGACACTAGAGAACAGTAATAATTATTTAAAAGAAAAAAACATCTGTTTTCCTGTAGCAAGCAGAAGCCAACTAAGTTTTTACTGAAGTGTAGTTCGTAGGTGTTGACATCTTTGGCTTCATATCCTAAACAAGTCTGTCTTTAGGTAAAGGAAAAATAAACTCATCTTTTTGAGACACACTGTTGATAAAAAACCCCCATACTTCATCTTCTAATTAGCATAATTAAGATTTACTAGACATGGAAAACAAAGAAGAAACTAAGGAAAAAAAATGGAATGAAGATAATTACCCTTCTGCAAATATAAGTTAATCTCAGTTGCTTTGTTTGGTTGGACACAGACTTTAAGAAGCACATGCATATGGAAAAAGATTTTTAAACAATTTTTAAGACAACTATTAGACAACAATACTAAGTATTACTTTATTATTAATATTTATGTCACTTCTCAGTTCCCAGTTACTGTCAAGTCTTAGTATCAGCTGTATCAGTTCCTACATCCAAGAATAACAAAAGCACTTAAGACCTTTCTTTCTTTCAATTTATTTATGTTCTGTGACCCGTCTCCAAATCCTTGCCATTCTGTTTTACTGTCCTTCCTTTGTTTTTTCCACACCAGTCCCTTACTATCTTTCCTCCTCCTTTAATTTATGCTCGCCCATCCAAAAAGAAACAGAAAAATCCCATACCCATTACAAACACAATATTGTTTTGTCACAAGGTATCAGTATTTGTTGTTAACATTTTTGCTTCCTGCTTCTACTGTTCTAGGTATTTAAAACTGCAAAGCTCCCTGGGTCTAGGACTGGTTTTGCTTTCTATTTCTGTATTGCCTAGCCCAATAAGAACCTGAAGTCTTGGGGTCTTATGGTGCTCGTGCTCATCAGGAATTAGCTTATTTGCTAAAAATTCCAAATTTAATTGACAATTTGTAAATAAAGTACATACAAGAAATATTCTTACTACTGTTAAAAAGAAGGAGCACAAAACAACCCTGACAGCATGCTAGACACACTGATGAATTCAGCGTACACAAACTAAATAGTACTCTAACATACCTGCCTTGGGAGCCTGTGTATGGGGTTGCATCCGTGTCCAACAGAGGATTTCAGCTGGACAATGATGAAAAGTCCATATGTTACAGTGCCACCATAAATTATGTTAGAACGTATGGTCAGGCCACAGAGGGGCTCCAAAAATAGGTTAGAAACAGCTCTCTGACTGAAAACAAATTGCCTAAATTCCAATATGAGAAAACAGTGTTCTTGACATATATTTTCACGTGGCTACCGCTGTTTTGAGCTAAGTCTATAGAGATGGAATACAATATGCCACTACTTCAAATTTGGAAGTTGTTATTCTGTCAAGACACTAAAATGCAGGGAAATCTGCATGGGTCTAATGCCTTCAGGCTTCAAGATTTATTACGAAATAAAGAAAAAATGAATGATTGTATGTCAGTTGGCTTGGACATCAGTTACTGAACCTGCATTATAGACTTTTAATCATCACAGACACTAAAATCTTTGTAAAATAAACACTATCATGCAGCTGAGGCTGTATAAAATTTAACACTTATGAAATATAAACAAAAAACATACAAGCTTGAAAAACACTCTCTCATCACACTTTAATACTTTTAAAATTAAAAGAACACCTGATCTACATATCTATAATGCATCACTTCACAACTCTGAATCTTTTAAAGCCAGGATTAAGCTTTGTAAGAACTATCCTGAATGCAAAATAAGACAGCTTTACAGAACAAACTGATGTTAAACAGTTTGCAATCTAGATACTATAAAATTCTAACCTCTAGTAAAATCACCTTCATTTTAAAATTATGACATCTGATGGTTTTTTTTCCTTGCAACTAAGTATCTTAAAACAAAAGTACAAAACAAATTTACAAAGTGCAATTATATTGACTTCATAAATTAATATTCAATAAACTAAGTTGTCTTCTGTTGAAGATGTGTTATACCTCTAAGGCAGGGCAAATCAATCTGGGATTTGCTGATTAACATGTTATGTTGATTAATCCTATGATCTGATTGAAAAGTCTAAAGATCAAACGAATATTAGATAAGCTGCCATGTTAAACTAAGCAGTATTCAGTTTTAACATTTTATTTCTTGTGTACGACATTTTTGGGAATAATCCTTCATGCTTGTCTGATAAATTCATTTGAAAGCTACTCATGTGATGTAAACCCAACAGAGTTGTACTTAGTAGAGAAAAGTATCAAGTTAAAATGCATTAAGACAATTAGGATTTATAGTAATTACAAGAAACTTGCCAGGGGCTAAGCAACCCTCCTGTACAAGCATTTAAGATGATTTTGCATTTCTGCCAGTTTCTGTGTTCTATTTTGATATATTCAGGTGCTCTAAAGCATGTGACTGGGAAAACAAAAACAAAAAAATCCATTGTACATGTATTTATAAACCTTTTTTGCATTATCACCTTAAAGTTTTCAGTAACTTAGCATTGACTGGTTTCACTTGACTTCCTGAATCAAAGAAATAAAAAGCTCTTCTAATATACAGATCCCTTCTTAGGATCACCTTCGGCTAACATAAAACAAAAGCTTGAAATAAATGAAAAATTTAGTTATTTTAATTGCCATTGCTGTACCAAACAGCACAAAGCCATATTGTCCCACAGCATGAAGTGATCAGATATCTGCCCAAAATGATGGACAGCTCTGGCCCAGTGAACAGGCAAAAAAATCCCATTTACTCTCTGCCAGATGGGACCTACTGGACGCTTCAGCGCAAACAACTCATCCTTCTTCAGACCTTCTTGTCCGACTCTTGAGCTAGCTCCAGCTGATAATGATGGATATCAAGGCTACAGTAAAGTGGGTGACAACAGCAGCCTTGTTATAACTGCCAGTCTTTCAGTCTTGTCATTATTACACATTGAAGATTTATTTGAGTTTATTGTTGTGCACTGGGTCTAGCCATTTACAATTCATCACCTACTACAGAAGGTTCAAGATAGTGGCCATAGCTATAATTGCCACCTCCACCTGCTTCTGGAAATTATGAGGTCACCAGGGAGGGCAGCCTCACATCCTCAGAGCTCTGCAAGTCCCCACAAGCACCTGCAGAGAATACCACTAATGTTACTCCTTGGTATATTAGGAACTATCATGAATGTTTTGGAATGTCAGACCTAGTTTGTGGTTTTGGAATACTTGTGCCCCAGAGCATCCTTGAAGTTCTAATTCTTTAACAGCATAGCAAAACTTTACACCTGTTTCAGAATCCAGTGAATCAGTGCTGGAACTCTTCTGGATTTGTAAATTAATATTTACTTTATGTATTTGTAAAGAAATAATTTTATTCTAAGTACAGTGGGAGTGTACCTTTCAGACAGGCTACAAAAGAACACGATGAGTAATGTGCTAACATTAAGCAAATAAAAAATAAGTGGCTTAAGAAAATAAAGCCATGCAAAGAATAATGTACTTTTACCACAGATTCCTTATTACATAAACATTTTAAAAGGGAAACTGGTTACTCACTGCTAATGTTTTCTTCAGAACTGGTAAATATTCAAGTAGACAAATGCTGTCTAAAAATATTTCTCAGTTTTATTATAATACTCTCAATACTCCTTTTCTATTATTAAAACAATTACCTTTATCTAAAGTGAAAATCTTGTGAGGCATAGGTACATTTTCAATTGGCAATCATGAATATATTAAGAAAATCTGACAATTTGTCTGATGTTCACAGTATTTAAAACACTCTAGAATTCAATATATGGAAACCAAGAGTAATGCTTCTACTGTTCATTACAGGCAGTCATTTAAGGCAGGAGGGAAAAATTCAAGCTTTTAGTGGCTTTTTTCCTTCATCAAGTGGCTTGATGAAGGAAAAAACCAAAAATTCTTTTCAGGCTTAAACTGGGCTGAAGGTGTCACCAGTAAAGAGAGTTAACCAGAACCTCACAATAAGTACTATACAAACACAGCAGAAATGTTTCGAACTAGAAGTCATTCAAAAAGTGAAACTTTCAAATAAATAAAATAAAATGCCATTCTGACTTGGTAAATGGTTACATGTGCTGCCTATATCCAATAAAAACCTAACTTTTCTGGTATTGTTAGACCAACAGTATCCTTCAGTTCCTATGATAGCTATGCCACATGAGGGAGAACTGTGCTATATTTATGAAGAATTTAGTAAGTGTAAATTTACTATACACTCAGATTTATAAAACTATCACATGAACATTGAGGTTATTAAAAAATAGTTCAGGATTCAAGTCAGTCATTAAAAAGGTATTTTCCAACAAAGTCTCATACAGAAGTGCAAACATACACCAAATGATTAAATTATTCAGAACTCAACATGACCCAGCATTATTAAAATATCACTGATGGATTTGCACATTTCACTTTCAAGTAACTCCTTTCATCCAGGCAAAGCTCTCTGATTTTTTTTTTCTTCCTTTCCCCTGATGTCAGACAAGCAAGAGACAGAATTGTCTTGGAGTAAATTCTTTTTTTGAGCAGCATCATTTAATTTCCAAATGCAGAATGATCTAATAAAGTAAAATGATTTAAGGTCTCAGTCATGAGGTTTCCAATAAAGAAGGGTATCTTTCCTACCCTACAAGATACAAATAATCTGGAAAAGTGTCAGTATAAGGAAGTATTTTTTTCATCTCAAAGCAAAGTTTTATTCTTTTACAGTCTAGTATACAGTAAAATAAAGGACTTTATATTTAGATAGTTTTGCATAATTATGTCATTTGTTTAAAAGCCAAGTCATAACTGAACTTCATGTCCAGTGAAGAATTATATTTACTTAAAATAGAAACCCACATATGTAAGTTTAATAAAAGATCTGAGAATCCCAAGTACAGGTCCTTAGCAAAGAAGAGTGTCCCACATTATTAACCAGTTAGACGTCATGATGCTTTATTTTTGAGATTTATTTCCTGCAACACAAATTGAGCCTATTTTTATATTTTACAAATGAAAATATTTTCCTGTTTTAAATTTGTTCTAAAATACTATTTAGACTGCTACCAACCCTCTGGTAGGAGTCTGACTACTCTGAAGCACAAGACAGGTATCAAACTTTCCAGGTCCCACTTCAATACAAGTTGTATGTACAAGGCAAAAGTGAGCAAATATAGTAAGATGATTTCAGACTCGCCTATTTTTCAGATATGTAACAAATACTGTATGAACAGTATTTCCAAAAAATGTGAGAAGTGTGTGAAGGGTTGCAAAAATTGTTTTTCAGCATTAGTGCCAGATTTTGGAAGTTCTCTTTTTCCAAATATGTTCTTTAGGCTTGTTTCACATATTGCTTCTGTAGCTCAGCACTGCTGGGCAAGAACATGGAAATCCAGGCTGGCTCCTTTATATTCGTGGAATGCAAAATTAACTGTTTCTATTTTAGTTCTTGTGAATGTAGCTAGAGTAAAAAAACTTTAAGATTTTGGAAAGAGACTGCACTGCACCTACAGGTAAAGCAGAGACTAAACAGACCAAGAAAAAACTGCAGGGCAAATGATGTCAGGCTTTCATTCTGCACTGCCAAAGTGAAGGGGCCCCTTGACCATCATGAAGCTTGACCAATCTGATTGTCTTCTATAATGAAAACTACCTGGATGAATGAGGGGAGAGCAATGGATATTGTCTACCTTGACCTCAAAGGCTTTTACCATTGTCTCTCATCTCATCCTTAGAGTCCTGCACCTGGGGAGGAATAACACCAGCACAGGTTGGGGGCCAACCTGCTGGGAAGCAGCTCTGCAGAGAGGGAGGACCTGGGGGTCCCTGGTGGACAATAAGCTGTCCCTGAGCCACCAATGCCCATCTCCAAGAAGGCCAGTGGTGTCCTGGCATGCATCAGGAAGAGCATTGCCAGCAGGTCAAGGGAGGTGATCCTGCCCCTCTGCTCAGCCCTGATGAGGCCTAGAATGCTGTGTCCAGTTCTGGGCTCCTTGGTACATGATGAACATGGAGTGAGTCTAGTGGAGGGCTATGAAGGTGATTAAGGGATTGAAGCTTCTCTCTTACAAGGAAAGGCTGAGGGAACTGAGCCTGTTCAGTGTTAGGAAGAGATGACTGCGAGGGGACCTCATCCATGTCTGTCAGTATCTGAAGGGAGGGTACCAAGAGGATGAAGCCAGGCTCTTGTTGATGGTTCCAAGCAATAGGACAAGAGGCAATGGGAAGAAACTGATGCACAGAAGTTCCACCCGTATATGAAAAAGAACTTCTTTAGAGTGGGTGACGGAGCACTGGAACAGATTGCCCAGTGAGGCTGTGTCGTGTCTCTCACTGGAGAAATTCAAGAACCAGCTGGACACAATCCTGTGCCCTGTGCTCCGAGATGATGCCGCTTAAGCAGGGAGGCTGAACCAGATGACACTGTGGTCCCTTCCAGCCTGATGCACCCTGTGATTTTGCATCAAGGCAGGTAATGGTGCTGCTATTTGACACAGTATCGTTGGGTTTCTTTGGGCATAAAGATATGTGTTAAGTCTGAAATTTATTAACAAAAATTATTCAGCAGCACTTCCAATCAACAAGAAAACACAACAGAAAAGTTTAGGAAAGCTTAATCTATTTGGGATTATGAGGTGTCCTTTCATTCATGATGATCAAGAGGCATGACAAAGTGAGTAGCACATGTCTCTCTGCATTAAATAAAGGGATAGTAAGTAAATGGATGTCAAGAATCTTGGAAGAAGAATTAATTAATAGTGAAAAATATAAATAAAATGGTGACAGAAATGCAATGCTACAAATTACTAAAATAGCTTTAGAAAGTTTTTTTTAATGCCTTAATTTGACATGTGATAAAAATCATCACTTAAAAAAGATAACATTATTTGCAAATTGAGCAAGAGGACCTGATGATAGCTATATATAATCAGTTGTCACCTTGCAGCTCAATTAGCCCTCATGTAAAAATGAGGCATGTAAGGAGAAATGAGGTTTTGACATTATCTCTGCCAGCAAGATAATTACACAGCCTTCATTTAACAGTAGGGCAACACTACTGTAGCAACAAATTAACTCAGCTCCATTTGCAATTCATGGTGTGTTTTCTCATTTAATACCATTTGTCTTACCCCAAGTGAATGTTTCCATTAGTTTTCTCCAGCATAGCAAAACACTCTTTGACTTCATACATTACATCACCAACTATTTTAGTTCCAGTAACTTTCTGAAAGCTGTATAAATTTGATTAAGTGATTTCCCCCATCCACTCAGCTTCAACTAAACCATTCTTTTTTTGGTTTACAGCCAAATAATAATACAGCAGGTCCATTTGAATTTAATGAGCAAGGACCCGATTCCTTTACATGTTCATTTTGTTACTGTAGTTGACACAAGAAGCACCAATTTCCATTGTTTTATGAAAAATATGTGAATTCACATGTATCTGCTAAGTCCAAATAAAACTTCAGCAGCACTGGTAGCTAAAATGTTACACATAGCTAAATGGAAGTATTATTAAATATAACAAGTTTGTGCACAAAACTGAGACCCAACACTTCAACCCAGATTGTCATTATTATCTTTGGTTACTGCTCAGAAAACATGTACACACAATTTTTTTTAATGCATGCAACTTCTTAATTGGGATTTAAGAAGGGACTGTGGGCCAGAACTAACTTCCCACAAAGCTGGATATGCACTAACTTAATTTCTAGACTTACCTTAATTATTGCCAACCTATAAGAAGAGATAGCATTTGAATAATGCTCTGAAGGGCTCCTTAGTGCACATACTAAACAACCTAAGAACACACTTTCTGGCAGCAATCAGTTAGCTCTACACATGGTTTCTGTAAGTCTGGAGAATAATCAACAGTCACCTGCTAGTGTCTTCACTGCCAACTAAGCAGAAGGTAGCATAAATGTCTGAAAATTGCCATACTTCATGGCCTAGGAAGGTGCTTACATACTATTACATGCCATTTTGTAAATACTTCAATTACTAATCATCTTCATAAGGGACACAATTGCTAAACCCTTTTCTGAAAGCAACATGAATAGTTTGAAGTCTTTTCTAAATCTTCTTTTAAAAGGTCCAATCTGCATCAGAATGTCAATTACACTGGAACTAGAAAATGCACAAAAGACTGTCTGTCCTGTTATTCAGAAGCAAATGAAGAAATTAATTACACATTTCTAAGGCCAATTTCTCAGCATCTTCATTTTCTTCCTCATAACCATGCCTTCATTGTAATAAGAGAAGCTTTTTCATTAGCTACACAAAACTCTAACATGATTTGTAACTTCTTGATCTTCCCAAAAATTCTTACTATAAAAGCCTAAAAACCTACTACAACTACTACTGTACTGACAAGTACATAGAGGAGGTAGTAGAGGATCGTCCATCACAGTGACAATCCATCACTAAAATAACCCACCCAGAACATATAGGCCTAGAAACTTGAAATGGTCACTGCAGCCAGTAGAAATTGTGGCAGTTGGGATGGCCATGTTTCTCAAAAGTAAGGTCTTTCTTTGTCTACTATTCCCCTCTGCATCAATAAACAAATTTTGAGAAGATATGCACTGGTTTTAATCACATACTGTAAAAGATTAGCTGGTTTTTGCACCAGTCTTAGGTCTGTTATCATCCCCATCATATTGAAAGCTTATCCAACAGATGCCCTCCTCTTATCCTCTGGTAGCTCTTTGTGCACTCAAGATTAACACACCAACACAATGTTTTATTCTGTATTAACCAGCATGAGATATTTGGAGGAGTCTTTGTTGCCATAAAATAAGGGAAATTGCATTAAAGGCATCCAAATTGTAGTCACTTGCAGGGAACAAGAGTAAAAGATGATGCCAGCACTTTGGGCAACGTATTCCATGCAAAAACTAATTAAAGGGGTTGAAAAACTGTATTATATGTAGTCTTTTGAAACTTCATTTAAAATTGGCTACCAATGATATGCTGAATGTCACCTTTTTCTAGTAAGAATGAATAACCTCTCTGATAATAATCTAAACCACTACAAAAAGCATACCCTTTTTTTAAGTATTTAACAAACATGAACTCTCTGCTTGTCAAAGGAAAGCAACAACTATTTTCCAAATTAATTAAATAGAATAACAAATAGAACTGACACACAGATGATTTATCTAACTAAAGTTCACAAGATGTATTTAGCCTATAGTAAAAGAAAGGGTGTCACTTTTTGTTACATGATTCCAAGGTGACTGCTTATATTTTGAACTGCTAGGCTAATGCTAGCCTGAGCACAAATCTGTCTTATTTCATAATTAATTCTCAGTGTCAAAACCAGTAGATGTCTTTTTTTGTATCAACATGCTCTGTCTGTTAATTATACCACCATAAAAATCAGAATAATGTTGTGACAGTATGAAAGCCCATAAAGAGATTTCTCAAGGAAATACCAAATTCAGGCTCAAGCAAGCAAGCAAGTGAGCTCCTAAACTCACTTGATTGTAAGACTCAGCTTCACAGAAACTTAAGTTTCTTTTAATAGAATAACTGAAAAATACATGCAAAGTGAAACTGCTCATGCTGATATCTTAATATTGTAAGCCAAATAGCATTGCTTCAAAAACACAATGGTTGTGTTTTATATCATTACTATCTACTTGTACAGAGAATGTAGAGCCCCTACCAACAGAGTCAAGTTTGTTTGGGGTAGAATGGTGACACAGAAAGGAAATTGCTAAAACATGCATAAGTCTGGGTCACTCTTAGAATCCTACTGCCTACCAAATGAATAAAGGTTGAGGTTCCAGAGTTGAATTCTTAAGAGTTAGACCCTATGAAACAACTTCTCCTGATCCAGCTCATCCACTACTGTTGGACACCATCTCCAATGCAGTTAACAAAGCTTGGCTGTGCACATCATACAACAATCTTGACTTCCCTCTGACAGAGGCCTCCAAACACCCACTTGTCCTTGAACTTCCTTGAAGGCAGGAAGTCTTGGAGAAACACTCTTCCCATGACTGGTCCTGTGCTCTGCCTGATTGAAATGGGAGGTAATTTCAGCAACATACTCAAAATTCTCTCCAAAGAGTGTTCAGCTGCTTTCTGTGGCAGTATAATAAAATGGAGACGTACTCCAAGTATCTGCTTTACATCAAGCTAGGCCTGCATGCTGGAAGATGTTTAGCTCTGCAGCCTGAAAAACAGAGGAAGCTGAGGTTCTGCAGCACAGAACATCCAGGTTGACAGTTCTCAAGTGAGCTCATCTTCCAGCTGTCAGCTTCCATCTAACGCAGATCCCAATTCCTTTCCTGAAACCTCACACTGATGTCTCAGCGTCAGTCTAACACTAGCACCGTTTTTTTAGAACAACCCAAACCCCAAATCACCTGTTTCTTGTTCCTGTTTCAGAAAGCTTTTAATAATCCTACAGAACTGTGACTAGCAGTGATACCGACGGTCCAGCCTTGCTTCCTTGCCTGCTATTCTCATCTTGGACAAAAGATTGCAGATGCGAAGATTACAGTATTAGTTGAATTCTACCAGTATCAAGAAATTTAATTCAAAAGCCTTCCATCATTTTTCATGCCCCTCAGACATTTTTATCCATTTAATTTCATGTCATTTCCTCCTCCCTTGTTAGAGAAATCAGATTCCACAATTTTTTTACTCTTTTTAAAAGATGTTTTTAGCATTAGCAGTTCTCTGACTTCTTCCTGTCTCTTGTGCACAGAACATTTTTCACAAACTCATCTGTACAGCTTTCACCCTTCCTCCCGTTAATTCCCTTTGGAAGACCCTCATCTGCTGTGCTGCCCATGGGAAATCCAGCTGATTTATACTGACAAGTTAATTAAAAACCCCAACAGAACAGCTTATTCTTATTTACCAGCCAACAGTCACATATCTTGCCATACTATTTCCCTCAATCTCCTTTGCATGTATGTTTTTATCTCCTTGTGGCAGGAACAGTGTTTTTTACATTTAGAAAGTACCTATTACTTTGTGAGAATAACAGGAAACAAGTATAAGTATGTGAGACTTAAGCCCACAAGGAACAAAAATCCCAAGTTGTTTATAATGACTCAAACCCCAATTAAAATAGTAAAAATTAAATCTGCCAATGTCCTTGCTACCTTTTATTGACTGTGCTAGGTATAGCTTTGCTTTGTAGTTTTCATTTTTTTTTTTTTAGTGAAATGCTTCAACCCACGCAAATGCTGAGAAGTGGGATGGGATGGTGCAAACAAGTGGACAAATTCAAGCTGAGACATTTCAGTGAAATGCTTAACTACTTCATTAGATGGGAAAGAACAGGATCAACCAAGAATGTGCATTCTCTTACCCTCCCCTCCTTTAGGGACAGCAAGCTGTTTTAAACCACTTTGGCTGTTCAATTTAACTACTTAGGATACTGAACAAATTGTTAACCTTCAGGTTGCTGGTAGGGGGAGATTACAATAGAAGAATGTTTCAAATTCTTTAATGAAACAAATCCTATGCTGCTAACTTTACCTACTATTCTACCTTGAACAAAAAAGATGGAAATAAAATCTAAAAGCCACCAAGCTCAACCACAAGAAAACCTAATATATATTAGGGAAAATAATCCAAGATTAAGAATGACATTATAGATCAGTTTAGATGAATTATAATAGTGAAAGTTTTAAATTCTTTTACACTATTGGCATTCTTAATTTGAAACTATATTTCAAATTAAATTTTAAAAGAATCTCATGCATATTAAATAGTTTTATAGAATATACTAGCAGGAAGATGGTAATTTTAACAGTAAACAAAGCTAAACTTTAAAAAATATTAACTTTTGACTCACTTATAATGAGGAAATACAAATAAATTATATGCATGAAAGACATGTTTGGTCACTTTATTGAAGCCCCAGTAACATTCTCTTGTCCATCTGACAACTGGCAGGATGATATTAATTTAACAAGGGAGCTGAATGTATATTAAAAAGTGAATGGAGCAAGGATGTGGCACTTGCCAGTACTTCCAAAATTTTTTGAAGTTCTACCTGCTCATACATTAAGAATATATTACACATACAACATTATGAAATGAAAATATTTCAGTATAAGAATTTAGCATAACGCAGTACCACTGTTATTTTGAATTTAGATGTTGAAGCCATTAATGTTTCTAAAACTACAGATTAACATCCTAAACTACTGGGTTTTGCTTCAGTTACAGATCAGGGGAAAACTTAATAAAACATGCAGTTAAGTGTAGATCACTACTTTTATGCTTTCTGGGCTTTTTTTCCCAGAAGAAGCAAATTGATATAATCAAGAATTCAAGAAATAATATGCATTTTTATCTAGAGAAAAGCAGTCTGTTGTTTTTTAGACCAGGTTCTTAGAAAGTGTTATCATTTTGGGACCTTTCCTTACTTTAAAGTGGAAGTCAAACACCTGCATGGCTTGGCAACAAGAAGCCTTAAACCGAAGATAACTTCCCTGCTAAACAGGGAAGTTTGGGGGTAGTCCTTCTCATCTCTGTTCCTTTCTGCTTTCTACTTATCACTCATACAGAAACATTAAGAGGCCAAGCTAATACACTAGACAGAGACACTGTTAACAGATGAGCTCCCTATAATTGGTCAACAGCTTCACAGAATAAAGGTTTTGGACAGAGGATGAAACGAGCAGCTTTGATAAGGCAGTCAAGCCAGGCTGTAGACTGTGGTTAATATTCCTTGCTGAAACCACCTTTAATAGTGGTAATTCCCAAGATAGGCATTGCTTCTGATGTAGGACTACCAAACCACTTGAATTTAAATGTTTCCCTGTAAAATTTAAGCACTTGGTCAAGTGCATAAATCTCTATCAAGACACTGCATGCACACTTTCAATATTGAGTACTATTCAGTTAGCCAAAAGACTAAGTGAGATTAAGTCTCTGCCAAAACCGGTTCTTAACCACTCAATTAAGTCTGACATGCTTTAAGAGACAAAAGGTGTTTAATCAGTTGTTACAGATTTTTCTGACAGCTTGAGTGTATGCACTCTACTCTGCTCTTACTCAACTCCCAAAACTTCTGCAATATTACAATACATCAAGTCCAAGAAAGAAAACACAGCATACTTCCATTTCCAGACTGGATACACACTAGTGCCAAAAATAAATATGACTATTCAGATAAATAGGAAAGACAAAGTAAAGATGGATGGTGATGTGAAAGATGGTTGTTAGTCCATCAAACCTAGACAGGTTTCCAAACAACTTGACAGTCTTATTTCTCAATTTTAACTTAATCAAAAACTAAAGGTAAAATCCCACCAGGAAAGAGCTTGTCCTAAATAACTCATTACTGTTAAAATGAGCTGTCCTCCATACCCTCTTCCACTTTCACATCTCACAAAGGTGAAGTTTCTCCCCTTCTCTGGATCACTTCCAGCTGACTACAATGATGGCAAAATTAACCTCAAAAGAAAAGTCCATGTTTCTTACCATTTGCTAAAGTGGATTGAGGCAACTCAGAAGTCAGTTATAATTCAGAGCTCTGGTAAAATGTAGGACAGAAATCACATGGCCTAGAGCAGGTAGGTTATGAGCTAGGATAGAATTAAAGAAAGCAAGAAACTAAGCAAGCCTTTGCCTTACAGTGGCAGGAAACCACTAGATCAACTCAGCTACCCCAGTGACCTGACATTTCAAATTTTCAGACATGTTTTCCTTAAAGATTAGAAAGCCACAGCATCCATTACAATTCTCATTAACTGAAAGACTGAAATAACTTTGAAAACAAAGAAGCAATATTTTGTTTCCTTTAAGCTTCCCACATAATTCAGATAACGCATCACACCTGGAAGAGGCTTACTGAGTTTGTGTGACCCAGTACCATTCAGTAAACAATTCACATGCAGAACTGCCTCCCTTTGCATCAAATGAATTGTGTTATAATGGAATGAGTGTGATACTTGAAAGAATTGCTTACAATTGCACATACAAGAGAAAAAGATAGCTAAGTCTAAATTAAGATGTTGGCTATGAAGTTTCCAATAGGACCTTGACATGACTGTTGACCTACTCATGACATGATCACACCAGTAAGGATTTGGAATTCTATTAGTATTACCAGAGGAAAAAAGTCAAGGAGTCATCAGGAAAATAAATCTATATCTGCTACTCCATCAGCCAATTACTGTTGTTAAAGTGGAATTAGATGAGTATTGACAATGTGAAGGGGATAAGGATTAAGCAGATGACAGAGCATACAGCTAGCATTGCTCTTCTGTTTTTTTTTTTTTCCTACAGAAAGCCTTAAAAAACCCTCAGATGGAAAAGGAATATAGTATACAGAATTCAGTGTTGTAACTCTGACCATGTCCTAAAGTAGCAGTTATATACATTAGCCTTCCCCAATCACAAAACCAGGCCAAACCCCAAACACAGTATTGGGAGTCCATTAAGGCAAGAGTTTGACATGACATTAACTTGACAACTCACTTCAACCTCAATTATCTGAATGCCACATTGTAATTCAATTAAATTATGCTAGAGGTATTTTTCTTAGTTCTTAAGAACTGTTTCAGTGTAATAAATGAAACCATAAAAATTTCTCCGTTAAATGAAGCAGTCTTCATGAAGTCAGTGGACTTCTGACATTTAAGAAGCTAACTTCACAGCTGTTTTGTAAATCTTTTTAAATACACCAAGTAATGGGAGAAAGGGCAGACCTGAAATTCTTACTGATTACTTATTTTGGCTGATACACCTATCAGGCTGCAAATTGGCTACAGTCCCCATTAATTTCTTTTTAAACACATAGACACATGTAAAGAGTGTATTTCTACATGGAACAAATATTACACAAAAACTTGGCAAACAATTTTCTCCTGTGGTCCAGATTGCCCAAACACTCAACCTTTTTAGTGTAATATAAAGGACATAAGTCACTCAGTGTGAATGAACAAAGCTGTATGAAGGTAATACAAATTTTAATTGTTTGCAATTCTTAGTGAGGATACTAATAACACTGAAAAATATAGGGAAAAAAACCTCAGACAGATTGCATCACATTTTCCTTTGAGTAAAACCCTTAGTATTTCTGAATGCCATTATTTTTAAAAAATGAAAAGCACATATTTCCAGCAAAAGTGTTAAATTCCTGCAGAATTATACTGCTATAACACAGTTTCCCTTCAAAATCAGAACTACTGAACCATGAACTCTGTTTCTACGCAAACCAAAGGAAGAAACTTAGCATATTCAAACAACTTTTTAGCACTGTAATAATCAGTTTGCTTATTTGGTCCAAATAAATATCACAATTGGCAGCTGACATAGCACAAGGGAAGAAGAAATTGGAAGGAATGAAATCATCTAACTTCTGGAAATTAAAATTCCAAGTGATGCTTAAAAATAGGTAGCATGGAGATGCACAGTATTTATTCATTTTATTAGTGCTCTTGGATGTAAATGCACTTTATATACAGTACAAATTCAAAGAATTACTCTGCTGTCATTTCTGTTCGTGCTTCACTTGACTAAACCTTGCAGAGACCCAATTCTTATTCTAGGCTACCAGAAAACAAATGTCTGCATCCACCTTGACCCATCATTCTTGGAACTCAAGGGACCTACCCTTCTTGAAAATTTGCCAAAAATTTTCTTGGCATTATCTTCTATCAGTACCTCAGGGAAATTTAACCTTTGACACTATTAAAAAGAAAACACAACATTTTTAGAATATTCAGACAAACGTTAAAGTAACTCTTCGAGGTCACTACAGCCATAACTCTAGACATTAAAAAAAAAAAAAAAATCAGCACGGTTTCTGTTCCGAAAAAAGCTTTGCGTATAATTAACTGAAATATAAATAACATTGTCTAATATAATTAAGAATAACAGAGGATATAATTACTAAACATATTATAAATATAAAATACTAATTACTAAACATAAATGACCTGTCCAACAAATCAATAAAATCAGTGCTTTTAAGTTTCTATTCTTACTATCTCTACCTGTTCATGATGCATTCTGAAGGGAGATAAAGCAAACTGGAAAAAAAAAAAGGCAACTCTACCTGGTTTCTTATAGCTTTACACCTGACATTTAAGAGACTTTGAGGGCTAACAAAGGCACAAACACTGATTAAATGTTGAAGCATTTATAAGGTAACTCCCACATGGGTTTCTCTCATGCTAATAACTAAGTTTATGCCAAAAATCTTTCCTCAAGGGAGTTAATAAATTTAGGTTTGTCACTTAAGCTGGCTACATCTTTTCACAAAACTTGAGGTATTTAATAATCATTTACATCTGAACTACTGTCACATTTAAGTGGATTGTCAAATTAACTTGGAAATTCCTGAAGGTATTGGAATGAAGCAAGAAGGAAGAAAGAAAAGTGATGACAGCTCACATCACTTCCATAGAAAACTCAGGTAAAAAATTGGCTTTCCACTAGAGAATGACAATGGATAACACACCTCTCTCCCTCTTCTTGACAAAACAGATTTATTACTCTGGATAAAATAGAGATATCAACTCCACAGAATGTACCATCAACAACAGAGGTTATACAAATCCAGATGTACATTTCAATTATTAGAGAAAATATAGGATAAGATGTCTAGAAGTTCAAAGTAATGTCATTTAGAGAGACAAAAACTTTTGTGTTTTTTTTTTTCAAAGTTATGTTAACTCTACTGATACACAGCAGCTCTGGACAAACTTTTTTTTTTTTTTGCCTGTGTAGCGTGCAAACACTGCAGACCTCACAGCATGGACCTCACATGTTCCACTGCAATGAGGCTCTGGCAATCATTCTCAACTTCTCCATTAACAAAGAAACTATATACCCAATTTTCCTAAGTGTCTTTACAACATCAATGTCACTCAAATCAAGATTTTCTTAACAGTACATGAAAATGTTTCTATAACTTTCCTTTTCTTTCTTAATCTACTATTTCCACTTAAACTATCTGCTATCATAATCCATTCTTTCAACTTGATGCAAGTATTCAGATTAAAATTAGTACTGTATTTAAATAGGTATTTACTTCCTGAATTACATGCATGTTTAATACCAATAGATACACACCAGCCAGACCACACAGAGAGAATTTTGACCTTTTATAAGTGATAAGAAAATTACTTTGGATTTCTTTTTTAGCACCCACCACCCCCAAAAATAATCTCTTAGTGACTTTCTAGAGGTCAAGCAACTGGAATGACAGTACTTTAAACCAAAAAACATCACAACAGTTTTTAGGAAACTGGTCAATCTCCAGGAGGATCTACCTGGCATTGGGAAAGATTTTTATGAACTTAAGTGTGACCTTAGTCTACAGACAAACAGCCACTCAAATTTATAATGTTTCCTTGATCTGCACCAGACTGATGTTCCACTAGCAAGCTTATGCCCACTAGATGTTATTGTCCAGCTTTACATCTCAGCTGCTTTTCAGATCAGCAAAAGATCAGATCAGCAGAATAGGCTGAGCAGACAGAGAAATGGATAAAAGTTTTAACAAAGTAAGAGGATGGTCCTATAGCCTATGAACTACTACACACCTGTTGATTTGCTTACTTAGAAATGAATAGTTTCACATTCAGGTGCAAGAGAACTGAGATGAAAGAGCAAGCAGCAGCAAGATTTAGGTTTGTACACATATTCTAAAAACAAATGACCATTGCACAAGCACCTGGCTGATGACTAGAAGTGGACAAAAAATGGTGATTACATAGCCTTCTCAACTGAAACTTTGCACTGAAGAGCACTTACAGTAAAAACAGTCATTCTGACAATTCACTACTATTACACCACTGTTAAGCTTAGGAGCTTTGATCCCATGTTGGGATCTTTTAGGCATTAAAAAAATCCCAACCTTAGGCAGTACCTTTGTATTTAAGCACTTGTTAGGAGCTGAAAACTTAAGGGTCACATGTAAATGACTGTAGCTTTGTAAGAATTCAGAGTTCAACTGGCAGCATCTCTTCTGAGTTAATGAACATTACAAATATCTGTAACAGTGATTGAGAATAAAGGGCAAAAGAACAAGAACACACAAACAAGTAAAATGCAGAAATATAAACTTCAACCAATCCACTAAATATAACCCATCTTGCCAGATCTTTTTTAACTTATTGGAAAAGTTGCTCTACTTAATATTGACAAAGAGATGTGTAAATCAATACATTTGGAACAAGCAATATATTTTAATTTAAAAATGTTCAAACTGCAGCAGTAAATCTATGCACTTAGCACATAGAAATCAGAAGGGTTTGTTTGTTGGATACTTTTGACAATATAAGACAAGATGGTATGCAAAGCTCAGATGCAAGTAGCATCACAAACATTTTGAAAGATATACTTGCTAAAAGTAGAAACATGTTGAAATGAACTCTATTACCATTGGCTTGAATTTACCTAATGAAGTCAATGAAAAAACAGCATGGAAAAATCTCTCAGTTTTCTGTTTCGCAATATATTCCAACTATTTGTTACTGTCATAAAGTTCAGAATTGGGCAGCTCTCAGCAAAATGAATGTCAGAATGAGAAAAGACAAAGAGTTATTAAAAAAAAAATCTAGAAGTCTCAAATGTAAATAAAGACACCTTATTTCTTTCCTATGGTATAATACTGCCCCCACACATTCTCCTCATGCTACTTCAAAATTGCCTCATCACCTTTCCTAATCATTGTCTCTTAGATGTACTAAGTTTAAAAAACTTTGAATAAAAAAATGCAAATCTAAAACCCATTACTCAATTTCACATTTTAACATGGACCTAAGTATGCCATACTGTGAAAAAAAAATCCAGGTATTATTATTATCATCCTAATTATTATTAAAAAAATATACTACAGTAAATAGGAGTTTCTTTTCAAGTCTGCAAAATACACTTTTATCAAATTTCAAAATAAAAGTCTTGTAGGAAATCCTTACTGAAAGGGGATGAGGTAGGATTCTATTAACCATGTATTGACAGAGTAATTATTTGAGAAGGAGCTGAGACAGTCTCAAGTTTCTCAAGTTAAAGTAGTGTTAATTAATGTCTTCCATAACAGTTATTTATGATTCTCGTTTTATGTTCATCAAGATGGAAAGGTAAGAGTGATAAAGGCAGACAAACCAGTCTTAAAAAAAGGAAAAAAACTGTAGTTACTATTTAAGAATAGTCTTAAATTTATGAAGTTATAATACTACATGTTAGAAACAATGATGTTACCTTCACTGCATACACTTGGATAGACAAAAATGATCTTGGCAGTGCTACCTCTCTTCTTTGTGTCTGCCCCACTTGCTATAGCCTAGAATATAATCAAAGTTTCAGCTGTTTCTGCAAATGAATTCATCAAGTTTGTAGTAATTTGAAATTGGACTACAACTCTGATCATAACAAATTAGTGCTAATAAGGCCAACTGTTCATTCAACATGGTGATATGCTAGATTTGTGATGAATGGTAAAAGACTGATTATTATTTTACTTGTGACTGCAGTTAGAGAACATTAGAAGCAAGAGCCAGCACAAATCATTCAAAGTGGATTTCAACAATTATGATCTTAAAAAGAATGAGAAAATATTTCTCATTTCTCTTCCTCCCCATTTCCTAAAACACCAGCCAGCAATACATTAATGTCTAATAGCTCACCCCTATCAAAAGGTAAAATCTAAATTCATAAATGGCTTCTGGGAAATGGCTGTGGATAACAAAATGAAAATGTGTTTTTAGAATACCTCTTAATTCCACTGGAATATGAGAACCCCCAAATATACTTGTCAAGTAATAGAATTCCAGATTGTTATAACTCCCCAGCAAGCCAGTTGGATATCCCTGAGCAAGAGAGTGAGAAGTGTATTTAATATATCATGATTGTTCTTTAAAAAGGTTTCTCATGACATTTTAGGTTGAATAGAGGATTAAATAATTCAGAAAGAACATTTATCTTATTCTTACCACTTGCAATGAAAAGTGCGAAGTATCAACTGCACAGTTTTCCTGATTATTTGGGTTCTATCTTCAAAACCACACTCCCCTCCCAGCCTTCATACCCATTCCATAACAAAGTTTTTGAAGTAATTTGAGTAGTGCGAAAAAGTCTGCTTTTTCCTGGTAATCTGTCAAGGATTTTTATCAAAGTATTAAGAATTTTCCCATTTGAAGGAGAGAGGATTGCTAGTTACAATACTCTATCCCTTGCAATCCAAGTAAATTCCTTCTGCTGGGATGACTGCCTTGAATCAGTCTCTGGAAGGCCAGAGTTCATAAAGCTCCTCCGCAGCTGTGGTGTTGTTTTCAGCATTGATGCACTGCCAAGCAAGGCCTTTTACTGCTGTTCAGTCTCTGCTGTCACCACTCCTCAATGGCAACACAGAAGTAAGCATTAGGCTTACTGTGACAAATAAATTTATTTAAAATGACTATCAAAACCAGTACAAACAATGTGGTAAGGAAGGAGACGAAGAATAAAGAATACTGTCAAAAAGACACAAAGAGAAAATATCGTGAAAATGCCAAGGGAAAAAACACAAAGAGAAAACACCATGAAGCATTTCTGGGAAATGAGAGTCTAGGAAACAATATATATGACAATACAGCAGGTGGTTTTTTTCCCTGTATCCTCTTCCAGACCTGCCCTTGCAGTTGCACTAAGTGGCAGTCCCAGGCAGGACTGATACAAGAGAGAAGGGAGGTTCTGGTTTATTTTTTACCTTAAATAAGACAATTACACAAGACATTTTAGCTTATATTTAGACAACACAGAACTCTTAACATTCTCATCAAAGATATGAAGCTTAATGGTCTAGGGTGATCAACACATGCAGTGGGTTACAGGATAGGAACCAGACAGAGCACGATGGAGCCAGCAAGCTGCCACTTCATGCAGTGCCTCTCCCAACACTTCCTTCTACTCATGCTTGTGTCCCCTGAGTCCTAAGGAACACTACACAGACTTCCTGTGGTATCTGGAATTCACACATCTAAGTCAGATAGAGAGAGGCCTAACTGACCAAGTCTGGCAATTTAGATAGAATGCCAAGGATGGTAAGAAAGCATCGCAGCACATGTCACAGTTGAGACAGCCACAATACACAGAGTATCACCATACAATTTCAGAAGGCCTTAAGCATTAGCCCATACAGAGCGACATCTTACCATATCAGAAGGCTTCAGGTGTCTGCCCATAAAGAATAACATCACATCACTTCAGAAGGCTGCAAGCGTCTACCCCTCTTGTTCTTTAGCCCAGCTTTTTATATTCTTCATCATGCATGCTTTACACCTGTGTGCCCTCTGTTCCCTTTGGTGATTGGTCAGTGCACCTGGGCACTCCATATCTCATTACCTTCAATGCTGTTCACCTGCTTTTCACAGCTGTAGCCCACTAGGGATGAGGTTCGGCCACAGCCCCACTCCCAATAACCACAAACTGAGTGCCTACAAGACAATACTGCACCTTGCTAGAAACACGGGTGATACTGACAGCACAGCACAAAGAACCAGACTCCTAGAAATAAGAGTCTCAGGCATTAAGATTTGAAAGGGCTCTCATTGTTTTATAAAGTAAATATTTTACAATTTTAATTTTTTTAGTAATTCTATATAATATTTATTTAATAAATACTTAAGCATAGAGAAACACTTTGCATTTATTTTTGGCAATGAATACTATAATCTGACTAGCATATCAGCAAGAACAACCTTTTCTTTTACCATACCCCCATTTAAAAATTCCTTTATTTAATAAATATGCATCTTTCTGCTACATGCTCTACATCAAAGATCCTTCCTTGTTCTTCTTAAAGACCATGCACTATAAACCCTATTCTGCGCCACCGATTTTAAATTTCATCTATAAAAGTCATTTTACATATACCACAAATAACAATACATGCCCCAGTTTGAATATTAAAGCTGTAATTCAATTTCAAGGTTCTTCTGACAGTATTCTAGTATCACACTTTTTTTTTGCAAGATGCTACTTGAATCCTTTTTAGTAAATTCACAAACTACCGCAAATCAAAGCTTAAAAGCTGATACATTTCATCAAGAACTTCAATACAGCTTGTTGCTATCCATGCAAAAGTACTAAGGAGTTGGTCCTGTAGTATATTATTAGAAATTAACAGAAATAGTTGAAATTAATAAAAGAGGCTACATGATTTCATGTTTATAATCTATACCTTAATACACATTCATTTCAACTTACTATGTATTTTCTTCTTGCATTCCTATCAAACAGAAGGGAGGGTCTTATTTGCTATTAAGACAGATATATGAAAAACCCACATAGAGATAAATCCAGATTTAAAGAGTGTAAACTCACCCAAGTCGCTGTTCCTTAGACTTTATTAGCTTTAACTATTCAGAGATACCTAACTATTAGACAATACTAGGCTTTGACTGGATGAAAAAGAATTAAATTTAGCTTCTATGAATCTGGTTAACAGTCTCAATAGAGTGTAGGTGGTGGTCAGGGACTGGCCTGTGCCAGTCAGTTTGGTACCAGTTGGCTCCATGATGGACAAAATCAACTCACTGTACACCAGAATGGAAGCAGGAGTCCCTGCTGCTTCTGTGAAAAGAGTATTTGGGAATGGGAGGCAAAAGTCAAAAGGAGACACACACAAGAGGATGCAGAAAGGAGATGCCAGAGGAGACAAATGCTAAACGGGGGAGATGCAAGAAAGACACTGATCTATAGTTCCTCAGATCGTCCTTTCTCCCCTTTTTAAAAACAGGAGCAATGTTTCCATTCTCCCAGTCACTGGGGATTTTGCCTGATAGCTGTGACTTTTCAAATATGATGGAGAGTGGCTTGGCAACAATATCAAACAGTTCCCCCATCCCTGGGATGTGTGTCATCAGGTCACTTGGGGCTGTTCAGCTTCATCAAGTGATCCTGAATCTACTCTTTGCTTATAGTGGGAGGGACTTCACTCCCTCCACATCCACACAGAATCAGGCACTTGAAGCTGTGTTTTGGGAGACATCAGCAAAAACTCAGCCAACTCACATGTGGAGCCTGGAACAATTCACGTCACACACTGCTCCTCTTCAAATAGGTAGTTCAGTTATGATGTTGTATGCATGTATGCAGGTTTAAATAGCTATGAAAAGGCAACTGTGGGTATCATCAGGAACAGAAAAAAGACTTGAGTTAGGTTAAAAAAGGGAAGGGGAAGTAAAAGCTCCTGTAGCTAAAAAATTTTGTCAAAAGATAGTAGAAAAAAATCCTTAAGAAACTAAAGTTCTTTGAGATGGTCAAGAATAGTTGTATTTTTAACTGCATTTTGTATATTGCCTACAAGCAAACATGACATTCAATTCAATCTTCAACCTGTTGAAAATGAATCTTCAAAGTCTGCCATGTGAAATTTAGCACAGTAAACACTCCAAACCACAAAAACAAGTCAGTGCTTCCCAATAGAAACAAAAATACATATGGAATACAGAGACATCCACAGCCAGGAGAGCACACAATACCTAGCCAGAACATCTCTTGGAGGACAAAGAAACACTAACATAACAAGCCAAGGACTGGTATACTCCATAGTTCTTAGGTCAACTTGCTCCACTTGGAAGAGGCCAAACAAATTATAAAGAAAGCACATGGCAAGACACAGGAAAATCTCAAATAGGTTCTCCCCAGTCTCAACCTTTCACAACCTACCATCCTGCTGTACACAATAAAAACACACAGCAATACTCGCCAAAACCCCCTCCTTATCTCACCTCTTTCATTTGATACCTTTAAAATTAGCCATTGCTGCACAGTAGGTGAGACCCTGCCAAACATCAGGAGACATCAGAACTGGGAGAATTGATGAGATTCCTGTTTCATGTTAATTGATGAGGATTGCTGGCTTGGGTTATCACTTTTGTGAGAGAAAACTCAAAGTGCCTGGGGTTAGCCAGCCAGTTTCCAGGCCACACAACATCTAGATCATACTAAACAACACTAGACACATGGATCAAGAAGACTGATCTCTATAAAGCGTACAACCATGAAAACTTTCATAAGATTGATGCACACACCTGGACAAGTACCATCAGCTTCCTCAGAATACTCAGTTAGAAGATGTATGCTAAGGAAAGCACACAAAGCTTTCAAAAGTCTTTTTTGAGAGAATTTGTGCCAGGCATTTTGCCAAAGGATAGATCATTAATGGTTTTGATGATCTCCCCTTGGAGAGGGGGCTGCCAAGACAAATCCTCTTAGTTATACTAGAGAGGTTAAGTGAGGTCAAAAAGTCCCACCTCTCCCCAGCTGTGGGCACTTCACCAGTTTGATAATTTTGATAATGAAATAAATGAATGCTTTAGATGTTTACATTTAATTAGTCTGATGCCAGCAGAGTTTCTAATAACCAGTATTATACTTGGGTTTGTGTCTGCTTTGATTAGCTCTCTTAACGGCCAACCAGCTCTGTCACCCTACTGGAATAATCTATTTTGCGCAAGTCAAGGCCATTTGAGACCTCTGGGCTATGTGGAGGCTGACAGCACGGCTGGCCACTTCCAGCTCCTCCAGCAAGACAGCAAGAATAAAGGGGACACCAGATGTACTTGAATCTCCAGGCACTTTCCTGTCTCCCTTTAGGTTAAGGTAGACACAAGAGCCTGTTTATTTTTCTTAAAGAAAGAAACAGTTGCACTTAGTAACACAATTTGAAAGCTGCGGTGTACAATACCTCAAGGATATTATTTACCTTCCAAAGCAAGACTGTCTAAACATTCACCTGTTCCCTAAACACTTCTATGCATAGGAGGCAAGAATTAATCTCTTTTCAAGAATAATACTTGTACAGTTGATCTCCTTGGCAACAAAAGCGAAACTTAAAAGCAGTTGGTGTAACAACATTCAGTATCCCATCAAAACAGTTAGCTACTACAAATACTATTTGTAGCTATTCATTCAAGCACATTCTCTACATTGCTATGTTCCTGTTTCAATTATTTAGAGATTAAGTTTCTTTGCTTTACTAATTTAATGGAAAAACTGTAGAAGAAACACATCCAAAAGAAATCCAAATATTTTGAACGGAAAAAACACACAATAACACTAACTGAAAGGTCACCAATTTCTCTCCAAGAGCCACTAACAAAGAGTATATCAATTGTCAGATACAATATTGGATAATTTTTCTGAAAGCTCTCTTGGAAAATATTTACTACTCCCTAATCACTACATGGTAAACTAGCAGACTATAGATACAATGGATGCAATCGATCAAAATTTGTGAACAGTAGTTTCGTATCTATTAACCTAGAATTAACAGACTACTAAATAATTAAGGACCTATTTCTCCAAGGTCCCACAACCATTCAATACAGCACTACAACTAGACACAGATAGTCATAATGAAATTTTCAATGCTCATGACAGATTTTGGGCCTGCTGCCCTCTAAGACTGCTGAAGAGCTCTGATCATACCACCTGCAGTAGTAATTCCCCTGAAACAAGCACGGTACAAACCTCTCTCCACAGAATAAGAATAAAAAAACCCCAAAAATAATCCCCCTGACCAAAATCTTGAAAGAACACCCAAGCAGACTGCTTTTTAGAAAGTACCTTTCCCCACCCCATAACATCTAAAAGGAAGAGAAGATTGTCATGGAACATCTGGACAACCACTGGAGTTTGCTACTAATGGGTTATTATTGATACTTGCTTGTGTTTTGTTATTTTGTGTTACTTTACAGTACACACATCTCAATACTTTTTTTTTTTTTTAGAAGTTGTGCTCACTGTTCTAATTCAGAAGAAAAAACATTCCTTCTGAAAAGACATGAGAAATCTCTTCCATGCAACATATGCACTTTCTGAAATAACTAAAGCATCCTGACAACTATAAACCCTGAGAAATGACAGTATGAATATAGTTCTGAGAAAATCACATTTTGAAGCTTGAAAGAGTTTACACAAAGTTAAAATGATCACGATTCTAATTTTACAATTGTTACAATATCAGAGTTAATTTACAGCCTTGCATCAGTTTACATCATTAAATATTCATTGTACCAGTTACACTTACTGATGCTTGTTTGCTCATGTGCTTCTTCCAACCACAGAAAAATGTTGCACAAAAAGAATTATTGTAATAGATCATTCACCTTCAGTTGCAAATGTTCCTTTCAAAGACCATGTCTTTCTGGATCTTGCCAATTATTAGCACTAGTTAAGTAATTTCCACTTCCCCAAGGCAGTGACAAATACACATTTAAAGGAATTAAAACAGACAACATTTATAGTGATTGGCTAAAGCACAAAACAAGCATACACAAACCCTCTGTTAAGTTGTTTATCTAATTCTATGGCAGCTTTCTCTGCCTTTCTCTTGTAGTCTGTAGTCCTACCCAGTACATAGCTCAGAATAAAAAGTCCTAAGGGGAGGTCACACAGATTCATATCACTGCTGGAAACTCTTCTCTGTTGCAAATGTTTTTGACTCTTTTTGTAACACATTATTACAATTAGAAATGGAGTAGCACTAGATGGTTCTGATTTTGACAATTTAAAGAGGCATTTTTCACCCAACATACTCCTGAAAAATGTTAATACATGATTATGACATATGCATCCCTCAATAACTGCTCTAAGTATTACATTTGTATTTGTACATAATTAGAGTAAGGCTTAAAATGGGCAAAAAAATCATACTTCCATATAAAAATAAGAAATTAACTTTGAGAGAGAGACATGAACATATTGGCACTATTTTTAGATAAGCAGGTAAGACCTGTAATTAAAGCCTGATCTTTGCCTAAGAAAACATCTGTTTTCTTCACTGTGTAATTAGTAAAATTAATGAATTCCAATCCATCCACACAAATTATTTTTTTAAGTTTGAAATCAATCACTTTAAAGCCCAAGATGATTTCAGCTACACAAATTTGCCAAAAAGTGATACTGTAGATCAAGTTCAAATTATGACTGTAATTTTCTTTCAGTTATGTTTCAAACATTTTCTAGCCTTCTTGCTCTATTCTGCTAATGTTCACATTTCTATTATAAACAGAACATATTTATGCCTTTATGAAATTTGAGATAGCTACATACTAAATTAACCTTCTCATAAGTAATTCTTGTCAGAAATCTGGTTAAGATCACATTTTTTAACTGGATCATAACAGGAAATATGCTTATTGGGAGATTTGTAAAAAAATAAAACTATCCCCTTCTGAAACATTTTATTATATACAGAGCAGAAAACTGCTGAACAGTGAACACAATTTCACAACGCAGATTAGAATACCAAACATTAGAGAAATTTCTTTTAAAATATGTTCTTAAAAAAAGTGTTACTTCTAAGAACATTACATGGCAGGTGACCACACTTAAAGAGATTAGCACTGGATAATTACAGACACCCCAAATAATGGGGCACAGAGTACGCTTTAGCAATCACCACTATTGCCATTGTATTGCTGCCATAAAGGTACAAGAAAAGGAGGCTTCTATCACACCATCTTTGGCTTCTCACTCACAAGGGCAATTCTGATTGCCCATATTAAAAACCTTTGACCAAAACCTATGGATGTATCTGTTCATCTGCTATAATCGTTTCAATCTTCCTCTTTGACTCAGAGATACGTGCAGGAAAAACCCAGCTAACAATCTCATAAGTACTTGTTTTACAAATCTGGCCCTGAGTCAAGAAGTTGCAGTGAAAAGTCTTTTAATCACCTTCTGATCAGAATTTACTGGATTGGATCTAAGTTCAAGGGTATTAAAATGTGCAAAGGAGACTATGAAAAAAATGGCTGGGTTATAGATTTTAACTCCTTAACTAGAAAATTGACTCAAAATAGATTTTCTAATTTACAATGAATCAAAAGAAAAAACATTAGACCATAGCAAAAGTGGCACAAATGTATCAAAAAGCAAATGAATAAACATTTGAAAAGATTTATTATTAGAAATCGTAATAAATTTTGGAAAGATGAATCGATTTTAGTTAAAAGGTATAACTGACAATTTATTGGGCGGGAAGATGCATTATTTTCCAATTGTTATCCACCTACAGTAAAACTGATTTGTGTCCTATTGTATTTTATGGAAAAGGAGAGAGCAACATTCAGTGATTTAGATTAAATGTATTAATCATAACCAGACACTGTGAACTATATATCTACTATTAAAGAAGATTTTTGACATTTAATTCTGTAGCAATATTTTGGCTCTGTACCACTCTTCCTAAATCCAATTCCTGCTACAGTTGGCAGATTTCTCCCTTTTAATTTTATGGGGCTTAAAGTAGTATTTAACCATCCATGCGGTAAATAATGCAGGATTAGAAATATTTAGTGTTTTGTTTCCATTTGAAGAGAACCAATCCATCAACCCCCAAATATTTTAAAAATACTTTCCACATTCTAGTAATATTTAATATAAGATCCAGTAAAATGTCCTATATAAATGAAGTTGCTTTTCTGAAACAAAAAATACCCCACATTAAATACTAAAGAAAATATGCATCTGCATCACTGATATGGGGGAACTAATTTTATAATGATACTGCTTTAAGTACAAAGAAAACTTTAATAAAACCTTTAGAGTTTTTAAACTTGATAGTCACATAATATCTTATACTTACTCTCAATCAGAAAAAATACAGTTAAATGTTCTCCCGAACAAGGCATAACAATATATTTTATAATAGTTATGCCCAACTTAACACTGAAATGGTAGTTTCTATTTATGCACACCCTCCCCCTCCTCTTTTTTATGCAGTCACTGCCTACATTTTGCTTCAATGCTATATTTTGCTGCATGGAAAAGTGAGTTTAGAATAACTTTTCAGAAGCAATATTCTTAGAATTCTTTTAGGTAGTGCAAATAGTCTTAAATTGCCTTATACCCACACCAACATGTAGATTCCAGGTTTTTAAAAAAACACAAATAAGAGGTGCAGTATGGCAACAAACTCTCAATTGTGACATGCACAATGCTTTCTTTTCCATAGCATAACAGTGTGACAGAAAACAGGAAAAAGGGTTTTCTCCAGTTTGACCATATTCTTCAGGGAATAAAAATGCAACCTACTGTGAACATAGTGCATGTATCTGTTTAGGTCTTTGTAAAATAAGGCTTTTAGAAGCCTTGTCCAAAGCAAACAGGTCAAGGCAAAGGGAAAATGGGGCACATTTCCTCGAAAAAGCTCTTTAAAGTGAACTACATGAGTGTTTACAGAAATACACATCTAAAGCAAGACAGCTGAAACAGAGTTAGCCCATCAGCTAATAGTAAGGAAAAGATGACTCCCTAAATAAATAACTTTCAGTTCTCTGAACTGAGAAGTTTCTTCCTTGACCTTTAAAACCAAGATCTGAAGGAATGCTAAGTCAAAGATGAGAAATAAAAGAATGAGAAAGTTAGTCTCCTACTTGTGAATGCAGGTGTTTAAAGCCACCTGTCAAATCACCCATCCAAAGCTAGTAGTGAGAAAAACTATCCACAGCAAAAATCAGATCAGGAGAAAGTAGAAGAGTGCTGAGTCTAATTGCAAGGGTCTGAGTGGAACAGATTTTGCGCTGTTATCAAAACTGTTGGACTGGAAGTGTTCACTCGATCCGTTACAAGCATTTGCACTTCACTTCAAAAAGAAGCTAAAAAAGCACCTGCTATGTTGCAGCTGAAGGGACAGTAATTAACAGGCAAGGACTAATACACTCTTGAACCACTCCAGCTGCAAGTGCTAATGTTAATAAACCTTTTCTTCTAGAACTCTTTATTCTTAGACACTTTATGTAAACCGGCAACTAGACAAATGGTTTAAGAATATAAAAACTAATAATTATTATGCTTTTGAAAACATCATGCCAATGTTTTATGTAGGGCTTTCCCAGAACATCAAGAGCCCATGAAACTTAGGAGCTTTGAGTATTTCTATGACTCACCTCACAACTCACAGCTTTTTTAAAGTACTGATTATCTTTAGGGAATGACCTTTCCATTCTAGGATTGCTTACCACCATTTTATTTAAAGTTAGCACTGCTGTCTCTGATGCTGGATAAACATGTTTTATTAAGTGTTCACTTGCAACAGACCTTAGTCTACATTTCGATAAAGAAAAGGTCCTGCATTCAGTCATGTGCTTCCTTGCTGTAAATACCATGAGGTAACTGTCAGAAGAGGCAATCCCTGAGAAGTTTTGAGTAATTTTTGCCTTCTCAAAACTATGCTTTCAATATGCACATTTGATTTTCTTATCAAAACCAAACAGTAGCAAGCATGTGACTTTTCCAGCTGAGTCAGAAGTAAGGTCGGTACAACAACTGTGGTTTGCTCCACTCCTTTCTGGTTGTGTTTAACATGTTATAGAACACTGTCTTTACATCTAACTGAAGTCAGAGCAATCAAAGAGAATGGCAGAGGAGGACCCTTCCATTCCTGTATAACCTTTCACATCAGAAAAGAAGCTAAGTAATTTTCTTGGTCGACTCAACTTCAAAACAACACATCATGTATGTTTCCTACTTTATTTTTTGTCCTGGATTTTGAAGTAATTTGATATATGCACTGCCATGATGAATTGCTGTAGAGAATACTACAGATCCAGTTTAATTCACTATTTTTGCAGTACTTCTTACTCTGGGTACAAGTCATATGAACTCAAATTGAACATACAACCTCCTCTCCATCCCACTCCCCCCCCCCCAAAAAAATTTTAAATTGGGGTTTGCATTTTGGCTTTTGTTAAAAATCAAACAACATTAAAATACTCTCATCATTGCCTTATAGTAATGACTAGAAAGATAAGCTGCTAATGCTATCCATCACTTCACACAAGATTTTTGGAATATGTATACATAAACTAATTCTAACAGAACCAGTGAACAAAAGAAATGAGTGCATCTGAATATAAACTGCTTATCTTAGATCAAATCTAGGTGGTCACTTAATATGCTTAATCTAGATATCTGATGGAAATACTCTGCTTACCTCTGGACATCTAAAGTGGCTGTATTCATTACAGATGACCACCATATGAAAGGCAACAAAAAAAATTATTTTCAAGTTGTTCCATCTATCAGCAGCTCTGATGGAAAAACCTATTCACGTGAATGAGTTACTATGGGTTGAATTAGCAAGAAACTTCCAAGTGTTTAGGAACTGTACTTGTTTCTGGTTAAAAAATAATAAACAATGTGTTAGCTGAAATCCCTGGCATGATTTTCATTATTCACTTCACGTTTATGATGTTATTACAACATAAATGAGATGTTGCTTATCAGGTAAACCACAGTACCTGTGCAGGTGTTCCTTGCCTATTACATGTGTTTTACGACTTATTCTCAGCATTAAAGGACCAACTCCCCTCAAGCACAACACAAGGAAATCCAACTCTGGATACAAGATGCTGTTCTACCATTAATTGTTCAAAATGCTGCTCTTGAGGCATTAAGAAGTTTCTAAAAGAGATACAACAGTGAAATTCTTGCAGAAAAAAATATTAAGTGCAATTACATTTAAAGGATTTATTTTTTCCATTAGAATTGCACAAAACCATAAAACATCAAAGAACCCATAGGCACTTGGGAAGTCAATATAAGCAAATTCCAAATGTCTAGAGAAGAAACATTTCATGCAGCCACACACCAGAAAGTAGGATTTCTTTTAAAGCGGCAGAAAATAAGAGGAATAATCATGTTGCTTCGTATTTTGAGGTCAAAGGTTTTAAAAAACATTATTATCTGTAAAGACTGCTGTAAAACTGTATTAAATGTGTTTTCAAGACAGACACTAACTGAAGAATGAAAGGGATATCATAATGCTATTTGTCCTCCTTAAAAATAAACTTAAGAGAAATTGTAGATGACAATCATTGGAGTGGTTGGGTTGAGGTGAATTACAAGAAATACTGCTTAGCCTAACAGTTCATAGCACTTGTCACCATGAATAAACCACAGAACGCATCTAAAAAACTAAGCAGCACATTTGGCATTTCTGAGACTAATGCTGGAGGGCAACTGCTTTGCTGAAGTGGGATGCTGGTTTTGACACTATACTTGAGAGTCCAAGAAGAGACTAAGTCACCACATTCACTTCAGCTAGACAGAAGTTAATCTTTGACAGTTTAAGGGTAAGCTTTGATTGCCACTGCAGGTCAACTATACCAAGAAAAAAACATTGTGAGCTTTGTGACACAGAGTTGTCTTTTTTCGTGGTTATACATAAAAGATACTTACATTTTTTGATAAAGTACAATTATTATCTCAACAAGCTATTAATTAGCTGGTGCATCTAAATTTTTTTTTTTTTTTCTTTTCTTGATAGTCACAGATTTTGTAAGAATCAAGGCAGGACACAATTCAAGACTCTACACTCTAACTTACAAGGTAAGTGGTACAGAAGAACAAATAAAAAAACAATATCTCTTTTCTGGCTAATGAACTGCAGCTTCAAGTGAGACAAATGCTGTGGTATCATTTGTGCTTCTTTACTGATTTGATGACACCAGGATAATTGAAGATTTTCATTAGACAATTTCAGGTGACACAAAAATCACTGTCACTTAATGCAAACAGTTTGTGAGGCAGACTTCATTTAAGCGCAAATCTCGTAAGTGATCGGTAGAAATCACAGCCCTTCATAACAATGACATCAACACTGACAAACCTGACCTATTAATTACAGTGCTCTGCCTTGAACAATCACATACAAACCAACTGTGCCTTACATATGGATACCACTGCTGGTGCTATTAGTGATGAGAAGCACTTTGAGAACTGACCTACCATGAAAAATGATACAGGTGTAATTAGGATCCTTTCAATAAGGAAGTACACTAAGTCATTATGAAAGTCACTAAGCAGCTTTAGTCCTCCATCAGGTGCTTCCCATAGCAGATGGAATTTACATTAGGCTTGCACTGGTGTAAGTGAAAATGCACTGGAAAATTAATTTGTGGAAAAAAGAAGCTCTTGCTATGTGGTGAGGATTACAAGGTGTAAGGACAGTGAGTAGCTCCTCCAAAAATGTATAGATGAAGTTAAAAACATCACAGATACCTCAACATTATCCACAATATTTACATTTCATTTTGAAACCTACATTGTTTATGATGAGGTTTTGAAATTTGACTGAAGCTTTTTTCCCCTTTGGTTCATAGGTTTGGGTTGGAAGGGAAAGATCATCTAGTTCAGCCCTGCTGCCATGGGAAGGGACACCTTCTGCGAGATGTCAAACTATTGTTTTCTCACAAAATAAAGCTATTTCAACATGACTAAGTTAGAAGTGTGCCACATGACTCATTCCTCAGGAAAACTGTAGTATTTTTGCTAATAGCTACTGAACACTGGAAGAATTGAAGGTGGAGCTTACACTGACATCACAGCAGCATCTCCTCTCCTAACAACCTGATTTTCTCTGCCTGAAAAAAACATATCTGCAGGACACACATAGGTGCAGGAAATCACCCTCTCCTTAAGGAAGTTTTATCCTTCTATGTAGCAAAACTAAGGTATTGAGTTAAAGAGAGGATTAAAAGAGCATGACATTCACTACATTTGGCATAAATGAATATCCATTTAAGATAATTACAAACAAAAAAAGGAAAAACATACTGAGAAATGCTTTCAGTAGCTGAGAGTATTTCTGATGACAGGAAATTTTAATAAAACCATTACAAAACAAAAAACCCTACCCACCTACTCATTTAAAGGTAAATTCATTTGCAGTTTTAGCAGCATAAGGTTTCAAAATGTTACCCTCAGAGGCCTAATGTTCCTCCTCATGAATGACTCAAAGTGTGAAATTCAAGAAGAGTTTAGTTTTGTTATAATCTAATACCATCACATTTCCACAGAATTTGATATAGAAACTATTGCTCCAAATGACAGAAAATCATTAACTGAAGAAAATAATTAATACACCAAAGATAAATTCTTTCATGCACCTCACTGATACTTCATTGTTTTATCTGACCGTATACCACTCATCCAATGTAAACATATCCTCCACACCACCAAATACACTTCAACTTGAGAAGCAGTGTTCTTCCAAAAGTTGCAGAGTATCCACAAAGAGGCTTCTGACCAATACTGTAAAAACAGTCCCCAAATTATTGTTTAAGGAAATATTCCTTGAATCTATAGCAAGTTTTCTTACCCAGTAACATTTCACTTTATTTCCAAAATATTTTGACAAGAAAAAAGCTTCTGAAAACGCCTGGCTGTTTCTTCAGTTAGAAAGAACTTAGAAGCAGAAATGTTTGATTTGATTTTACATTTTGAAAGCTGTTTAAAACAGCATGAGTGCTCAATGAATCTTTTCTCCTAATGTCAATAGACTGTTAATCTGCCAATAACTTTTTTGATAAAAGCTCTTATCTTTGAACTTTTGAAAAACAGTCACAGGATTTGACAGAAATACCCAGACACCTTCAGATAACGGGTCCTGGAATTGTAGCTTTCATCCTTTCAACACATTTTGAATAATTACAACTGTGTATAGTCAAGCTCAGTAGCACAGCTGTGCAAAAAAATAAATCAATCTAGGAGCGCAAGACTTAATATAAGCTGTCTTTAATGTAATGAAACCAAACCCCACGACACAAAGGTGATGGATGGAAAAATTGGCAGAGTCAAAAGAAAGCATCTTTTTTTATTGGTCATGTTTTTTGCACTTCAGTTCAGAGAAATCACTTACCAGCTTCCAGCCCAGACAGGGAATACAGGGAGGAAGAGGTGACACAGAAGAGTTCCTAAACAAAACCCTGCAATGTTTCTCTCTGTCTCAGAGAAGAAACTGTACCTAGAACCACACAAGAAATAGCTAAAACAGCAGCACTCATTCTTAAAACTTATTAAAACTATTTTCACTTATTTGTATGGAGGAGCTGTGAACAAAAGTCAAAATTTTCAGTTGAATACTAAACATTTTGAAGAAAACGAGAAAATAGTCATGTTATGTTTTCGCTATCTATAATTAACTCTTATTTTCTTTAAAAAGGATTTTATGCTCTCCCCAGGAATCCATCTGAGAAAAAAATGACAACCTTAATCATTTTAGGTGAAGAGGTAATTTAGTATTCTACATCATAGAAATAAACCTTTACACTTCCAACACATCTAATGTGTTAGATTTCACATTTTATTCTATGAAATAACAAAAGCTTCACAAGCCATTTGCTAGAAAGAACACAGATACACTATTAGAAAAGCGATATGTATATAAACTATATCTCACTAGATGAGTGCCAAGTATATAAACACACAAAGAACAGAAGGAAAAAGCATTCCTTCTAAAAAATCAGTGTTTCATTCATGGAACACTACCTCTAAATTGCAGGACTTCTGCCTTTTTGTAACATAAAGCAATGTGAGGCTTGGCATTACTTGATCAGGTCACATGTAACTTCAGAATTCAACCAGTTCAACTCAACCACAATAAGATTTGATGCAATATACACCTTATTAAAAGGGTACATTAAATATAAAAGCAAATGTATAATTTTCATCATTTTAACTGCAAAGCTACTACTATCAACTTGGCACAGTATTAGAGAAACCATATGCTTTTCTATTTCTTTTCATATATAGTTGTAATTGATGCTGTCACAAAACAAAGCAATGAAGACATGAAAAGCCACCATTATAGTTGTAACCCAAAATACATACATGACAAACTACTTAATTACAGATTCCATTAAAAACGTGGCTATCTTAAATGAACTGGACAACTGAAAGGCTGTTGTATTGAGTATTTTCTTGTTTATTTCCATATTCTTGCTCAGCCTTTTCAGTTGTCATATGCTGTATAACTCATTCAGCCTGCACATTTGAGTAGGTAAGGATTTTTAAAGTATGTGCATGCTAGGTTTTTACTTCTCTCTTTCTTGTCCAGCATTGTGTGATTATTAAAAAAGTGTTTTGACTTAAAGGCAGTACACTTGATTAAAGAAAGACCCATGAGTTTGCTCAAATTAAGCAACTCGTCCGTGAAACACAGGAAGAGCTTCTGCAGAGAATCTAAGTGCCAGCTGTGGCTACCTCAAATTCAAGTTTACCGCCTGGTCCATAAAGAGCAGTATTCTTCCTCTGATCCTCAGCTGTGCTGTGAACATGATGTGAGCAGGCAGTTTCCTTGGTCCACAGCAAGCAACAGTCACACTCCTAGCCTGTCATTCCTCTTACAAAAAACCACCCAAACAGTTGGGCATTAAGCACTTTCTGAGATTGGATGAGGGTATATCGAGGCATTGTCATAGTTCTTTACTATTATTTCTTTACAAGAAAACACCCAAACAGGTAGGCATTAAACACTTTCTGAGAGAGGACGGGGGTATATAAAGGCATTATCATAGCTCTTCACTCTGCCTTCCCCAAACCTGTGATCTTACCCAGGCTTTGCTGGCTGCTATAATTGTGAGCCTTCAACCAAGCTTTTCAAAAAAGCTTAAGCCTCGACTGTATGCAAAAGGCCAACAGCATTCTCACATTCCTTGGATACAAATTACAAATCCTTAGACTGAACAGAAGATATAATGTGTATCTTTCAGGTAGTGTATCTTTTTTTTTTTTTTTTAACACTGTCTCCCTTTCAGGTCTGTGAAAAAACAGTGATACAGACATCAGACTCCTTGCTGCTAGAAGAAATTCATTGACACCACAATTCTGTTCAATAACTTGAGTCTGCAGTGTTCTTTCCTCAGGATATTAATCTTTCTTAAAGCATTCTTGCTCTTCTTCACTGTTACCATCTAATAGCAGTAATTGCTTCTTGCTCTGTGCTATCAGATGTCACAGGTATGCCTTTTTTTTTTCATAGGATTTAAGTATCTAAAGAAAGATTTTCTTTAAGAAGCAATCACTGACAAAAGGAAGCATATGAGCTCTGGTTTGTATTTGCAAAGACAGATGCAGCAGATGTGCCCACAAACATAAATAGTCATTAAGGAGGTCAGAAAACTGCATCTGCAGAGCTAACAGCACATCCCTTATATTTTTGATTCCTGCCTAAATAGTGACTCAGAAGCTACATTCACATGCCAACCTTCTTCCACAACATCATGCAAATGATATATTTAAAAACTGGAGGTAACTGAATTATCAGTCTTCAGTAGATTGGCCTGGATTTTTCTTATAAAGGGAACTACAATACCATCATTATATATGGGGTATCATGACTGGAAGACAAAATGGGCTCCTAAAGACAATCCAGAAAGCGTAGCAGAAAATAAACATTAGGAATTTTTATTATATACATGCATTCACAGTATATCTTCATCAATTGAAATTTAATCACCTTTTTACAATTTAGATGAAAAGGAAGGTTTTAGGGTAGTTAAGCCATGTATCATCAGTACCATGAAGCTAACCTATCAGTTATAATAGCTCCTATAAAATATCAGAGTGAAATTGCAATAAGCTTAGAAAATGGGCTACAAATCCCAGATATGCTCAAGCAAGCACTGAACCAAAAATAAAAATAGGTAGATAGGAAACCAAGAACTAGATAGCATTCATCTAATTCACGACCACTAACACAAGAGATCACAGGACAACGTTTTAAAGCATCTTTTTCAGCTCCAAATGGCAATTATTGGACAGGAACTTCAATTACAAGACCCCTGCCTCTTCAAAACAAATTAAATTTCTAGCAGTTCCTTTCTATTCTCTCCACCTACAATAACTCTTACATTTCTCAGAAGCAACTTATGTAGTTTAAGCAACTTAAATCTGAAAATATTTAATGCTGTCAAATAATAAAGAATATCTGTGTTGCAGTACTTATTGTCCTGGCCTATGCTTATTACACCTGATAAAGGATCTCCCACATCCTCTTCCTCTTCCAAACATTTTTCTTATGAGAAAGAAATAGACTGGGCTATAATTAATAAAGTTTAGCATTTAAATTTAAAAAGTCAAATTTCTCTTCTCATCATGCCCTTCTCCAAAGAAAAATTCAAAAAACTATTATTAGAAACTTATTTTAGACAAAAGCTGTAGGAAAATCCAAGTATTAGATTGCACAAAAATGCAAAGACAGGTGAATTTTTTCCTCTACTTATAATAAACATTGCTCCTAGGGTTGTAGGTAATGAAAAACCCTAAACACTCCCTTTGCAGTTCCAGCTTTAGAACAGGCTCAGTCCAAAAAAATGCATGATCTCTATGGCAGGCACATAAATAACCTGCTTTATTTTTTTTTTGTATATACCCTTTTTGCCTGAACACACAAGAATAAACAAAATAAACAAACAAACAAAAAAAAAAACCAAAACAAAACAACCCCCCCCCAAAAAAAAAAAAAAACACCCAAAAAAACCCCCAGGTATATATTTTTCAAAGCAGTTTTTTGGGATAAAAAATGACCTGAATTGTACCACAATGCATCCTGGAAGTTTTTTAATTATCAGAAAAGAAATTGATTTGATTTTCATCATAAAAGTGAAACAAGTTTTCATATAGACATAAAATATATACTGAAAACAGTAACTTATACACACCCACCTGCACTGGAAACTTTTTCCTTTGCTTAGTTCAAAACAAGTACTGAGAAACAGTATCAGACTTTCTTCTGCAGTGGGATGTCAAAATATTTAAAAAGAGTAAACATACACCCAGGGAGCAGTGGCACCAAGTCTTCCAGTGCCATTACCCATCCATAATGTCAGGGAACAAGCATAAGAGGAACATATTTTTCTAAAAACCTCTCAGAACAGTGCACATGAGCTTACGAAAATGAAAACACCTACCAGTGCATTCTGGTTTCCTGAAGCTTTTTTTATATTTCTTGCTGGCATTCCATGAAGATGACTACATCTACTCTGGAAACCTAGAAAAAAGTACAAGTTTATTTAAGAATATTTTCTCTACCATAGAAGAAATAAAATTCACCATTACACACCAATCTATCAATACAAAATCTGTTAAACAAAACCATCTTATTGGCAAACATTTTACTGGTGGGAACACAGAGCACAGAATGATAAAAGTAAGAGAAAGAATAAATTGTCATGAAAATTGACATTTCTGCAGCTATTCTTACTGCCATCCTGAATCTATGGACAGTTAGTAGCACAAGCAGAACATACTGAACTACAGCAGAAAAGTGATTTTTGCATCACTTACAACTTCCTAACCACTAGGAAACAGTAAATCTGGCCAATCTGCAGAGACCAAGTCCTCCAAAGCAATCCAAGCATCTAGAGAATAATCCTCACAGAATGATTCAATACATTCAGCGTGCAAAGTAGTTTAGAAGGGATTTGACCACTGCTCATATTTTGTATTTGAATGGGAAAGAAGATCCTTGTGGCAGAGGAAGGTACAACACAATTCTTTGGCAGCAAGCTGAGGTCTGACAACTTCAATCTGTGGACAAGAGTGGGTTTCTAGCTGTAAATGCAATCCAACACTGGTAGAGCTTAGCATTGGTTACACTGGATCCACAGTGGTTGGAAGTATTTTAGAAATATAGAAAAAGGGTATTTTCTAAATTACAATCTCAATCCGTGCTCTGGAGGAACCCTTTTCTCTTCTGTACAAACAGCATGGCCTGACCATAAAGCAAAGCAGATGGTCACATTAGTCTCTCCAGCCTTTAAAATTAATGAACTTCTATAGAATTCTATACATTACAGCAGAAGCCAGGAGCAAAATGGAACATCAAGTTTAATTTCAAATAATGTTGAAAAATTCTCAATGCAAACATTGAGACAAATTAAAAGAGTAGGCCACTAAAATGAGCAATTTTCCACCTTCTAACTTTTCTAATAATTGACTCTGAGTTATTTCTCTCTAATGATATCTTAAAAATTTAGAAGTTCAAGGAAATAAACAGGTAACTCCAAGACCTTGTCCACATTTTACATATTTCATGTTATCCACAGATATCTTTCTACTGTACCCAAGGTATTCTACAGCTTGCATTTGCTTGATTGATACTTACCTCTTCTCCCTGAGCGGGACATAAGAGGAAAAGTACCAGTTAAGATACTTTCAAAGACTGGGTCAGGCAATTCTCTTTCCAGTTCTGTGGAGTCTTCTTGTTCCCACCATGGAATGACCCCTGTAATTCCACATGCTCCACCTGATTCGTTTTCATGAAACCAATCACTCTGCTCATCATCACCTGTGTGAGGGCAGGGTCCCCAAACCGCCAAAAAAAGAGGGAGGAGCAGAGAAGATAAAAATCAGATGATACCATCAATAAATACTCTGACAGGATTATTATTTCTTTTGCTTTATCGCTGTATAACAATTACTCCTATACAGCAGTTTTATTTGGAAAATGTTTCTCAACAGCATGACAAACATTGCCATCAATGAAACATCATAAAATGTAATGTTTTAAAACCAATTTACAATAGTGAAAACAATAATAAACTAGTTAATCCTTTTGGCAATAACTGTGGGGAAATCCATTTAAGTTACTGCACTTTACATATTAACAAAAAAACAAGCCTTAATCTCCTGCAGGGAATTAAAAGGTATAAAACTGAAACTGGTTCTTTGCAGCTGATAATGTTATATAATTAGCTTAATTTCATGATTTGTATGGCTAGTAAAAAGGGAAAACAATCATGAACAGATGTGACTAAATGAAGTTAATCTGATTAAGTTCATTTAGAAATAAGTTTTGAAAAAGTTGATTTTAAATGAAAACTGACAGTATCACATGATTGAGAATTATATTGCATTAGAACACAAAGTTGGTAATTTTTACTGACAATATTTATCTATGTAGAATTTAAATTCCTGGATTTAAATTAAGACATAAGACAAGACTTAAAATACAAGACTGAAAATCTGATCTTAAAATTAGCTCATAACCACACTGGCAACTAAAACTAAATTTTTATGTTTGTTTTGAAACATGTTCTTTCCTACACACCATCTAGTTTCAGAAGAACAGAAAATATCTTCAAAAGACATGGGAAATTTCCTTTCCTCTACCCAAAACTTAGATTAGGTATGTACTGTACATTTTATTCTACTTCAAACTATCCAAACCATGTTTCGTTATTTCTGCACATAAATTATTTGTTTGACATTTCCATTTTTATTTGGAAATAAATTAAGCAAGATACAAATGTAAGATTTGTGAGACACAGATTTCAAGAATAAAAAAAGCATTTGTGCGAAATTTCATTAACACCCAATGAAATGAGTGGGGAAACACAAATGATGAAAACCAAAGGCAAAATTTTGTGAAAAATAAAATCCAACACATTTTCTCCAAATAAACTGTTGCAATGCAAAGAATATTTGAGATCAAGCACAAGTGGAAATGTCTGTAAACATTCAATCAGGACAAGTACTTCTAGAAAATATAGAATAATTAAAGCCCTTCACTGGTCACTTGCAGGTGAAATGGGATCCTTACACATTCAATGATCACTACTACAAGCAAGATCAGCAGAGGCTACAGAACAGGAACTTTTAGGTGGAGAAAGGGGAAAACAAAGGTGAGAAGAGATACACAGGTCAAAAAAAGATTTAAATTTCTTTGCATTCCTGAAGTATTTCAGCCTGCTCTCCTATTCACTCTAATCCTCAGTTATAGCTATGACATTTCACAAAGGCATTCACCATTAATTCCATCCTCATTTTGTTACAGCCAGGTATGGGCTTTGTGGAGGAACTCTAAGAACACTTAATAGGGACACTGGTAGTGGTGGAAGGAGAACACCACCTTTTAATTAGATTGGTCTGTGGTTCAGAGCTAACGTTGAAATTCTTTGTCTTGATTTTCCAAACCTTTATGTTTGGAAACACTTTCCAGACTTTTATGCTTGTTAAACTTCGTCTCTATATTTTGTCATGATAGCTCCAGACACCTTCACTAACAAGAAATATTATCAGGAGCTCAAAAGTAGTCTTCTCACACATAATTCATCCATAGAGGTAAGCAAGAATTCTGAAATGGGGGATTCATGATGAGCTCAGGGACAGAAGCTGTAAGAGGCAGGCAGTACAGTCTTGGAAGAAAGCTACAATTTCAGACTGGCTTGGTGGAATGTGCAATAAGGCAAAGAGCAGCTATGGAAGGAAACTGAGATCTTTACTACATAGCCAATAGCAGTTCTTGGAAAAAAAAAAAGAACTTACTTTTCCTTTTCGTGCAACAGGAATATTAGTATGTCAAGCAATCTTCTCTTAAGATATCTTAATTTTTATGCTATTATACACTTCCCTAAGCACTTCTGTTGCTTACAGCCAAAGGCAGACTTCAGATCTGAACCTCTTAGTCTTTTTCCACATGACAGCAGGATCCAGATATACTTGGTTTTTAGCTTCCTTGTCTGAGAAATTAAACAACTCTGAATCCTCTGAATATTTTAAATCATATTATCACCTTGAGGCAAGTCTAAGCCTATTACTACTATTCTTATCCAGGTGACAACACTCACAGGTATTTTGCTGACCAGTTGCTCCACCTTGAAGGGATGCCACTTTCAGAGCCAGGGAAGACCATTGCATTTAATTCATTCCCTACCTCATACATATAGGCAATAAAACTCAGAGGTGTCTCCACTCAAGAGTTTGGTAACCAAACACTCGGATTTTATCCTACTTTAATTTGCAGCTCTCAAAAGGCAGCGCAGTATTCATAGCAAATGTGATCTTAGGAAGACTAAAAGCTCAAAGCAACATTTTTGACTTCCAAAGATTCACTACACTGTCCTTTCCTCCTAGGATGCTGATTCAGCACAGGAGAACAGCTAATTACGATACTTTTCCAAGGTACAGGAAAGGTAGAAAAATCTTCAGATCCCCAAAAATAGAGCCCATGAATCCTCCTAAACACATTTTTAAAATACATCAAACTTGTTTATGTGTAAGGTTAATGTTTCAAAGAATTACTTTAAAGTTATTTACATTCAATTATAACTGCGCTGATCAGTACAATAAAGTCAATTTAAGGCTCAGAAATGTCAACTTCAATCCTAAAATTTCCAGGCGCGTTTCTGGCTTAAGACATTTTTTTTAGTCACTTTTAGGCTATCCCCTTGCTCCAATTACTGTTTCCCTAAATTTTACTCTATATTATTATGTCTACATATTTATTTAACTACTGCTCCCATGTTAAATTCTTTGCTTTCTTCTTTAAGAAGTTTAGAAAATTATTTTATCTGAGCTTCTGGTGGTTTTTCTACGGACAAAGACACCTTCTGCATCACCATCAGTTTCATGTTCAGAAAAGCTTCACCTGAATCTTACTTAAGCTAAAGCAGTGCAGTTTTACAACAAACTTTCAACCGCAAACTAAGAGAGTTTTACCCCTCTTCCTGTTTTATTACAAAATGGCCAGAGCAGGCTCAACAGCAGCCAGTACATGTGCTTGCCTACAGCAACCACAACATACTTGGAGAGGTTATTGTGAAAATTTGGCATCAGTGTCCTACAAGCACCACACGATGCTGTGCTGCTCCATTATCCACCAATCCACACACAGAGAACAAGAGCACAGGGTCTGCGAATACCCCAGGATTTTAGTGTCATGTCCAGGACCAGTGTACCTCTTTCTATGTAAAAAAAAAAACCAAAACCCACTGTTAAAAGCTGTAATAATCATATGGAGATAGCAGGATATTCACTGTAACATATCCCAGGAGTTTCAGGAAAGCAGAAGTTGAAGTTACCCATTCACAGCGGAACACTGCATCTTGCTCTTTGTGCTTTACAGAGCTAGCTCGACAAAAGATATATGTATATATAAAAGACATACTATATAAATATTTAGGATTTCAAATACTCAGGTCATATGCAACAACTTCATGTTATTTCTTTTTCCTTTGCAAAGACTATAAACTTATTTGCCGCAACAGTTCAAACCTGGTGTGATTTCACTTTGCATTGCACACTCCATTTCTTTTCTATATGGAGAAACACATCCTGTCACCTGCAGCTACTGAGGTGTTGTACAAGGTCCAAATTAGTTCCTCACTAGAATTCTTCTACTGAATCAGTACTGGGTCATCTTCATAAAGGACACAGTAATGAATATATGTTTAATGGTAAAATAATGAACAGCTATCTTTAAACACTTAGCCACATCCACAGTGGAACTCTGACATTCTCTGACCTTCTCCAATTTTAACTGTTTAACACTATTAACATAATATTCCTTCCTACTTGCTTAGATCTTAAAGGACATTTCAAGTGCTGCATGCCATGATTTAAGAAGTCTTAAGTCAACTTTGAACTTCCCCAAGTGTACAAGTCTAGATGAACCAGGAACACAGTATGTTTTCTTTGCTATACCCAAGCTATAAAGCTCATTAAAGAATATCCTTGCCATTTAACTGTTTCTTCCCCCCAAAACAAGGCATCATCCACTAGTGTCTGAATAACAATACTTCTGTTAACATTGTGTTGAGAGCTTAACTTGTGAAGTGCCTTTGACCTGTGAAGTGTCTCGAAACTGCAGGAGATCCTACTAGTTAGGCCCATCACAGAGTTGTTATTTTATGCTGCAATGTAAAACTAGACATTTTGGTTCAAAATTCTTGTAAAATTTTCCTACACCAGGCGTAACACTGCTTATCATTAAAGTTTTTAATAATTGCAAAACAGCCAAGAAAACACAGCCGGGAACAAAAGGATAAAAGAGGAAGAAAAAGGGAGGTCATGAGGATTTCTCATATGTAAGCTTCAGCTGCTATTCAGGTCTTCCAATTACTTTGTTGGCAGACTCTTCTACCTCCACACTTAAAAGCTCAATAGAATCACAGTATTTTGGGTTTCTTCCTAACTATTAAATCTTATCCCTAAAATGTCCAATTTGAAAACCTCTGAAGAAAATACAACCCATAAAAAGTCACTTGAGGTTTGTTAATAGTTCAGCAGCTACCTTCTTCCCTCACTGCACCATCACTAAACATTTTCCATTGTCTTTAAGCTTTTGCTGACTAACTCTTCAGGGTTTGCGGTGTTTCACAGAATAAAAATTTTGCCGCATTGGGCCTGCCAAAATTGAGCATCAATTACTTCTGCCAGAAGGAATTACCACAGTGGGACAGAGCACAGCAAGAGAGCTGCTTGTGCCCTCTCACATGACCTAATGTAAGCACTTGGATAACTTGGAAAAAGAAGGCAAACAAGGCTGGGCTCAGATGGGGACTTCATGGGAGTCAAAGAAATCAAACAAAGCTAGAAGAATGGAACAGAGAAAGGAAAAGAGTACAGAAGTTTTAAAAAATTATGGTATAGCACATATTAAAAGTTGAACAGAGGCTTTTCAAGTCTCAACAATTTTCTCTTATCATAGCAACTGATGAGAATTAAAATGTATCTAGAACTATCTCAATTAAAGTTGCATCTGTTTTTCTTTAATCAAATTATAAAAATTGAAACTCTTGTGAGATTTTGTCCACAGAAGACTAGGTACTGTAACAAAATTTATTTCCATATCCTTTCTGAAAAAATTTGGAAAATATCAAAGTCACAAGATCAGGCAGTCCAAAGTTCATAACTAAATACTCAACTGTTTATTTAACTGTTCAAATGCTCCAAGAAATTGCTGCTTTAGTCACTTTCCTGTCTAGAATGTGTGTCCCAAAGGATGAATTTGGGAATTAATTAAAGTTTTATAAATACTATTTGTCTGCAATAAATGAGATGTGGTTCTTGATCTCAGAAAGAAAACAAACAAATGTTGCCCGGAAGAAATGGAACCTCTTGTCCTTTGCTACCTAAACTTCTAAGTGATGGCAGTCACATCATTTAAACCAAGTATTTCACCAGGCAACATTAATCAATCTCTGGTTCTCCACTTGACTTAGCAGAAACCTGAAGTCAGAAGTGCAGAAAATTTGAACTACAAATGAGGTCAAGATACTGATACTCTGAACATAGATATAGATATATAGATATGTTAAAAATTAGATATAGATATAGAAGCTATAGATATAGATGCTATAGACATAGATGATATCTATATCTGGAGATGATACCTATAGATGATATCTGTATCTAGATCCTGGAGGAGGGACACTGGTAAGACAGGAATTAGAGTCTAGCTTTAAAACTACAAAATAAAACCAGCAATTTCTTCCCTTAATACATTTTCATCCTGTCCTCTTCCAGCTTTGTTTATCACACCTAGGATTTTCCTTTGCTTCTATCAGATTGACTTTCTCCTTCATTCTTGTCAGTTTTATATGTGTCTCAGTTCAGGTACAAATTAATTCACAAAGATAAAATAACCTCACCTTGCTTAAGGATAATACAAATTACTAGTATTTACTATCGGGGGGAATAAGCATTATTAGAAAATCAACAATTTTGGTTTTGAAGTAGGATCTCTGATAGTACTTTCATGGAAAAGTCTCACAAAACCAAAACTATAATGCAGATTTAAAAGCATGTGAGTTCCAGTGTAAAGCTAACAGTCTTCTGATCATACCCACAAAATTATTAGTTCAAAGGAGAGATGGAAAAAACAATGTTTTGTCATGACAATATCCTTTTCAGGTTTAATTATTGTTTTTCTTTTTATTTGTGATTCAGAATACAATTTTCAGGTCTAATGCTTTCTGCTTGAAAACTGAAACAAGATTCAAATATTAGACAAAACTAAGAACTACAACTTTAAAGAACCAACACTAAAACAGGTAACACCACACCACTGAAAAAACACAGTTGGTCACTGATCCCTCCTGTTTTCTCTTCCCACAAGATATGTAAGAAAATCAGAAAGCACTATGTTTTCATTCATATTATTCCAAGATTTAAACAATACAGTTCAGGATTTAAGGATAAAAATATTGATAGAAACATATCAGAAGGGTACTGGAAAAACATATGCAATTAGGAAGTGTGATAAGTCATCTTACGTATAAATGTAGAGAACAAATGCTTTAAAAATTCCAAGTCAGAAGAAAAATTCAAATAGGGAAGTAAAAGCAAATCTGTCTGACTCATACTTAAAGACCTAATGAATTGTAGCACTGAACATAAATCAATCTAAACTAATCTAAATTTTCAAAGAGAATCTAAACTCTTAAAAAAACATGAGTTAGCACAACTGAAAACAGATACTCAGGCTGGGAGGTACAGTTTGTGTAGCACAAGTTACCATTGAACAGGGAAGGTAACACTTCTGTTTTAAGTAGGAAAAATCCTCTCCCTACTGAAGATAACCTCAACCCCCAGAAAATCAGATGGAATTAGAAATTAAAAAGAAGAAAAAAAAAACCAAACGTTCCTTTAACTTAGTTTTATGAAATGGGTAAGGATTTGATTTCCTGCACACGCTCAAGTAATCTTTGGCAAACTGTGTAGAAAATACCCTCTGTTACCACTAACTTAAAATTTCCAACAGAAAAGCGAGTCTTAAATGCTTGAGAGACTATTTTTTGTCTCATTTTTGTATCCTGTCAAAGATAGCAAGTTCCTACTCCATCATAGCATAATATAGGTAAATGTGTTGCAATAAAGAATAAAGCTGATAAAAACACCAACCTTTCACTTATGCATACTAAAAGAAAAGTTTCAATCTTCACTGCATTTCAGATTAAAGAATTTTTTTTCAGAGGGAAGATGTTAAACAGCTTGAATCTCAGTCTTAGACTGCAGAAAAAGTAGCTTGCTTGAAATTACTTTGAAATTACTTTTCAAACAAACTAGTGAATGAAAAAGAACTATAAAAAAACCCTATCAGTTTGGAGGAAAAGAAAGAAAAAAGCCATCTCAAGAATAGCATGAGAAGCAGTACTACAGTCAGAGTCCTGTCAGAAAAACTGGAGGAACTAAGCAATTAATACAGATGATTTTTAGGAGATGCTCAAGTTTTAAGTAACTTTATGATTTTACAGAGGCTGTTTCTCAACATAGCTTTTGACTAAGTCATGTATCCAAGACATCCTCTGATAACATAAAAAAAAAAACAAACCAGAAAACAAGCTATACTTCCACTCAGTAAAACAGCAATAGAAACTGAAATACAATAATTAACCTATGAAATAACTTGTAACGCTTACAGAATTTCAACTGATGTGGTTTGAGGGGTGGAGAAGGGAAAGATTGTTTCAATACCTTGTCTTCCCTCATCATTGGTAAACAAACCAGCATCACTGCTGCTCAGACTGCTGGATTCACTGTAATAAGAGAAAGAGAGAAACAGATCAAAAGAACAATTGATCTTTCAGTCGTAAAATTTTAAGGAGACAAGGCTATGCTCAGATTGAACTTAAGCCCAACAGAGATAGGAGAAAAAATAGAATGATTTTTTTAAATCAAACTGCAAATATCCCAGTTCCATTAACTACAAAGCGTATTATTTTTGGTACATAAAACCATAGGAATCTAATGGTACCCTGACACTAAGCCAGATGTGACTGCAACGAGGTGCTGACACAATTGATGCATTTTATTATCTGCTTCCATCAAATGCTCACTGCTCCCTTCTTATACTGTGCAATTCAGCTTGATCCTGGAACACCACTGCTCAATAAAATATGAAAAGTCTCAATCAAAAGCAGCCTAAGCCTTCCTTCAGCACATGAAATATAAGAGTCTGAAAATCGAATTACCTTTCTGAACGTAATTTGCAAATATTCTGGAAAAGATACTGTTTAAGGTTTCATGATGTACTACTCAGGGAGAAGAGAAAAAGTTTATAACAGAGGTAGCAAATTAAATCAAAATAAAGGTCACCCTGAAGAAAATAACATATTGTTATTGATGTTAATAACATATAACATCATATATATACATCAATATAACATCTTGTTGTTGATCATAACATCAACAACAACAAAAAAACACAAGGTACAGTTTACTTTTTTATGACTTCCAGCATGGCCCTAGAATGTGTGTACACAACATGCACACACATCTCTAAATTCAAAGACACGAGTAGATGTTTAGTTCTTTGCTGTATGCACATTGTTACATACAATAATCCACGTGTCTCTAAATAGTAAATCAAACTGGTCTTTTAATAACACAGATAGCACTTCATTGAGTTTCACATGAAAGGACCTTTCTGTAAACCCTATATTTCACTTTTTATCAAGAGAGTAGCTATGTTAAGGAGGTCTCACCAAAATTTTTATCGCATTTTACTTACTTTGAGATGTAGGACAATTTGAAAAAAAAACCCCAACACTTCAGCACACAAATTCAAGTACATTTTATAAATACCATGCTATCCTTGATGTGCCCATACAAGCCACTCACAAGAACTTTATGTCTGTTTACCTTTGTATACTCATTCATATTACAATTTGCATGCTGTCCTATATTTGAAATCAACTGTTTCCAATTATTTTTCTATCAAATAACTAGTACACTTGAGGAAATTATTTCCTTTTAAATTCCAATTTCTCACAAAAGCAAGTCTTGGGTTTTTAAAATATATGAATATATTAATTATTCATATGAATATATGAACTATATAAAATTCATCTAATTCATATTTAATTATAAGCATATATATGTTATTTAGTATCTTCCTTTGGGAGGCATTCCAACAGGATTTGAAACACAATATGGTAGCAGGTGACACAAAGTAGTGATTGGGTTTTTTAAAGCATATATATATATATATATATATAGCTCTGTGTTTGAAGATTCAGTTGCCTCAATCTTTGCTGTATCTTAGGCTTACCCAAATTCTTGATGCATAAGCAACATTTACATTATATCTTATATATAATATACATAATAGAATTACACTTGCACTTGCACAACTGCCCTAAGCAGAAGTAAGGTGATGTGCATGCAATGAGAATGGAACCATCTTTTGTGAGGGGCACCAAGACTTGAACTTTCTAATATTGCAAGTCCTAGTAATTCCATTTTAGCAAGCATCCCATCGTCACTAATTACAACACAGATGGCTTTACTGTCAGTAGATTTCATTGTGCACAATTCCACATCATCCATTTCAAAGGAAACAACATCCCTTCTTCATAGATTCTGCTTGTGCATTTATTGTTTAATTGCATGTTTTAAAATAAAGTCAAGAAATCCTTTCAATCCTGATATTTCAACCACTTTCCCAACCAAAATCTCCAATTTTGAGAACAAAAAAAAGCTAAGATTCCCTTTTTTAAAGAAAATATTTCAATTGTGAAATAATTCTCACTGAAGGACTAGTCAGGACATGAAAACATAACCACTTGAAATTATTGAAAAATTGTAAAAAAAAATTAAGAATTCAAACTAACACTGGCATATCCATGGCAGCCACAGCATTCACTCTCCTCAGGCACATTGGGCAGGGATTACAGCTGAGATAATTACTACATAGCAGTCATTTCACTGAATAAATTGAAAATCTCTGGAATTAATACATTAATAGCTAAGTACATGAAAGATGCTATGATGGAATATATTTTTAGTTTAAATATAATTTTGCAGTGTATACTGCTAGTTTTTTGCTTTGTAATGAGAATTCCACTCCCAGTACGACTTCCATGAAAAAGGAAAAACCCGCAGACTCCTTTTAATCCTATAAAATAGTGTGTGCAAGCAAAAATTTGGAAGGAACAGTTAAACTATCCAAAAAGCTTTTGCATCCTTATTTTGACACTTCTGGAAACAAAGAAGAAATACTTGTCATTTGCAGTTCCTATGACTAATGAGCTGTCTGGTGCCTTGGTATATGAGACGTGGGAGCTTTGTGCTGTCCCCAGGACCTGACCAGCTCCTGTTCTCCCCCTGGCCACAGTGGGTGGTGCCTCTGAGCTTCTGCTTCTCTTTCAAAACAGGCAATTGAGATTTCACCTCTCTTTAGTCACTTCAAACACAAACAAGTGCCAAAGCTTGTGGGAATTAAATAGCACCCAGAACATCACACACAATTGAATTTGGCTGAAACTGACCGAAAGCTGGAGGATAAGGATGGATAAGCTCTGATCGCAAAAATCTCATTTCCAGTGCTTAAAACAATCCTCCCAGGAATTCATCTTTGGGATCATTTAGATGCTGACATTTCAAGAGTTTGAAGACTCCAGCTCCAACTTCTGAATCATGCACTTAAAACCTGGTTATTGCTGTTTGCTGTTTGAAAAGTCACATACAGAGATAAAAGACTGCCAAAGAACTGTCACTTAAAATTTTTAATGTGCATTTCCAAGACACATTATTTTCAACTAATGTCATGTATACACTGAAAATTTCTGACTGGTTTTAGAGTGGAGCAATTGAACTCCCATTAAAAATTATTAGCTTTGTTTTGTTTAAAAAAAACAAACTTCTAAAAAATTATTCCTCTTTTTAAGAATTACTGAACTATTGCACTGAATACTACTGCACACATTATTGCATACAAAAGCAACTTTGTGAACTTTTTATTCTTCCTCTTCCAGCAAGTGTTGCTGAAGTGCAAGTGTTATTCAAGATGCTTTCTTAGCCCTTTTGTATCTTGTACAATTCCATCTTCCCTTTTAAAATCTAAGCTTTCACTTTCAGAACATACTCTTCTTCTGTTTGCTGGTTATTTCAAATTCTTCTAGCTAAACAATCTCTAATAAAGGCACTATTGCATCTAAGTAAAGTTAGAGTAAAACAACTAAAAATTATGCACGTACAAAATATTCCGATACCGTATCACCTGAGAGCCTTAGATATGGCAGATTTCTAACCACAATATGAAATGCAAGTTTTGTAATTCAGTGATTTCAAAGCTTCCTGGTACGACTGACCATTGAAAGAAATTCAGCAGAATGACAGACCATCACTCAACTGTGTGCATGAGCAGAAAACCCTATGAAGATGAGAATGGTTTTAAAGACTATTTACTGGGGTCATATACAAGCATTTGTAGTATGACTTGAGCAAAAGCAGCATTTGGGGTAACAAAACATCAAGCATTTTGAAGAGGAAGATCAATTTTTAAAACAATAACGTTTCTTTTGAGAAAGAAGATTCAGACTGACCTGATCAGCTTGGTTCTGGGAGTCTACAAGAGAATATCCTTACTGATCACTCTTCTCTCCACCCAAAAATTAGCTATGTAACTTTTGAGTTAAAGAACTGTTACCTTTGTAGCATAACAGAAAGTCTTTCATAAATAAAAAATGCAACAAGACTATGGAGATATGAAAAACTATGCAATGGTTCCTAGTGTGAGGGAAATTTTTAAACATCTGTCCCAGACTTGGAAGAACAGACTCCTAGTATTGTCAAAGAAAAGACAAGTTTTCTAAAGGCTTCCTGACAGCACAGACTCCTAACTTGCAAGTCAAAGGGAGATGTCTACACTGGCTGCCCTGAAGGATAAGTTCTGCTCTAGTAATTAACATGGAAAGAAAAATGTTTAAGGCTTGGGATTTATTCAGCTCTTCCAGCTGCTTCTTGTTCACAGGTGAGGGACAGAGCTAGTATATAACAAAAAGACCTAGAACTTTTCTGATCATAATTGGAGTTAGTCACTTACCAACACTGCTGCTATTACAGTAACCAATCTGACCGCTCTGGTCAAAACCAGTCTCTGCATCTCGATTCTACCTGGCCAGTAAGGAAAAGGCTTAACAGTTTGTAGATAAAATACCTACAAAAAAACCAGGGACACTAGTGCCATCAAGGAACTGATCAAAATTATATCTTTCAAGATGTGTCTGTCAGAACCTGGCATGTGGAATAAACAAAACCAAGCTTACCAGGCCCTACAGTTAACATCCCCTGTGTATGGAGGAAAAATGACTTATACCTTACTGTGTTGTCAAAATAGTACTTTGGAAACAATTACCACTGTAGTATGACTGCTGTCTGGAATGGATGGATGAGGTGTACTGCCAAAGGGTCATCATTCCTCCATTTTTCTAATGGTAAGCTCAGGTGTTTCTGAACTGTAAATTGGTTTTTGCATTTCGTAAATGATGTATATCCTTGGCAACCTGCAGACTTTTTATGCCCATGACACACCAGAACATACTGTCTAAATGGTGACTCTAAACACTGACAACCCTTCTGACAAACAGAGATAACAATGTCTAGAAATTGGAAAAACACAAAATTCTTATCTGACAACTGTTACCAGTTGAAATATCCAGAAAAACCTGTGCTATTTGTATGCGTACTTTGTCATTCTTAATCTTGAAACAATTAGAACATATTACACAAAATTGTTTTCTTGGTTATTCCTCTGCTAAATCACTTTCTATTTTATGCTGAATTCCTTAACCTGAACAACTAATACATAAAAAATAGTAGATATAAAATAACTAAGAGTAATTTGTTAAAACATATACTATTGATGCTAGAATTTAAACTCTGGAATTAACAAAAAATCTAAAGATTCTCAATACAAGCAACAGTAATAAATGCAAATAAATATTATCCAAGGTTTTTCTAAAAAGAAAAAGAAAGAATAACCTGTCACTCATGTTCTCATCTGAGCCTTTTTGCTCCTCATATTCCATTTTGTCCTTATTTGCTTGATTCACTTCTTCATTTTCTATAACTACTCCTTCATCCAAGATTTCTGGACCTTGTCGAGCTGCAGATACTTTTCTTTTTTTCACTTTGCTCTTGGAAAACTCTTGGTGCTGGTATGATTTATTGTTATTGTCCATTTCTTGATCTCTGCTGTGATCCTGCTGCTGAGTTATTGTCAGTGCATTAGAGACTTCTGATGGCAGATCTATTGCCATGCGTTTTACCTTTCTCCTCCTGCGCAAAGTTCTGTTTCCCAAACTGTCCACAGCCAAATCTGGTTCGTGCCACAGAGGTCTTTTGCCTCTAATATTATTTAAGTTTGAGGAAGGCCTACGTTTAGCAACCAACAGCTGGTCATCAGAATCACTGTGGTCTTTCTTGGTAGCATGATTCTCCCTGTAGTCTTTGTTTGATTCCTCTAAACTGGAATCAGAGCCTTCACTTAGGCAGTGACCAGTCTCCCAGGGGTGATGGGTGGTAAATGAACGTCTTTTCCGTCCCCTCCTTTTCCTTGCCTGTCTCTTTAGAAGACAAGATACGCTTCGAGAATGATCTCCAGTATCAGCAAAACCTCCTCTGGCTTGCTCTGAACTTTCTTCCAGTGCCGAGACCAGATCATGAACCAGCTCCTCCATAGTCCTACTGAAATGCCTAGAGATTTCAAAGGGAAAAAAAACACACAAGAAAACAACAAATGAATTAAAAGTGCTAAGCATAAACTACAACAACTTCATTTGGCAAACTTGTTTTAGTCACTTTAGGCAAGATAGAATAATTTTTATAGGATGGCCATTGACACTTTCTGCCAAGAGACAAAACCTTACCAACCAGTCCTACAGAATTTGCAGCACACCAGCATAAGTTCCTTTTAAAAGGTATCTTCCCAAACTTCTGTCTTGGAAAGAAGAGGCAGACAGGAGGTTCCCCCATTTGTTTCTGGCCTCACTGTTATTGTTTGGTTTTAATTAATCTCATCACACGTATATGACTGTCAGGAATTCCACATGGCAAGAGCATCAACAGAGAGCATTCACTCTAACTACAGGTAAGGAGTACATTTTAAATTTAAGAATGGAAAATGGAATATATAATATTCTCCTTGATGTACATTAATGAGTTCTTGCTTACAACTTTCATTATGATAAAATATATTTTTAAGAATTATTATCTCTTAATGCGGCCTAAATGCCAAAATGAAATTAAGACAGCAATTCTTGGATAATATGACCTTTTTCCTACTGGCAAATAATTCTATCTTTCCAAATGGCTGATATCGGTTCTATTTTTTAAAAACAGTGGTTCAGTGAAGTTTTATTAGGTTGAGAGAATACCCAGATAAGTCTACAGTATTAAATGCAAAGTTTCCTACCACATGTAGGCACTTGCATCCATAGAATCCCATGCTTGCATAAGGAAAAAAAAAAATCCCTAAACACACAGTGTCAAATTAAGGCCTTACCCCTTTAAATGTTTTGCTCCTTCCTCTTCAAATTTCACTATCATTTAGCATGTCTTTAACTCAGTATGCTTCAGTAAGTTCACTCATGCATTACATGAATGTAATTACAAAAACATTAAATGATTGCTGCTGAACTCTAATCCTTCTCTGAAGGCTGTGAACCCTCTCCATACACACAGCAATCAGACTCTCATATCAAAACATCAGAAGACCCCTTTCCTTGAGGTAAAGCAAAGAATAATTTTCATGCTTGCTTCTACATTGCACAAACTGATACATGTGGAAGGCATTGTACATTCAGTAAATCATGCAGAGGACATTTAAAAGCAAGACTCTTCACTTTGTTTTACAATATAAATAGCTGAAGGAAACTAGAATAAATTTTCTACACATACTCAGTGGTGCTGTAGATGTGGAGAGAACCTAGACAGACTACAGACAGCTTTCCTCTGCCATTTAGCACAAACTCCAACATCAAAGGTACTAATGGTGATGGCTGAATGGGCAGTCTTAAATATTAATGGAGGAAATGAAGACCACGTTTAAGAAGAAATCCAAATGCTCATGAAATATCTTACCTAAAGCAGTTATATATTCTCCTTTTAAACCATTTTCAGAACTACTTACTTTAAACATTTCAATTGCAGGAACAATAAAAGCACAGGAAGTGGTAGAAATATAAGTTTATTTTGAATTCTTGAAACTTCTGTGTCACCTGTATTATTTCTCTTTTCCTGTCCTGATGTAACCTCTAGTCATATTACTCCCTCTTAATGTTTTCTTTGGCTCTTAGTACAGCAAAATTATATTGTCTTGTAAATAGTGAGACAGCTCTGGAAAAGTGCGACACTTTCTCCGTAATCCACTTGGTTCACAAGATGCTTAAACAGATGCATTAGCTCATGTTTCTCCATGGCTGTAGCTGCAGTAAGAGGGCACTCACCCCTTTAGGCTTCCTGTTAAATCCCCATGAGGACAGGCATCCCCAGAGGTGCGCGTATCAGAAATGAGATGTCCTAGAGATGTAAGGGGCTTTTCTGCACTCTTTTTACAGAAGCCATAATAACACGTCAACAAACAAACTGCAGCACATTTGGGTTAATTTGAGACACCAATTTCCTCAAATACCTATCCAGCCCTTCCTGCCACACACTTTTGAATCTGTGGCAAACTGAGAGAAGTAGAGGTGCACCAAAACATGAACTTGTAGGCTTAAACCCAGATTTAGCTCTCCAAATGAACAGATTTCTGCTAACCTCCCAGAATATGAACTAGCTTATATAAATCTCTTGCAGCCCATTCTCTTAGTGATCCTGCAGCACAAAGCAAAAGGGAAAGAGAAGATAGGACACTGATGCCTTGCACCATAATTTATTATTAATTCCTTCAATTCAGTATCCCTAATCTGTACGGATAACTATGTCACTAAAATCAATGTAGCTCCTAGAGTGGACATACCAATTTACCCAGATAATGGCATGAGTACAGTGGTAAAATTGCCTTAGTTCCAAAATACTTCAAGATCAAACACAATATATCCAGCTCTGAGTTTTATACCTGAATGAAACTTGCCCTGAATTCCTCCCAAAATACTGCAATAGAGATGGTGCCAGATCAAAAGATGAAACTCAAGAAAAGTGAACATCCTCAAGTGTTTTGCAATAAAGGGATAACAAAATTCTTGAATGACTCTGAGCAGCAATGGGACTTAACTTCCAGCAGACTATGACTTTGAATATAATGCACTTCTGCAATTAATCTTTTCTACTGACTATCAAGTCTCTTCATTGAAACTCCTGAATTAAGATTTGTACAGGGCAGTGACCTTATTTGCCCTAAAAACTGTAGCCATGGCCTAATGTATAATATAACAGTATCATCAGAAGACCCCTTCCTATGCAGATCAGACAAATTAATATTTTAATTATTTCAACATGCTTCCTTAGCATGATTACCATAATTACTTGATCAATCTGGGACAGTGCAAGCTCTTTTGCAATAGACTGAGAATGCAAACACAAACCACTTCTGCTTTCTATTCACATTGCACTTTCAACATGCCAGTGGTCCACATTAAAAGTCCTTCTCCTGAAAACCCAAAAAATCTCTTTTGCTTAATTTTATTGGTGCTCTCATTTCTCCCGCTATAATTGAAGAAAAAAAACCCAAAGGTAGCAGCAGCCAGATAGATTTCAGATTAACTGTTCTATCTCCAAAAATTCAGGAGCACATTTCTATTATAGCATTATTTATCAGATAAACTCAGTTTTGAAACTTTCTCTACTGTTTACAACCAGCTGTCAAGCCTATGAAGCAATTTTAATCATTGCTGCAGATGGGACTGTAACAAAAATATTTGCATTTGAAACAAGTTGAAAAATAACTACAAGAAGTATTGAGGACATTACCAGTGAGTATCACCAGTGTTCAGTAAGATAAGAAATTTCAAAGGTTGTAACAATGAATGTAGAACAACATATTGAGGTACATAAAATATTAAGATGAGCCACAGTTTAGCATGACTCACATAAGGCTATAAAAATGATGTTACAGCAACAGCCCACAGCTAGCAATAAACTGTAATGCCCTCACTAGGAGAGGATCCTTCTTTACTACAAGAAAATCTAGTTTGCCTACACTGACCTTTACATTTATCTGAAGCAATTTTAATGTAGCTCACCAAAGGCTGACCCATTTCCTCTCTAACCCTTACCAGAACACATCATATATGTCCTGTTTGCAGGAAACAGCATAACTGCTTTCACCTGCTCCAAAATAGATCACACAGCTTCTGTTCAATATTAATATTCAAATTGAAAATCCTAATGGTAATAATGGGCACTCACTTTTTCACTGAAAATTAAGTATCATTTGTGTTCACCTCACACCTAAAGCACATAACAATGTAGAGCTCACAAATTATTTAACAAACACACACTGATGGAAAAGTTAATTTAGTTGCACAACTCTTAAGAGGCATTATATCTTGCCAAACCACCAGCAGCATTTACATTTACTTTCTAGTTCTATACCTTTTCCTGTTAAATGGGACTGGGACTTCTTGCAGCTAAATTCATGCTGCATCTGCGCTTTATCAATTCCAAAAAGAACCATGAGTTTTGATTCCTTCACAAACTACCTTGAACACCAGCTAAAAGCACAAGAAAAAAAATCAAATAGTTCCTTCCACATCAGGATTACAAAACCTGACTTCCAATAACTTTTTCCCATATGGATTCTCTGATGGCTCAGCCGTACCCATGGAGTACCTTTATCTTCAGACAGGTACTAATTTGAATCCCATTTCTCCACCTCAGAAGTTATTTTCACAAAGCCTTAGAAGCACTCATTTTGAAAACTCTGCTTTATTAATGAGTGCGACTGAAATTTGGATTGAAGAGGTGCAAGTATTTGGGAGAGAGCAGCACATGATAAATCTCACTACCTTACTTGAAGAATTTACAGATTCTCTTACAAAAAAGAGAACTATCATGGTTCTTGGGATGCACAAAGGAAGAAGCAAAACAAAGCAACACAATTAAATAAAAATTATTAAAAAGCTGGCAAGAGGCTATGGTAGATTAAGAAATCACTCATAAACCTCTGTTACATAGAGGCTTATGTTTCCCTTCTTCCCAGGTAACAAGATGATGAAATGGCCTCAAGCTGCACATGGGGAGGTTTAGAAAAATTTTATATTAGGAAAAATTTCTTCATTAGGAGGAAAAGAATTAGGAAAGAATGTTCAGGTACTGAAACAAATTGCCCAGAGAAATGGTGGAAGCACCAGTGAAAGTGTTCAAAAAACGTGTGGATGTGGCACCTGGGGACATGGTTTAATGGTGAACGTGGCACTGCTGGGGTAACAGACTCTACCTCAGAGGTATTTCCAAACTTAACGATTCTATGAGCAGAAATTGAAGCTGTGCCTAGACTATTTAAACTCCCTGTCATTAAAAAGTCATCACTAAGAGGTGGGCAAAGCATCAAGTTCCACATCCACACCTACTTATGTCCTTTGGCACTATCTGCTGGACCACCAGGCATGCAAAGCTACACCACAAGACATCCCTTCCATCCCATATCAACCACCACTGCAGGGCATAAGAGCTACCTGTACTTGCCACACCTGGTGCAGAAACAAGACGTGGAAAAGTTTGGAGGGTGTGTTTCAAATGTCCCTGGTTGTTAAAAAGGGTTAAGTTAATAATAACTAGGGTTTGTAAAGACAAGTTGAGAAATAAGAGGAGGGACTGAGAGGAAAGCTGACGTCTTTACCAACAATTTCATGGGTGAAGGTGTGGGTGTTAACATCTTTGAAATGGGGCTTAATGTCTCTACTAACTCTGGGAAGCAGGTTTGTTGCAGAGCCCAGGCAGCTCGGCTCCTGAAACAAACAAGTGGGGGTCTGGACAAGCCTGAGTTTCTGAAGTTTGGAGTAAAATAGTAGGTTCAAGGGGGGGAATATGTGGTAGGCATTTAGGGAAGGCTGTACCTTCCTAGTACCTCAGCCAGTGGGGAAAGGAAGGGGGCAAGGTGCAGCTGGGACTTGAGGATAAAAGCAGGCTGTGCCCTCCAAAACCTCGAGAGAAAAGGCCATGGGTGTGTGCCCCAATGGACTCTCTCTCTTTATTGAATAAAGTTGCAGGACTCCCCTGTCTCGTTTTTGGACAAAGGCCTGTGGCATTTGTGGACTTTCCTGACATGAGGAAGAACCTCCTTATTGTGCAGGGCACCAAGCACCAGAACAAGTTGACCAGAGAGACTGTGGAGTCTCCCTCACCAAGGATATCAAAGAATATCTGGATGCAATCCTGTGCCCCGTGCTCTGTGATGACCCTGCTTGAGCAGGGAGGTTGGACCAGATGACCCACTGGGGTCCCTTTCAGCCTGACCACTTCTGTAATTCTGTCCTATACAACACAAAGTATTTCAGGAATGATATCATTTTATCACCTATTATACTGCTGATCCCTCCAAGAAGTAGGACCAAGCTAACATGCAGTAAGTGCATCTGACTCTTCTAAAACTGCTTCTTGTCTAAGAAGGCACAACAATAAATACTATCAGTTTACCCATATTTAATAGTGAAGAAGTGTTCAGTTTAGAGCAATAACATACAGTTAGTAAGATGCTGACATGAACTACATTTAACAAGGCTCTAACACAAATGAATTGGTCAGCTAGAAATGAGATTTGGAGCAATTTATCATGAGAGGAAGCAATTCTTGCAATCCCATTGTTGCCATTTACTGATATGCTTGCCCTTTTCAGAAGTATGACTTCATTAATTAATTGCCAAGGTGCCAAATCACATGACCTGTCAAATCATGGTAATATGCTAAAGCAACACAGTCATTATCAAGAGAATCAGAGTGCCCAGCAAGTACCCAAACTGCAAACTATTCTTAAATTGCCACATGAACTCACAATTTAAATAACATTCTGCTTTGGAGGAACTTTACTACCCAAAGTGAAAAATTTTACTCTGTGGCTGTTCTGAACCTACTCATCTCTTTAGGATCTTAATGTTTTTAGAAAGCACAAGTTCTTAATTTTCTACATCAAGTATTAGACACTGTAAAAAGTATTTTCCTGCATCCCACTCAAACGGGCCTCCTTTAACAGACAGCTTCTGAAATAACTTGTATATAAGAATAAGAGAGCAGCTCTGAGGAGTGGTCAGATTTTTAATGGACAACATTTCAGTATCTTCCTCTGTATTGAATTCCTCTGAGCAGTGTACTAGCATAAGAAAATTTATTACTGTCTGATGAAAATTACAGAAAAATATGCCTACACCTCATGCTGCTGAGGGCTACTCTAGAAGCCTCTGGAACTAAATTACTTTATGCAGACACAAAATAATAACATTTGAAGACAAATGACAGGTCAAATAAATAACGAAGATTTCGACAGAACACTGTTTGGAATGTCTTGGGCAATGTTTCTACTGTATGCAGCATTAACACTCAAATAAAAATACTTGTGCCACTGGAGTATACCTCATTCTCTGAAACATTTTGAATTACACCAACAGAAGTTGTTATATTTACAACAGGCAAATTTGGATGCCTAGCAACACCAGAAAACTTGTTCTAGCAAAATGATTAGCATCTGGGCAAATAAAATCTCTCTTTGAAAGTTTTCTCATTTAGAGAAGCGTAAAGAAAAAATACAGGGAAAAAATAGTAGTATCAGCAAAAGTGGAGGAGAAACCTTTTCCATCCTCTTCCCCCCCCATCCCCAGAAAAGAACAAAGAAAAAGATGAAAGGAAGTCTATTTCAAGTCTATATCAAGTCTATTTCAGGTCTATTTCAGCTGGGAAATCTACCAGAAGGTATCTGTATATATAACATAGTCTCTAAAAGATGTTATCAACCTCTGGAAAAAAACCCACAAACAAAACCCCATCACAATCCTCCTGAAACAAGAGAGAAGCTACACACATCATACCGAACATATCAAAAGACACCCAACATTTCAGGAAGAAAATGAAAGGCTTCCCAGCTGGTTGCTTGGAACATCTTGCTTTCATCAAGTCTCTCCACTACCAGTCTTTATATCTGCACAGCCTACTAACAGAACTGACCTTTTCTATTCTGTTACTCAGCCTTCCTTCCTTACAATGCTACAATAAAAAAATTATGGCCTTTGAGGTCACTATGCTCGCATAAGAAATTACATAAAACAGTAAATCTATGAACTTCTTTTGCAGGAGAACTACTCATTCTTTCCCTGCTCGATGGCTACAGCAGCACTTGTTGATTCTTGGCTTGCAGCAGAAAAGCTTTAGAGGAGGAAACACACACCGCACTGGATGCTCAGCTGCACACGCTGCAAGGGCTTTAGGCCTTAGAGAGTCTACCACTACCGGAAAAACACAAACAGACAGGAAAACCTAACAAAGCTTGGGAAAAAAGTTTTGATTTATCTTTCGCCCGCTGTCCCTTTTTCAACAAGGCGTGGAAGTTTCTCCCTCCAGCCCAGTGCTCGCTCATAAACGCGTCCAGCCGCCGAGACACGGCAGTGTCACTTCTCGGACCGCCAGCGCCTCGTCCCCCGGGGGCCTGGCGCGGGCTCCATCACCTTCTCCCCAGCGAAAGGGGCAGCAGCGGGGAGGGGAGGCCCGGCCCGATCGGGGCCACCACTCGCCCCCACGTTCCCACACCCCGCCCATGGCGCGGAGACGGTGTCCGGACCCTCTCCCGCAGAGAGCGGCCCCGCGGCCGGGCAGGGCCGGCAGACACGTGTGTCCCCCCGGACTTACCAGCTCTTCCTCGCCGCCTGAGCTCGGGTCGGGGTAGGTTCAGCGACCCGGAACATGAACCCGGCGCCTCCCCCGGCCGCTCCCCGAGGAGGCTGGCGCCGCTTCGCAGATACTGGGCGAGGGGAGGCGGGCGGGGGCCGAGGGCGGGAGGGTTCGGGCCGGGCGGGGACGGCGCGGGCGGCCGGCGCTGCTCCTCAGTCCCCCATGATGAGAGCCCGGAAGCAGCCGCGGCACCGGAGGAAGCTGGACGCGACCACCTCGCCTCTTCCCTTCCCTTGCCCGGCGCTGCCCAGGGACGCCGCGTCCCCTCCAGCACCCCCGCCTTGGGTTCGGTACAGCTCGACGGAGCTCCCGCTGCCACCGGAGCACTGCTTGTACCGGGCTGCGGGGCCGCCGGGAGCAGCGACACCCCCGCGCCCGAGCGCACTGGGACGGTCCCGTTGCCATGGCGGCAGCGTCTTGCGGGCGGGAGGAGGGAGGGAGCATGGCCGCCCTGGCACGGCTTCTGGAGAGGCTGGAGGGACTCCGGGAGGAGTATTTCCTTACGAACAGGTACTTGGACCGTGCCGGTGGTGGGGCGGGATACACCGCCTTATGCTGGGCTGGGGCGGACGGGCCCTGCTCTCCCCCGGCAACGAGATGGAGGCAGCCCCCCTGGAAACTGTCCGGTTCTGAGCTCCTCAGTACGAGGGAGACACGGAGCTCCTGGAGAAGGTTCAGTGGAAGGCTATGAAGATCATTAAGGAACTAGAGCATACGAGGAAAGGCTGAGGGAGCTGGGCCTCTTGAGCCTCGAAAAGAGACGAGTGAAAGAGAATCTCCTCCGTGTCTCTAAGTATCCGAAGGGAGAATGTGACGAGATGGACCAGGCTCTTCGCAGTGGTGCCAAGCAATAGGACAAATGACAGTGGGTAGAAACTGGATGGACTGCAAGTTCAATCTAAATATGAGTAAGAACTTTACTGTGCAGGTGGCCAAGCACTGGAACAGGTTGACCAGAGAGAGGGTGGAGTCTCTCTCACTGGAGATATTCAAGAACTGTCAGGACACAATCCTGTGCCATGTGCTCTGGGATGACCCTGTATGAGCAGGGAGGTTGGACCAGATGACTGGTGGCCCCTTCCAGCCTGACGCACTCTGTGATTATACGATTCTGTGAAACTGTTTCGCTTTAAAATCCCTCCCGAGAGCACCAACCCACCGCCTTTTTCCCAATATTTCCACAGCGATCTGAGGAGACCTGCTGGCCGCAGCGCAGCGTCTTTAAGGGACCCGTTTATACACAGAAAATACTGAGTGTCCCACTCTTCCCCCGCCCCCTTGCTGATTTTTAGGGTTAAGGAGCCTCTGCAAACTCCTGAAACTCCCTGCGCCTCGCAAGTTCCGCCCTCTCCCGCCTCGGGAGCCGACCTCCTTCCCCCGGTCCCGCCCCTGGAGCCTCCCTCCTCTGTCCCGCCTTAGAGGTGCTGCTCTTCCCCGAGCATCCGTCGAGATGCGGCGCGCCAGCAATGAGTCCCTGCTCTCGTGGCTCACATCTGTGACTGTCTGGACGTTTGTCCTCTTACAAACACACGACTTATTTTTTAATACTTTTAAAAATGTTATTTATTTTTTTAAAAAGTTAATTGAAAGATATCAGATCTGTTATTCTCGTCCTCACCAACTGGGATGTTTTGTGCCGAGTTTTCTGACTCCCAGAATGGTAGTGGCCAGCTTTTCCCAGACCAGATTTTAGGAAATTAAAAGTTGTAAGACTTAGTTAAATATCACCGAGATTTGTCCTATAAATCCTTTTATTCAGCTGCACTGTTGCTGTATGTGTAATGGAAAAAGCTCAAATATAAAAAAAAAAAAAAAAAACACCAGGCATGTTTAGAACAGTTGTGTTTTTTTAATTCACTAATTAATGAAGCATTTATTTTTGAATCTAATTGCAACACCATTAGCATGAATAACAAAGCTCCTGAACATTGCTAAAAGTTAGAGATCAAGTCCTGCCTGCATGTAGAGTGTTGTGTTTTTCTGTTCTTTGCCTGAACTTTCACTCATACTCTTGTGACTGTACACACAGCAGTTCACTAAACAAACATCAGTTACAGGAGGCTGTGCTTGTATTTCACATATTTCAGGTTAGAAAGAGCAGTCTGAACCAGACTTGGAAATCCATTGGAGGGCAGCATGCTTGTTGTTTGGGGATTTCGTTTTTGGCAGAGCTCTCAAAAAATGAATTGTTCCTCTTTTAAGAATGGGCTATGATCCGTCAGTTTCAGAAAATTCAGATTTACAACTGAGAATGCAAATGAGAGGATTCAAAGAGTCCAGTGCAGCAACAAGTCTTTGTAATATTTTTCTGATCTTAATAACATTGCTGTTGTGCTTTATGCAGAATTCTGTTTATGTGAGAAGTATGAGGTTTCCTAAACTGGCTTTTTAGGGAAAGCACCTTTCTAGGGAAGGTGCCAATGATGCCACAGTGCAATACCATAAGCCTGCATTTTGAGAAATACCCTCAGCATAAGGATTAGAATATACAAGGTCCACTAATTCATTCTCTTAAGTGTTACACAGTTTTATCACTCTACTCATTCAAGAACCTACTTTTATTTACTGTAGTATCTGTATGTCAAGTGCTTGAGTAGGCCTTTTTAACTTTCAGTACAGCCTTTGTGAAGTATCTGTGACTCTCAAGAGCTTAACTCAAGCAGTATGACAACTGTGCAATCTGATCAAAAGGGCTGATATCTGCTTGAGAAACTTACACCTCGAAACACTTCTGCTGGCAAGGGCAGCTGGAAATGTTTGTGGAACTATCCTGTGAGAAAAACAAGTCTGTTGTTGGTTTGCTTCAATAAACTTTACAAGGACTTCTCTCCCACCCTGGCCAGGCAAGACTGAATTCCAACTAGGAAAAATCTATCAGGGAGTAAGAGAGGAGAAGGCTTCTGCTCTTCCAGAAGACTTTGTCACTGCCAAGTGGGTAGGACTGGGTTTGGCACCTCTGACATGGCCAGTCCCACATCCCCCTCATTTCCAAGCTGTAATTGTGACTGCCTGTCCAGGGCCAAATCGCTCATACCCTTCTGATCAAAATCATTTTCCTCTAAGGAAAAGTTTTCTGGAGGTGTCTGGTTCCTGTTGAAGACTAGGAATCTGCACAGGAAAGGAACAAGAAAACTCTCTAGACAGTTTTGAAAACTGTTCATTTTTAGGTAAAAAAGCTTGTTTCCCAGAGTTTTCAGGCACTGAGAATGTCTGATGCACATCAGACAGTGAAATTTTGTGCCCATTTAATGTGATTTGAGAGCACATACTGCACCAGATGAAATGAGTGGAGCTAATGTTTCTTGAACTCTGGTAGTAAATCTGCAATTCATTTCATTTTCAGACCTATAATGAGGATAATCCTAATTTATCAGATAAACAGTAATCTTGTTGGTATTTACTGAGGCAATTAATGTTGACATGAAACTTTGTTAGGAGAGCTAATTAAGAAAACAAACTAATAGTAACCTGAATGTTATTTTTTGTCAGGTGTAACAAAGAATTTGGTGACTATGTTCCTAATAAAAATGGGAAAGAATAAAAATCAATGAAAATTAAAATTTAAGTTCAAAAACTTGTCAATTACTGACATTTTGAAACAAACAAAAGAAGAATGAAAGCTAGAGGTGATCTCATAGCTGAGTTCTATCCCTCAGCATTGAAACTCATAATGGTAACGATTTTTCCTCAATTCTCTGAAAAATCTCCTTCAGACTAACAATATTTTTATTTAATCTCTTTTAGTTTCATGGTCTTCCTTACATGACTTTTAGCTTTGTCACAAACATTGTAGATTCGTAATTTTTTACAGTTATATGATTTTTTTTTTTGTAACTCAGGCCTAATTATCATTAAAGCATTATCCACATATTTCATCTTCAATGGAAGAAGTCCATGTGGCATGCTGACATGTATCTAAGTATTGTATGGGAATAAGAAATACCCACTCCCAAAACTTACATCCTCTACGAGCTGCAATATTCTTGTTACCTTCATACTATGCAACTAATGTAAATTAAATTTTTCTGCACTACCACTGAATTATGTAGAATTAAAGGTAAAAAAACTGGTGAAAAAGATCTGAAGCTGCAACAATAAAACATATTTAGAATAATATTTTTGCTCTGGTTCTACATGACCATGCTGAGAAATATTACTACTTTTATATTTTTTCAGAGCTATAGATGAAGACAGAAAAAGAAAGTACAAAGCTGCTGTCAAGATCCAGTGCTGGTTTCGAGCATGCAGAGTCCGAGCCTATCTGAGGTAGTATATTAAGCCTCTCTTAATCTATGTTTCAGCATTGAATTTTTCCTCAAAATTTCTCATGGTATTACTTGATTTTAATAAAATTGGAGCATTTTGCAAAAAAAAAAAAAAAAAGGCAATTAAATATATGCTGTGTCATTGTAATAAATAACAATTTTTGATTTTCAGAACTGTATACAATTAAAAAGGCATGATGCTAGAAAGCATGGAAATTATCTTCAGAATAAATATGCAGTATTTTTTAAGAAATCTTGTTATGACTGGGAGAAAAAGAAATAACTAGATATCCCTTCGATATGCTGTTTCAGAGAGTTTTCATATAGAATCATAGAATATTCTGAGTTGCAAGGTCCCACAAGTATCTTCAAAGTCCAACAGCTGGCCCTGCTCAGGACAATCCTGAGAGTCAAACCATATATCCAAATGCTTCTTGAACTCTGGCAGGCTTGGGCTGTGACCACTTCTCTGGGAAGCCTGCCCCAGTGCTCAACCACTCTCTGAGTGAAAAACTTTTTCTAATATCCAACATAAATCTTCCCAACACTGCTTCAGCCCACTCCCTTGGGTCTTGTCACTGGTCACCAGAGAGAAATCAGTGCCTGCCTCTCTGCTTCCCCTTGTGAGGAAGGCGTAGACTGCACTGAAGTCTCTCCTCAGTCTCCTTTAGGCTGGACAGACCAAGTGACCTCAGCTACTCCTCATATGGCTTCCCCTTCAAGGCCCTTCACCAGCTTTGTTCTGGGAAATGCTGTATCAACACTGGACTTGATCTTGTCCAGTGTTCAAGGCCCTTCACCAGCTTTGTTCTGGGAAATGCTGTATCAACACTGGACTTGATCTTGGAGGTAGTTTCCAACCTTATTGATTCTATGATTTTATAACATAGTTACAAATTTCCTGGTAACTATGGTTGGTCCATTCTCCCAGAAAGCCCTCTTCAATTTTTTATGTCATAAGCCCAACTGGCCAAACTCATCTGTTCAAACTTCTGTATCTTCATAAAACAGGGCGGTTGAGGGAGAGGGATTGTTACATCTTATAGTTTGACCTCTTGCCTGTTGCAAGTAATTGTACATCATCCAGACCTACTGTATGAAACCTAAAGAATTATTAGCTTAAATAACATATACTACTTAATGGCCAATATTTCCCTCATAGGAAGATAGGCTGCAGTCATTATGTGCACTTAGAAGAAATGTACTTAAGCTGCACCAGAGGAGGTTCTGATGAGATATTAGACAGAAAAAATCAATAAAAGAATGATTAGGCATTAGAATGAATTGCCTGGGAAGATGGCAGAGTCACCATATTCTGAAGTTCAAGATGTGTCTGGATGTGGCACTTGCAATATGATTTACGGGTTGATTATGGTGCTGCTGGATGGACAGTTGGACTGGATCATCTTGAAGGTTTCTTCCAACAGGCTCAATGTAGCCAATTCTCAGTGTTCTGAATTACCCAAAGACTGCCTTCACTGAGTGGAGTGCAAGGCTTATAAGTTTGATGTCCATAGTTCGGTGGTATGAATGATCCCCTGTACAGCTTTTTCTATTTCCCAAAGTAATGATTCAATCATTTTTTGCAAAAATTTATGTGACATCAATTTTGAAATTTTTAGTAGCAACATATATGTCAATATATAAATAAATTAATTAAGGACAAAGTAAATATTCACAATTAAGCTAGATGTAATTTTATAAAAGAAAAAAGGTGTCTAAAAGGGAAAAAAGTATCTAAAAATTCAAGTGTCAGTAGGTTCTGTCAAATAGTTAAAAATGGTATAGCTGTGAAAATGTTGCATATGCCAGAAAAAATCCTGAACTGGTCAGATCTGTTGGTTAAAACCATGAAAATAAAACAATTTATTATGCAAATTAAATTTGTAAGGCTTTTTCATTAAACTTTTCTAATAGTATACAGGTAGGTTTGCAGTAACCCATGCTTTCCAAAAACAAAAGTATGTGTGTATGAATAAATGTATGTATATAATGGTCTGTGTGTATGCATTTGTATGTATGTATATAAATATATATATATACATGTATATGTATAAAGTATGCTTGTAGTGGTCATTTGTATGAGGCATAATACACTGTATGTTATTTTTATTACTATGAAAAGTTAATAGATCTGAAGTCTGAAAAACAAATTACTTTGTTAATATGTTTCATTTTAGACATCTGAGCAAAATGGTGATTTTGATACAGAAGTCGTGGAGAGGTTATCTAAGAAGAAAACACTTCAGAGAAATAGTTGAGGTAGAAAAGTACTTTTTAAAATTTTGTTTGCTTATTGGTTATCTGTAGAATACATATGAATAATTCATTCACTCATCATGAAATTAAAAAGCACAGATGCACTCTTAACTTTACTATAATGAAAAGCGCCATTAATTTCAACAAGCCTACTCTTAACAGTCAAGTTAAGTCAGTGTTTAAGTGTTTGCAGCTCTGGAGTATCAGTCCCCAAACCAGCAATGAGATCTGCTCATGCAGAAGTCTTCCCACATGATGCTAATTGCATAATTGCAGGACTGGAGCTTTGCAAGATGCTGCTTTTTTGTTTTGTTTAGTTTTGTTTTGTTTTGGGTTTTTTTTGTGTTTTTTTTTGTTTGTTTGTTTCTTTTTGGGGGGGGGGTTTGTTTTGTTTTGTTTGGTTTTTTGTTTTGTTTTGGTTTTGGTTTTTTCCTGGCAGAACTTAATTTTGAAAATAAAATAAGTCAATGTGTCTACACATTGCTATTTTATGTTTTAGTGGTTTAAATTTCTTACTTAATGAACCTTGAAGTATTTGAGGTTTTGCCTTAAGGCACACAGCAGATCATAGTCAATCTAATTCCTGTGATGGACCTGAAGAGAGCGAAAGCATGTGATAGCGCACAAGCTAAAACCTCTGCTAACAGATTTATGGGACTAAGAAGAAAATAACTTAAAATAAGTGATTTACTTCACTAATTTATCAATTTAATGTTTTACAATAATGTTAAACTTGTTAGTCATTTATTCTTGATTAATTTTGTTAAATTGCTGTTTTTAAGTCAAAACAGACAATTCAAGAAGTAAAAAAAGAGCTAAAATAAACCATATATTACTGACCAAAGTTCATACTCCCTACTAAACTATGTTCTCAAGTATTAGGACTTGTGTACCTGAAAGATCATTTATTTTTTCCCTAAGTCTATCAGTAATCTATGTAAAGATTTTCTCTCTTCCAGCTTCCTAACTGGCTTAACTAATAAATGATGAGCCATCCTTTCAGTGGTTTTCACTCATCTTCTAAAAGTAATTATTGAATACAGAGCAGCTAGCTGCATGGTTGCATTGGGTTCGAAAAAAGTAGGACTTCAGCTGAATATTATTCCTAAGTTTAAGGAAGGTTCGTTTAATCTAGGAGAGCTTCTGTAGAAGAGAGACATGATAATCTATCTTAAAATTTGTTAATGAAAAGAAAGGATCTGTGCAGTCAGTGAGACAAGGGAACGAAGAAATCAACATGATCAAACAGATTGCCTGTAATCACAAACCTGAGAGAACTAACATCATAAACTCCCCTCAGCTTTCTCTTCTTGAATATAATTCTAAAAGGTAAAATAAAAGTCTTTAATCAATAAAGCCTTGTGCATATTTAGTTCTTCAAATAGACATAACTGAAAAACTTGCCAAATCTGAAGTTTGTGGAACAATGTAGGACAAAAAATTCTGCAACTTAATACACACATTCTAAATCAGATGATGAATTCATCCAGTTTCTGGATTCCAGTACTTATCCAGTGCTAGCCAGAGCTCTAGAGGAAGAGAATCTCATTAGAAAGCTTACAAATTTTACAGCAATCAGCACAGGAAATTATCTTTTCTCCTCAAACACTACATTTTGTTTTTGCCATCTCTGTGACTGGAGAAGACTAAATAGAACAGCTTGATTGGAAGCCAACCTGAGTACCACACAAGTATGAGATAAAAAGGCACATTCTACTCTCTTTGGACTGTTGTATTCAGTGTGTTTTGGGGTGGACTTAAATATAAAGTGTGAGTTAATACCTTATATTTGTTGTTTTACCGTCTTTACTGAATTAATGGTTAACTTGGAATATTTAAAGAGCAAAATCTCAGCAGCTTAACATAACTTTCAAATTAAAGGACCAAGAAATGTTTGCAAAGAATTCTTGCTAATAACTGTTGTAATGACTCCTGACTATGAGACACAATGATGCATTTGGTATGATAGTTCCTTAAATACACTGGTCACTTTAAAATTTGTCTGCTGACAATGATTGGATTGGTATCTGCTGCCAGCAAACAAGGCAAAGCATATGCACAAAATACCCATGATTGCTTGATAATAAATCATTTTAATGATTATATTCAAAATTGTGAAATGTGAATGGTACTGATGCAGAAAATAACAAAGGCTGAGGCTCATCAGATTGGCTGTCCATATGTGCATCACCACTAGTATTTCATTTGCTTCTCCTCTAGAGCCTCTTCCTGTGATTGTTAAGATATATATTTTGTAAAAAAACCCTAAAAAACCGAACAACTATTGATGGCATTTATATGATTAAAGTTATGTACCTTTCTATTCTAAATATAAGTGATTTGATATAAATCTTTGTTTCCTTGTTAATCTCAAACTAAAATTAAGAACTGCTCTCCTACAGTTTTCTTAATAACTTGGTTACATTGATTATGTTGGATTCTGAAAGTTTGCATGACCTGCAGGAAGGTATGAATATTAGAAGCAGACAAACACCAGAACATGGAACAAACTGTGCATCATTGTTTCTTTATTACTATTTTCTCAAAGCCAAGGAATCATTTGCTAAAGCAAGGGAAATTGTAACATTTCATTATTACATGAAGCTGGTATGCACGATGGCCACATTTTCAGTTTACTTTGGAAGGAGATGCAGTTGAGAAAAGTGAATATTTTATGTTATATAGTTTGGCACCACCCTAAGTGATTTAGCTTCAAGTCAACAACCAGTTTTAAATAGTTCCAGTCCAATAGGAATTAGACAAATGCCTATTTGGTCTGCAAAATCCCCCGAAATACAACATGACCACATTTGCAATTTAGACCATGTGTTGCTTCCTTCTCTCAACCTCAATCTCACTCTCAAATTCAATCAGATTCCTGGTTCTCTTTGAATTTGTCATTTTGTATTAACTCTTTAAAGCAAAAGAAAACACCAATCAGAGCACATTTGTATATGATCCCCAAGCATGTTTTTAAATGCAAAATGAGAAAATAATACAAAAGTTTGTATATACTTCAAATATGTTTTGAAAACCTACACTTAAGGTAAGCTGGTAGGAAGGCCTGTATATTAATGTCAGAATTCATGACAAAGACATCTTGGCTCAGAAGTAGAGGTGGCACATGGATGAGATGAGAAAGTAATTCTTTCCAGAGAGTCAACCTAGCAGTGTCACATTTGAATTGGGACTTAGTGAAAAATGAGGGGCAATCCAATGGGTATAGGCTGAACTGCATTAAATTCCACTTAAGCATAAGAAAAGAGTCTTCTGAACAAGCAGGCCCCAGTTCAGGAAATAATCTTTTGTTTATTAGGAGAGCGCGTACATGTAGACTTAGGTTGAAGCACTAAATTATGACACTTTTTGTGAATAGCAACGAACACCTTCTCTATCATTTGTAATAGCAGAACTTTCTAATCAGGATTAGAAAACAGAGGCAAATACATTTGCAAAAGGACCTAGATGGTGACACAGCCTTTGGCTTTTGGTGTAAGAATAAAGTTGTAACACAGTTGCATGGGCAGTTCTGCATTTGAGAGACTTGTGATTTAGAGCAAGAGTTGAGTAAAAGCAGGAATGTGTAACATCCTTCTTGTTTTAGGTGACCCTCTTAAGTGGTGGTAGGATAAGGCCTGAATTCCTCACACCTTAGTGGGGTGTGCACTGACTGGCAGAGTTCTTCAATATTTGGACAAGCTCAGAGTCAAAGTGGTCCCACATTGTCTCTCAGTATGGATGATATAAAGAGCATTAATGATGTAAGGTCTCCAATTTATGTTCCTCAATGAAATGGGATGCATTCAGACCTAAATGCTCACAGCTTTCAAATATGAGAAGAATAAACAAAAAAGTGGAAAATTGTTTAGTTTAATCACTGATGGACAGAAATCTGATGAATCTTTTTAAGCTTAGGAACATTTTAAGCTTCCATTAAAATGTATTTTATCTATTTGGTGGTGTGGTAACTCTTATGTTCACTTCCAATCTTTTTAAGCTTAGGAACATTTTAAGCTTCCATTAAAATGTATTTTATCTATTTGGTGGTGTGGTAACTCTTATGTTCACTTCCAATATGAGCTGCAACCCAAAATTGTATCAATTTAATCAAGCAGTTTAGAGATATGCTTAAGTCAGGCAACCATTATTTCTATCCATTATTAGCTATCTACAGTTAGTATCACTCAGTAAATACTTATGGAGAATAAAGGGGAGAGACACAGTCCATTATATATTCTAATTTGCACATTTTAGGTAGATTTTCCCTTGAATATATACATGTATGTATCTGTGTATGTATGCACATCCACACGTATGCATGAAACTTCTTTGAACTTTAACAATTCTGCAATTTTCTTTCTTATAAGAAATATATTTTGTACTGTTTCCATTATTAGTAGATTGGTATGATATTAAAGTGAGCATTTAAAATGCACCTTAATTAAACTGCAGGAATTATGCCTTGCTTAATGTAATGAAGAAAGAGAATTTAAAATGAAGTAGCATCATTGTGTTCATTTGTAAATAACATATTGCAGCCAACTGTTTCTTAATTGCCCAGACTGTTGATAAATAATCCAGTCCTGCTGCTCTCCACAGACAATTTGCTTTGGATCAGACTAGGCAATTCAAATAACACTAATTACAGTGAAACCCTTTTATAGTGAATTCCTGTTTGCCATGGGGGAGAAAATCACTATATCAGGGGAAAGCACTTTTGCCTTTGATTTGTGTCTAAAACATGAGAAACACATAAAAGCTGCATGTTGTGCTAAATAAAGGACATACTCTTGCATTCAAAGTACTTATATTTTACTTTTTATGATACAATTGTGAATTATGTTCATTTTGCATTTGTAATTAGAGGGCGGAACAGATGTGAAGGCTTAGTTTAAAGTGATGTATCCATTAAAATAACCTATGCTGCCAAGTGATTGCTTAGTATAATAGGGGATTCGTTCACTATGAGAGGAATTCTACTTTATTGGAAGGAAACCAGGACTTGAGGAAATGTTTTCTATATCAGGGGATTCACTGTAACATGGTATCATTGTATTTATGATTTTATGATGTTAAAATGTATATTAAATGAAACAAAATTCCCAACGATTACTCAGGAGGCAGCTAAGTACATAACATTTAGTACAGATGGTTGGAAGGCACAATTTTGCTCCATCACTGCATCCGTATCCTTGAACGATTTCGACTGAAGACAGCATTTCTCTGAATTTTTCATTAAACCAGACATCTTGAAATATGAATTCCTTTTATGTTTCTGTGAGTTTTGGCTAAAAGAACCCCAGTGAATAAATCATACAATACTACATGTCACCAGCACTTGTGAATATTTCTGCTTTGTTATTCTACTCTCAGTAGAGCACCATTGATTATCAAACTCAGCGGAGAGCATTTTATGATCATATATCTCCATTAGCTCCTAGTTTGACTACCATAGATTTTTCTGGTTAAGCCTGCATTATGTATTAGGAAGCCTATCTCTTCAATACAAAGTTTGATTTTATTCTCTCTAAGCCTAGAACTCTTATTATGTATTATGTATAAAGATTCTTATCTTTTATATGTAAAAATAGCAGACTGTCTTTGTGCAACTGAAATATGTGCCTTTTTTTTTTTTTTTATTCACAGAGAGCATATTTTATTAAGAAGTTGAAATTCTACAATGAAATGGCTGTCAGGGTAAATATTTCTTCACTTGTTAAACAAATGAAAAGTCAATTGTGCTCCGAATTTGCTTTTAATAAAATGAGCAAAGCAGAATAATATACACTTGATTGATATGCTGATGGCAACAGCAGGAAATACTACATAGTTAAAAATTAAAGTTTCACTGCGGAGTCAGGGTTGTATTTGAAAACTGTAGCTGAATTTGAGGTACCTGAATATGTCTTGCCCCATTTAAATGCCCATTGGACCTTATAATATATGATACTGATAAAACCCCCAAACATTCTATCTGCCAGTGCTCTTAAAAATGTAAGAACATTTTTTCTACAAAAGTAGACATATATTTGCAATTCTGACAAACTACAGGCCTACAAACTACAGTTGAGCTTGTTGATGTAGCTGTGCTTTTTCTCTTGTTAGTGTATGACATTTGCTGTATTGAATATCAAGAGTTAGAGAGCACAGGACAATTTCATTGCTTAAACACAGAGGTGGAACTGAACTGATCTCACTGATGATATTAAGAGTGAATTTTGCTAGACGAAGAAATGTATAAACAGACCTTGAACTTCAATGAATCTACAGCAAATGAAGTTTGTTGTGCATGAAACTGCAAAAGATATTTAACTAGAAACTAGCTTTTTTTTCCTGAACTTTGAAATTGCACTTGAACAAATATGTAAAACAAATATGGGGAAAACATAAAATAATTTTTGGGATTAAGTCTTTTTATGTTACTTATTTCTTTCATTTTGTGATATAAAACTGCTTTAATTTAGAAGCCTGTATCTTTTTACGCCAGGCACCTTACATTTTGAATTCTACCAAATGTAGGAATATGGTGACAATGGAGATTAACCCAGGGATTAATGCAGGGAAATTTGTGTAGAATAAGATTTTTAGAATGGATTTTAACTTTGTGGCCTCTCTGAGAATGACTCAGAGTCAAGAGACCTATTCTCATCAGGTGTTTTGCTTAGTTCTAGCTCTCTCAAAGGCACAAAGTAGAATCTTACATTTGGTGCATGTTAAAGAACTGAAGGTGTTTAACAGCAGTTTATTGCCACACAAAATATACCTTTTTGTTGTTGTTATAGTTCATTCCTTACTTAGCGAGTTTGAAAGTATTCTGCAGTGGATAAATGCTATTTACTCATGCAGCTGAGATCAGTGAGAAAACATAAGATGTAAGCCAGCTCTTAAAAGTTGCCTCTGTACTTCCAGAATTTATTTGAAGACCAAATTTCAGAGGTAATTATGTATTCTAGTCAAATGGAGTTTTGCATTTGGTCTTTCATTTTTAAAAGAAATTGAATGTGTTCCCATTCATTTGTAATGGAAATATAATGTTGAATCATTAGGTGATATAAATCTTCAAAGTACCATTTTTTCAGTCATGTCCTTTTCTTTAATGGAAATTTAAATCAGTAGAAAACAATAGAACAGATCTTTATTTAGTTGCAAATGTCAGAATCTGATTCTCCTCTATCTAAATCTTGTGCAGCCATATCTGCAGAGCAGACTTTGAATGCTACCAGTCTGAAACAGTGAATGCTTTTGAAGTTTTTTATGTCCTGTGTTTATTGAAGAAATAACCAAGGTCCAATAGCAAATCAGGCCTGTTGAGTTTCTGCACAGATCATGTGTGCTCAAACTTCAGGCTTTCTAAGCCAACAGTTCATTATATTCACTCATCATGAGCTTGATTCATGATTGATATAACTCAGTGTTCTAAAAATATAACAATAACTGTGTATGTTTTTCTATTTAACCACTTTGTTTTGCCTCATGGTATTATTAACTATTTATTTCAGTTTATAGTTACTCTTTAGACAGGTAGTTTCAGTTTTGGCATTTGAAGTATCAAGGGCATACACAGGTTTGTAGTTTTGAAGCCAGTCTACATATCTTGTTCTTCTGGATTGCATTTGGTTGTAATCAGAGCTATCAGTTTTACCTTTTAAAATTAAATCAGAGATCTTGTTTGAATCAGTTTCAGTTTTGAGGCAAAATATGATTCTATCTCTTAAAAGATTGAAGAGATTTAAGATTTAATCTTTTTTCCTGTAAATTTTCAGCAACAAAAGTAATCCTATGGCAAAAAAAAATTCCATGAGCAGATGGCTTTTGATATATCAAGGTTTTGCCATTTGTTTTAGTGCTTAAAATAAACATTATTTATAAGACCACTTACATTTTGATGTTACTTAATGAGGAATATGCATCATTGATTTGACTAGCTTAAGAGGTCATTTAGAACTTGCCCGTTAACAAGCTGTAATCTGCTGAGCACACAATGACTTTGTTTAAAATTATCTGTTCAGTGCTGATCAATGACAATAATTGTTTTGTACCAATCACTGTTGAAACTTGCTAATTACTTTGAAGGGCATACACACACTTGTCTCCTCTTTTTCAAGAATTTTTTAAACATTCACCTTGGAATTAAAAAGAATTGCAGTCGTAACATTATACTTCTTTATAAAAGGAAACGTTTGGAACTTTCACGTTGAAAATATGAGCATCATCAGAAGCTTTTTATAAAATGGTCTTTCCTAAAAAGATTAATCTTCAGTTTTGGGATCTCTGACATACAGTATTAGGGAAACAGAAATCAAACATAAAATAATCTGAGACACAATGCAGTTTTTCTTACTTAGATTTAATTCAGTTGAAATCAGTGAGTTCATTCTGAACAGAAAGTGGTGAAAAAAAAGGTAAAGTGCAACATTTAATTGGTACACTGAGCCCATTGGAGGTAATTATAGCTTTGTACTATTTGAGCCTTTTGTCTTTCAGTTGGAGTTTTGATCCTTTAACTCAGAAATATCCAGTTCTGCATTTATAACTGTGAGGTGAAGACTGTCAGAAAGAGTTTCAAAGGGACCATAATCCTGCATTAATGAGCACATGGCTATATGGAAGCCAAGTTGCTCTTGTTGAGAAATTTTGAAGCCAAACAGAAAAACAAAGCTAAGATCCTTATTCACATGCAAAGGATTTTGCTTAATCCCAGATCTCTGAAGGCATACTCATTCTCTGCTCTTTCTCTATTCCTTTTTAACCCAATAAGCTTGTGTATGAGAAAGTACTGTTGTAAAGAATATGAAATTTGCTATCACCTAGTGCAAAGCAGCATGTCTATAACCTTTCTTGTTCCCAGAACTCTTATTTGCTCATATTATAACAATATGTAGAGGTCCAAACCCCTTTCATTAAAAAAAAACCCAAAAAACTAAAACCAAAGAAAAACTAAAACCAAAACAAAAAATACCCAAAAAAACCCCAGAAATAAAACAAAGCAAAGCAAAACAAAACAAACAAAAAACCCCAACAACCTCCCAAAACCAACCAACCAACCAAACAAACAAAACCCCCAAAAACCAAACAAAAACAATCACAAATAACAACATGTAGGTAAAAAATACAACTTTTGAAATTGGTTTCAAGTCTTATTTGGGAAGGGACGAAAATCCATGCTGATGCACAAAGGGGAAATAGAAGAATATATTAACACTGGAAGTTAATATCTTCTTATTCTTAATAACTAACACATACCTCAAAGAATTACTGAAAGCTTTTCTGTGATTCTTATTCTCTTGTTAAATCTTGCGTAAAAGGATAATTATTACTGTACCCCAAGGTGCCATCAGTTGAGGCCAAATGTTGGTTTTTACTTTGAAGAATAGTGTTTGGGGGTATGTGAATGCAAAATGGGGCCAAAGTATGAAATACTCAGCCCTGCCTTAGTTGGTGTCATTTTAGATAGCTCCAGTAAAAGTCTGGAGGTGGAAAATTTGCATACTTTTGTCAGTTGTCACAGTGGTATAGAATTGGACTGCCCTGGAACTGGTAGGAGTAGAGATAGTTTTGCCTGTTACTGAAGAGCACTCCCAAGACTTGATGATAAAGATTCTGAAATTATTGAGTGCAATTGTTACTGCTAATCTGGGCATTTGGCAGCTTTTTTTTTTAATTTGCCTTCTTCCTGAATCAAACACAAAAGCCATGACATTATTTTCCTTCCCTTCTTTTTTTTTTTTTTTTTTTTTCTAAAAAAAAAAAAAAAAAAAAAGGTGCTTATTTAGGAAGAAGTAGGCTAAGAAAAATATGCAAATAGCACAACCACATGGGTTTCAGTCCACTTCTTAAAAAGTCGTTCCTTGGTTCTGGAAAGAGAAAGGTTGATGTAAAGAAAAAAAATGTTACTTAGAGATACAATGAAGTGTTCAAATTCTTGAAAAGTCTGGTAGCTAGGGGCCAACAGGAAAAGGAGAGCTCTTAGTACATGGCAACATTTTACTTTTCTATGCATTTAGATAAGGGGAGTAGCTTCTGGATAGTAAAACCTCCAAGTTTTTGCTTTTTAGATTCTGCCTTTCAGATGTTACGTATTTTAGGATTTCAAATATATAAAGTTCAAAGAGATGGATGTTGGAGCAAATGAAGCTACTGCAGACTAGAAGATAGAAATTGGGAGATTAAAGTAGAAAAATATTGAGAAAAAAAGGAGACAAAATGCAATGAAGAAAGTAAAGAATATTTTGCAGGAAAATTAATAATAAGTTCAAGGATGGAAGAATTTAAATATGGAGGAGCTAGACCCTGAGAAGAGAGGAAAAGATGGTTACTCTGTTTTTCAGATGTAGACATCCAGAGTACACTGACCTCTTATGGCAAGGAAAATCAGGAAAAAGAGCAACCCTCAGCATGACTGAATAGAGCAAGTTACATCTTTCACCTCTATATGTCGTAGCATAGGGATAAATATAACTCACCAAATGGCAGTCCTGATAGCTTTTTACCTATTTACAAAATTACAGAATCATTTAGGTTGAGAAAGGCCTCTAAAGTCATTGAGTACAACCTTTGACTGATCACTACCTTGTCAACTAGACCATGGCACTAAGCGCCATGTTCATTTGCTTTTCTCAAACTCTTTCAGGGATGGTGGCTCCACCACTTCCCTGGGCAGCCAATTCCAATGCTTAATTGTCCATTCTTAATGCTTACTTTGCCATGCCAAAAAGCAGATAGCTGGTAAACAGGTAATGATTTCAGAAACATCATGATAAGAATTTTCAAGTATCAGAGAAGGTTTCAACACATTTGTTGAAATCAGTTCTTGGGGAAAGTTGGATAGACTAAGTATTTTTTTCCTACCCTTTTCTTTCTTTTTTTTTTTTTTTTTCAAATGATCCTTTTCAAAATGTACCAAAATATTAACCCTTTTAGTTGTAGGATGCTACCTAATTTCTATTCATAATACAACTTTATAACTAGCTACAGATAAAGAGCTTTTCTTTTCCAGGTTAGGCTTTCTCTAGGTTAGACTTTCTCTGTTATGCAAGAGAATAGTATTTCTTGAGAAGAATGAAACTAATGTGGAACAAATAGACATGATTCATTTTACATTGGAGATAAAAGAACTGAAATTTATATATGAACTTTTCAGAAAGTCTGATTCATTGAGTTCCTGAGAAGCCTTCTGTTCACTTTACACCTTTGCAGAGCACAAAGGTGAAAGTGTAGCAGGAGATGTTGGGGAAGTGGTGACTCAGTGCTACAATATGTTACAACCTACATTAATTTCTTCATGGAAACTTACCAGTGCTTCTACTTGCTATCACTTTTAAGGAAAGAGGTACTTGAGATCTAGTGCACGTATTTGTTATGCATGCAAACTTTTGATTTGAAATATACTAAGCAAGTATTTATTTCCTCCAGATCCAGAAAACGTGGCGAGGCTATTACGTTCGGAAGTATATCCATAATTTTTGTGCACTGAAGAAGTACCTGAAAGCTGTTTCTATGAATAACGAGCTTGTCAGGTAAAGATAAAAGCTTCACGTAGTAAGGCATTCATTTGCTCGTCTTTTATTTGTAAAAAGTTTGTGGCACTAATTAAACTATTTCTTTGAGTGTAGGTTCCCCTCCATTATCAAATATATATCTCTATCAGTCACGATTCTCTTTATCCTATGCCTATTCATGTTACACCACATTCTGTTTTCATTTACACTGTTATGAATTCAGAATAATTTCTTTGAATTCATTAGGTGTCCTCTGGGTTTGTACTAGTTTAAGAAAAATGGATTTGTCTCTTCACCTATGCTCAGAACTCATAGGTGATTATGCCCTAAATAGGGTTTCTTGAACTAGATTTTTTCCCCCCAGTATACACAAGCTAACAAAAAAATTATTTTTATAATTGGTTTTGAATATGGATTATTGACAATGAATGCAAGGGCAGATTTGGATTTAAGTTGCATGCATGAGCCATACTATGAATATTAATTGGGAAAGATACTGGTGTGGATACAGTAAAGCAGATTCTTTTCATAGTTACAGAAGAGAACTAATAGCCTGTCAGATTTCTGTCTAGAACTGTTCTTGCTCTATGTTCTTTCTCTATTTCTCCCATCCATCCATTGTCTTTCCTTGTACTTAAGCTGAAACCTCTCTAAAATAGAGGTAATTATTTCCCTCTAGTGGATTTGATATCCTGATCCATGACCATTACTCAGACAACAGTGGAAACAAACATATGAAATGTTGGGTGACCATGATCATTACTCTCTCAGTGTAAATGAAAGCTGTTGGACAAAGTCCATGCAGTGTTTGCCGTTCAGAATGTCTGAGACAAATCTTTGCTTTCTCAAGCACAGAAATATAAGGGAGTTTAGTAAACCAGTATTTCTAGAAATCTTGTCTAAATCACATGGCAAAGACTGTTATATAAAGCAGCATATGCAAGTTATATATGAAAAAATTCAGGATTATCCAACTTCTTTGTATGCTGGTTATTTATGATGTTATTCTTCCACGGTACAGCTGGTGCTACATCCTCTTGGTCATAACATTATTTCTTGTGCATTACATTGTTACCTATAATGAACCATACTGATAGTCACCTATGTCTGATCTCTCATTGTTATTCATTTAAGTGTATTCTAAGCAGAAAGTTAGGTCACAACTCAGCAAAACCAGACTTAAACATTCTATTACAGCTTCAATGGTATCTTGATATGAAATCCTTGAAATATTCTCTCTTCTTGAAAAGGTAGAATCCTTGGAAGACTAGACTAAATCTTGGAAAATTAGTGAAGCCATGACTTCTCTGGTTTAAAATCCATAGTACTGGATGAACTGCAGAAACTGAACCTGCTTCTCTGTTAATAATTGTTCTATCACTCTTCTCCATTGCCTGCCTAAACCTAGACCATGGCTTATAACTTGTTGCTTAGATTGACCTTTGATGTGTGCCAACAAAACAAGATAGCAAGTGGTATTCCTCCTGCACTGTGAACATGGATTGGTTGGAGCTTTGTATTTTATTTCCCCACACCCACTGTAGATCTCTTCTGGGTATACCTAACTTTGGAAGACTACAAAAATATTTGGTTTTCAGTACTTTGACATGTTGATCAAATTCCCTAGTATTTAATTTAGGCTAAAAACCATTAAAAACCATAAAGTCTATGCACTGCATAGATATTTTAACCAAGAAACACTTTTGTGCTCTTGAACAGGTAAGATGAGCAGTATGACTTTAAGTACATCAAAATGTGTTAAAGTTGGTCTGTGTGAGCTCTTATCTGGTAAATGATATATTGATATTTTGCTAATTTGAGTTCTGTATTCCAGAGTTCACAGAAATACATGTCTTTCAGGTGAAAAAAAAATCTGTCTTTTCAGTTTTAGAAAGTTAAAAATTAATTATTGAGCTAATTTAGACAAATGGATCTTATTATTGTTTCTGTTTTTAAAACGCATGAGTTGCCAAGTGCAATCAAGAATCACTGCAGTAATCCCCTTACTGGGGTACATTTGAAAACTAATATGTATATCACCTTCAACATTCTTCTTATGAAATCTAACAGATGTTTAGTGAGGATTAGGTGTAGGCCCTCAGCCAAACAGATTTTTCCTGTCATTGGGCTAAGTTGCTGCCAACTACTTTGGCCCCAAGGTGGCCCACTGTGTTTCTTATGTGGAATATTGAGCCAGGTGGAGGAAAGATTCTTCTCATATTTTCATTAGCCATCACATTGGCTCTGGAAAAGTATAACCTCACTGTTCATAAACATTTTTGCATATAAAAATGACTGCAACTGTGCACTATAAAAAACACAAGGAATTGTCAGAAATAGAAGGAATGCATTTATGAAATGGCTGGGTTTTATTAAAACATCAACATTATGCAAATTTACTTGTTGATGGACAGAGAGACTGATAAACTTGAGCACTCAGATTAGACTGCCTTTGAGTATTTCACATCTCTAGAACACCATAAAGCAACACAACATGGAACATGAAATAATGCACATGAATACATGAAACTAGCCCCTGCATCCCCCACAAAAAAGAAAAAGATATTTTTAATTTCAAAAATTTGTTTGCAATTTGTTCTTTCTAGAATTATGATGTAATTCTGAGTTGAACTATACTGTACAATTCTCTGTCTTATCTATTCTAGAGTAAGACTGGCAGAATTTTTATTTGTCAACACCTATCTAAAATCACATTGCAAGTCCTTCTATCTTTTGGACACCAGAGCCAGGATTTGTGCCTAATTTTCTCCTCTTTCATTAAGGATATAAAATCATCCCTCACTTATTTCTAGGAGAAACGTCAAATGAAGTTCTCATGAAACTTTGGACATTCTGTTAAGTTATAAGAATATCTTAAAAGAGTTATTAACCAAAGTTTGTTTTCTTCTCATTCCTTCTTTACCCTTTTTTTTTTTTAATTATAGGACACTTCTAAGTGGTTTTCTTAACCCGTAGCCGGATCTTTACCATTCAGCTTCAATACAAACTGTCCTTATTTAATAGCTGCCCTCATTTAGTAACCAGACCTTTATCATTTGTCTTTACTGTGAAAACCCCAGGAGAAAGTAAACTTAATAGAAGCTGGCCCAGCTTAAAGCCATAGAGGAATATAATTAAGTTTAACAGAAATTGATTTAACAGAAATTGACCTAAAATATAATTAAATAATAATAGTCATATTATGTGTGATTTTCCACTCACTTAACAGACTGGTTATGGCACTGATAGACTTACCAGACTTAAGGCACTGCCTTGGTACAAACTGAAGATAATTCTCAGTTTTAGCTCCTAGACTGGCTAAATTCCTCCAGCATTCCTATTACTTCTCACTGCTACAGAACCGCTAGGTCTGATGGCTGCTGGTGTCCCCATTAGAGTCCCTAGGAATTATGTTGTGTTTTAAAGAATCCCTTCAGAGATGGAAAAGAACAAATTTGAACCCTAAACTCTGTCTACATAAGGACATACTCAGATTTTTCTTAACATTTGTACAGTTTAGCTCCAGTTTAGTGTAGTGATGAAATGATTTCATTAGTCCTCAGTTCTCTTTTGCCTAAAAGATATAGGAAGTTCTTTATGAAGCAAGTAAGAAACTTGTTCTTAAATATTTATTTTACTATATTTTTTATTTAGATTTTAGTAATAAATCCTCATCTCTAGCATCAATTTTTACTTTATTACCAATATGTATTGTATTCTATCTCAATATGGATGGTTGGATGGTTTCATTTATAAATGTATGCATAAAAGTAAATTTTATTACTTCTCAGTGCAGTTAGTGTATTTAATTTTAAGGGAAAATACTTTCTTTTGAAACATTCTTAAAGCTGCATTTACCATCTCCAAGAGCTGGCTAAATGGTTACAAGGGGAAATATGCCAAAAGCAATTAGCATTGGCTATAACTCCATATGATGCATTAGAATTTTGTTTTATGTGAAACAGTTTCCAGTCCATGATAAGCAAATGGACATCAGTTCACATAAATTAGCATGCTGGTGCCATTATATCTGAAGAATTTATGGATGATGTCAGTTGCCCAACTGTGTGATTAACTTGCAGTTCTTTGCCTAAGGTTATCTACACACTGGCCTTTAAACTATAGTAAAGGAACTTTGCTATATGTCAGGTGTGCAAGTAGAGATAAGATTTTGGGATGTATTGCTCCATTTACTGATGAATGGCACCATTTAAATTTTTCCCTAGGCACAGAACTGGGTAAAGAAAGCAGTATCAGAAAACTGACAAAGCAGTGGCAAAGTATTAGCATTGGGGTTCTTATGTAATCAAGGCAGATAGTTCAGCTTTCTTGGCTACTGAATAAACATTGACTTAAAGGTAGCAAACTAAGGCCTGAATCTACCTTTAATAAGCATCATAGTTTACATAAACTTTGTTGAGTTTATAAATCAGGAATTTCACACACTTGCAGGACCAACCCCATATTCTTCTTTCCATTGTTGACAGTAGTAGTGAGTGGCCCTGGAGAGTGTGGCTTTAATCCAAATTTGACTAGTTGTTCTATTAGCAGATTTAGTTTCACAGTCATCATTAAAACCTCCAGGTCTTCAAGACACGTCAGGGAACTAGATAATACAAAGTGATAAAAATCACTTCTTTGGCAATATGTGTATTCACGAATCATTTCTGCAGCTTGATTTTTTTTATAGCGCTAATGAAGAGTGAAATGAAAGAGTACTTACATGTTGCTGGTGATCTAATCCAATGTTTAGCTATTCTGTAAATATGCCTGAGAATGCAGTATGGAAAAAAGATTATCTGTCTTATTCTAGATTACCATTTCTGAAGTGTATTTTCGTTTAACATGGCAAGTACTTGGTTTCTTAAAACTTTTGAAGTATAGCTATTTTCCTTGGAGTGGGCTATAAATAAATCATTCTTTGTCACAGTAATATGAGGAGAACTTGCTCAGCCTCCATCTGTCAGTTCCTTTTTGATAATGATAAGTCCAGGTGCTGGCCATTTTCTCAAGTGTCAAAGTGTTTTGAAGAATGTATATATTGTCTTATAATTCAATTAAAGTGTTCCTCATCATTGACTGCAGAAGCAATTGATTCTGTAGTCTATTTTCAATTAGTGCCAAAGCCTTTCAGACAGCTCCTTAGAATTCTTGCAACAATACAACCCTCATTTTTGTAATGTTGTTTTTCACTTGATGTTTAATTAACTACGTTATCTTCAGCCCATCTTTTTTTACTTGTCTTCAAAGATATGAAGAGGAAATACATTATGCTTTTTAACCTACTTACCTGTAATTTGAATTTTCTGGATATAAACTTACCCTGTCAGCTTTCTCTGTGAGCCTCAAAAATAGAGACAAGTGCCAAGTATGCTTTCTCATATTTAAATATTAATTTGGAGTGGTAGGTCACATAATTTAAGACATCCATGCCTTTTCCAGAGAATTTTAGGCATAATTGCTAGATTTCTAGGAATCTTAAAACTGTAGTTTATTGAGGATCCCGAAGTACTTCTGTAGCCACAAACCTGATGCTATTAGGATAGGTAAGATATAAAAAATAAGCTTTTGGAGTTGATAATGAAATTGAAATGAAGTGTCTAAAGTTATAGAGCAGTCAATGGCCTGTTTTAACTCCATGGGAAAACACTTTCTGAATACAGTGAGGTTAAGGTAGGAACCATTATGTTTACACAGGAAGCTGAATTTCTAACTCAGATTCATCTCACATCCCTCATGAGCTTTATTCTGTTCATGTTTCTCTTGAGCAAGGAGTGGAAGCAGCCTTTACCATGTTTTTAGCTAGTTCCGTGTAAATAGTTGAAGTTTTGCAGTAAACATGAACACTGTAAGTAACGTAACTAGCTGCTTAGACTGAAGTCTTCAATAACATGAAGGCAGTATTTTCTCATGTATTTTTATATAGCACACCATTAGGATAAACAGATTAAACATGGAGCTTTATTTCCTTTGTATCCAAAGAAATTTTTTTTTAATCTGAATGTGTGGAAAGAAATCTGAGATCCCTGTGTACACTCAGTGGGCCAAATATTCTGTGGTGTAGATGATTAGTTTCGATGAAGGTTGAATAAAACAGGTGTGACAACACAGTATTGTAGGATAACAGTAGTTCCATACCTGTGAACTTTGAAGGTGCTGTAGTGTCTGGATAGATTTTTTTATTTTGTAAGAGGTCTGTTAGAATTACTGACAGCTCATAAAACATTTTCTGTGGACAAAGACTGACTAATCATGGCCTTTTAAATTGTCTCATAGAGACAAGCTTCACAGTCTTCTGTTTTGTCTGAAGTAGGATCTTCACTGTAAAATAAGTAGAAAAGGGGAAGAGGTACAATTTCATTAAGCTCTAACATATCATTGACTGTCAGGTAGGTCTTGTTATGCTGTCCATCCTCATTTAACTATCCCACAAGATCTCTTAATGAAGTTAAGCCCCAAGTTCACTCCAGTAATTCTGTGGCAAGAGTTTGTGCAATGTAACAATTCATCACTTGTCAGGAAGGCACTTTTAGTTTATACATTTAATAAGGGCATCCTCTAGCTTGGTTAATTAGAAATGAACAGTTTGCATATTTACTAAATGCGGAGTGTCATTGCCACCACGGCCTATTGCCTACATGAATTATTTCTCTATCTGCAATAAACAGCTGGGTAATTATTACTGCCATAATCAGATAAATTCCCTCTGTAAGGCTTTTCTTACATGGCAATTCTTTGAACTCATCCAAAGCTGAACAAAATTTATGAACTCCAGCAGCTAGACCACTTTTTCATAGTGTAGTGTCCCTGTTCGCTATTTCAAGGACATGTAGACTATCATAAATATTGTGTAAATTAGGAGGATAAATATGATTACCTAAAGATTACATATTAATAAACTTGATTTTCAAAATATAATTTTCAGGTTGTAACTGATCACATTATAGCAGTTCTGGTTTATCTAATTGTAGAGACATGACAGGCCATCTATATACAGGCTATGCAAGGGCTCTATCACTTGAAGACTAAAGACTCCTGAAGAAGTATATAAATATTTTTCATGTGCCATAGTCACTTCAGTTGTTTAGGTCATTAGAAGTATGACAAATATTATATGCCATTTACTCAACTCACTTAAGCAGTTCTATTGTTATTAAAATAAGGTGATGGTTCTTTTTGTTGTGCTATTTTCAGTTTAATAATGAAGCATAAAATTTAAATGCATTCATTTATGTGTTACATAAGAAAATTGGATATTTCATTTATCAGTAGGAGCACTTTATATAGAATTATATAAATAAGTTTGCTCTATGCTACCTAAGTATTCCAGCTCATATATGAGTGTATCTGCAGGTACACATTTGTGAGTACTTAATTTACACATATGGATTTTCCAGAACATGCTATAATGTAGCTTATTTTTGAGATCTCCAAAGAAACAAAAAAAAAAAAAAAAAAAAAATCATCAAAAAAAAATCAAAAGACATGAATGTTACTTTTCCTAGTTGGCACACAATAGCCTATTTGATCTAACATCACTAATTTGTTTTAATCATAGTGTAAGATCCTGTGTCTGAGTGCTGTTAGAAAGTTGCCAGTTACTGTTCCCATACTTCATAACTCTTTATCAAACAAGTAACATTACTCACAATTCAGCAAAATGCTCAGAGATATCAGAATGTTGAGGAAGGCCAAACAAAATAAAGTGTTCTTTGGCAGTGCTCTACCCAGTGAAAGGCTTTTGAGATTAGATTCCCTTTATTATTTCCCATTTATGTCAGAGAAATAGAAACTACAGCAGTGAAGACCTTTAAAATGAGCCACATCTCAGTGGTTTTTGTTATTGGAAGTGTGGTGACTATGCACTGCTTTTTTCCAAGTTTGTGATTTAGTTTTTGTCTGAGGATGTGAAGGCTTATTGATCTTTCTTGGGCATTTTAGATTTTTTTACAGTGGAAAATTACAGTCCTTTTCTTTATATTGGTGTACCTTATAATGTCACATGAGATATCATAGAATTGCATGAGATTAAAAGCAGTATATAGTATCTCATGAGGACATTTTTGTTTTGTTTTAAAGGAAAAGTGTCCAGAAGGGAGAAAAAAAAGGGGATTTAAAAAATTGTTAATTGTTTTTTGATTTTCTAAATAATTATAAATAGACTTTTCTGTTATCTAAAGAGAGTTAAGCCTCTGAAGTGGTCACTCAGAGAAGAAAACAGAAAGACTATTTATCTTCTATTTTACAGTCTAGAACAGTAGTGAGTAATTACAAAAATGTGTTGTTTTTTTTTTTCTAGTAATCATGAAAACAATGTTATTTGGAATCAGATGATCTTGTCTGACTTCAGATCTATCACCAGTATGATGTCTATCAATATCCAATTTATAGCAGTATCTATAAAAAGACCATTAAGCTTTGATTGAACAATCTAGTCTTGATTTAATAACATCAAAATATATCAAAATATAGTAAATACCCTTTTCATTCTAATCCAGGAGTTAATTATCTTTGATGTTCAAGTATGTGCCATAGTTCCCCACTGAAACAGTTTCATTTTATCTTTGAACCATTACTACATGTCATATTCAGCTCTACTAGACTGAAAATTGGACATAAACAACAGAGATCATTGAAACATGTTGTCTCTGCTCAAAATAATTTTTGTTACCATTTTGAACAGGCCTTCAAACATCCTTTAAAATACTATTAGCATCAGAACTCAGCACAGTTATGATGACTAGGAAGTGAAAATAAAGTATTTTTTCTTCTCTCCATTTATGCATTCATTTGTATGAATACTTTCTATCATGTGAAAGAACTTGTTCATAACTATGAATCCTGCTTGAAATATCTCCTAAAGCCATAATTATTCACATTGTGAGCATGACTTTTCTTAAACTGTGAGAAAATTTTACTTATTATTATACCCCTTTCAAATTCCTCAGACTCTTCACCTTGTAGGGATAATTGCAGGAGTCCATTAACTGGTTTATCCTTAACAGTGAAGCTAAATCCCCATGTTTTACCTTGAACTTCACAATTCCTGCTACCTTCAAACCAAATCAAGAAATTTTCCACCTCTCTTCTCCAAGTAAGCTATTCTATTCTTGTCCAATTAACTAACTGTTTGCTAAATGTTTACAGCCTCTTCTAACAAACCAATTTGGTCTTTCAGCTTGTATAGCACCCAAATGCATGCAGCACTCATTTGCCTACTTGTACTTGGTGGCGAGGCCTCACAACCATCTACAGCATTATGTTTGGCCCCTCAGGAAGGATTTAGTTCTCTGACCAGAAGTTTATGTGCTTGGGTATAGACAATAGAATACATTGGATGTACTCTTAAGACATGTATAATTGGATGTTGAAATTTATAATTAAGTGTAGTCTCATTTATTAGGTAGAACCAAAATTTCAGAGACAGACTTTAATTCTGAGTGTAATTTCTTGCATCGTGTACTAAAAACACCTGTTTTTTTTTTTTTCTGGTGTTAATTACTTCAAAGTTTTCAAGACAGTAAGAGATAACATTTCCTAACACTTCTGAAAATTGGGACCTAGTTGATATTTTCAGTTTGGCAATGAGCCACTGCTGTGAAATCACATACTAACAAGTAGTACTGCTGTATTAAAAAAATATGTCAGATCTCTCCCAAAATAATTACAATTGCTATGTAATAAAACTGTTCATATACTGTGTCTTTCATAATGTTTTATTCTTCAATAAAAATGACATCATAGATGGTCAAGTAGTAACACCATTCCATGAATATGAAATTGGGAAAACCATGAGGTACCACAAAAATCACTATGAAGTTGTGAGTCTTGGCATTGCTGCTCTGTCATACATAATAGGTCATTACATAAAAGCTCTCTCTGCCTTGCTGTTGTAAAACCTTTTTAATGTAGACAAAGTGTACTATTTTATTTATCAATGTCTGCAGACTTTTATGTGAAAGTAAGTGAGGAATGTGAGTTAGTGAGTAGACCTCAGTCAAATTGTTTCATAATACTCTGAGAAGGAAAATCAACTTAGCTGATGACCTTTAGAAGCTATAACGTCATGTTTGCTTTCTAAATCACATAATGTTGAATATTGTAAATGTTGCCAAGTACCGTATATTAAAGTAAAAGAAGTATAGATATGTCTACATTGTACTGCACTGCAGCAGAGAGATAACAGTTAGCTTAAATGAGTTCATTCCAGTACTGGGAACAGCTTAACTGTAGCAAAACATAGCAGTGAGCTTTCCTCTAGTTATTACTGTGCAGATGGTAGCATATATAGTCTTCTGGGAATTGCAGTGCCAAAAGATAACAGATACTTTCACATGACATTCACTAGAAAACTTCCAATGATATTTGGCTGTGGTGAGACATCCTCTTCTATATGTTGCAGGAAAAATTAGGAACATGACTGCTCTCTTAGCAGCTTAGCACTGACACTGTGCTAAAAATGACCACTGCTGCTAAACTGCTGTCAGAATAAATTGTGTTGGGGCTTTGTTATCCATTCTGGGCCAGATCGGCTTTGTTACCCTCAAAATACTAATTTCAATGTTTAAGCTAATCACCAAATACTAATTTCACTATTAAAGCTAATCAATCAGGCTGATTTTTCATGACGGGGTCAATAGCAAACAGACATTGAATGAAAACATTTTTGCTGCTGATAGGTTTTTCAGTACAGACCTGGGCATAAATAAAAAAAAAACTGGAAAAAATTGTTTATTAAACAAGAAAACCTAAACAATATTAAACAATAAAACTTCTTGCTGCTCCAAAAGAGAGACAAAATCAGGAAAAATCCCCTCCCCTGGGCTGCAGCTTGGCTCGCTCAGTCTTTGATCAGTCCCTCTGGCGCTGGAAATGCCACGGCCCAGGCCCGGCCCTCTGGCCACAGGTGAGCTGCCGGTGCTCTTCTGGGTGTTCAGTCCAGAGCATGTTTGAGTAGACCCAAAGAAAAGGAAAAGCCACGGTCCGGGGAACTTCTTTGTCTCAGCTAGCTAAAACTAACTAAAAAGCAAAGGAGAGCTCTGTCTCGCTGTCTGTCCGTCCGCAGACAACACAGTCCAGGAGCGGGAATGTGGAGGAGTGAGTGCCGTTTCTGAAAACAAACTCCGTGCTTCTTCTCCCTCCCCTTCACTCCTGGAAAAAGTCTTAAAGGTGCAAAACTTATTATTCAGCATAAACAGAACAGACGACTGGGGATAAAAGCATCATACAGTCAACCTAGGACATCCTTTTACAAAATTTTTTTTTAACTTCACAGCATTTTCTGCTGCCAATGAGGATAAAATAAATTTGCCTTAAGAATATATATACACAAGGGAAAAACATTTGAACCAAGATGTTTGCACGTTTTGAGGAAATAGAATAATCTTAAGAGACTATATATGAAAAAATTTAGGTTTTTAGTGTATGTGAGGAAAAATTCTGTATGAGTTGTTATTGAAACCTTAATTAGAAGAATCTGCATAGTGGGTTAGGAAAATACTCTGGTTTTAGTTCTAAGCTGCCTCTGCAATCAGTAGCTTGAAAGGCTGTTGCACTCTTGAGTAACTGTGCAGCAGTGGAAATTGGAGGGATAAGAAGGATGCATCCGTCTGCTCGTCCCTATCGCCTGGTACATGCTGTGCCCTGATCTCCTGATCTGCACAAGGTATTCATTCACTGTGTGCCCTTCACCACCATGTTCATCACATTTCCAATGTCATGTATTGATCACATTGTGGACCTTGACAGAGGAACTGGTGTGTCACTTAATTCCATTGGCACTGAACACTACGTGATTAAGGGGAGATGGACAGACAATGTGCTACTATGCACAAATTATAATGTGATTTTAAGATGTTATGAATTTCTTTCTCTAAACTTAATAATGATAGGGGATACAGAGTGTTTTCATATGTCTACACATTGACTTTATTTATTTTAATTTTTTTCATATTAAGGAGTCATATTTCCTGTTCACTGCACTAAGGTGACATCCACTGCAGAGCAATAATATTCCTCCAGATCTTGAAGAGAGTGTCATGCTTAATTTGTTGAATGGATTCATGTAAACATTCAGATTTAAAATTAGTAAGAATTTTGGACATCTATTTGTGGTAGATCTCTTTGGCAGTAAGATACCTTGCACCACTAATAATTGACTACTGCACTGAGCATTTATCAAACTGCAACTGAGATAAAATATTTTGGTCAAGGAATTCTGTTAGGATACACACAGGACTATACAACATGGTAGAGAGGAAAAGAGAGTTACATAGCTACCCTGTTTTACTTACTAAATCTGAAGGGTTTCATTTAAAAAATGAGAAAAATGTTGAGGATGAGCAAACTGACTGATGGTACATAGCTAACTTAAGTATGTAGTATGTGTATTCTGTTAAAACTTTGGCTTCAAAGTACAGAGTTCTCTAAACTATTTTTACATCTTAGGCTGGTCATAGATATATTTCATTGTTTTCCCAAATTTAATCGATAAAGTCAAACAATATTATCATGGCAGGTTATATTCCATTCTCACATACACCAATGTGACATTAAATCAAGTGACATGCAGTGGTATACCAAAAATTATTGTCTCACTAATTTTATTTTACCTTCCATATTCTGTATTTGAGCAGGGAGAATGATATATAGTCAGGAAGATTAAATAGGTTTAGGTTATCTCTTGTATGCTAAGGTTGCCTACTGCTTCTGTTGCAGGAATTTTATGATTTGGTGTCTGAACTGTTTAAAATCACAATAACTTAATACTTTTTCTGGATATTCTAGGCAACTATACTGATTATTGGGTTTTATTGGATGCGCTTTCCTTAAGGTAATAGAATAATTTTGTAATATTATTTGGCCAAAGGACCACAGAATGCCAATGGAAATGCAAACAGAATGCAATAATTTGATAAACTTAATAAATATAGGTCAATGTGAATTTGTAAAATGATGAAGTTCTATGCAGAATTATTAAAATCTGTATATTACTGAAATCATCACTTGAAGACCTTTCCAAAAGTGCCAGGAACAATGTTGCATGTGTATTTTTAACCTTTATACAGACAGCAGGAGCACTGTCAACTGAATTTGCATCTCATAGCAGGAACCAACACTATTGCCTACTGCATAATGAAGAATCAGAATAACAATAAGTTACCTTGTCAGATGAATTTTTTTTTATTTTCAAACTATATAGAGCAAGTAATTTTATCATTAACAATTCAGTAGGTACTTAACAGATTTGTAACACAAGATCATTTTTAATTGTGGGTTTTGAGCACATGCGTTGATAATCTTATGCCTATTTTCAAAAGCATGAAACATTCCCTATGACAAGGACAACACGTTTTGTGTTAACCAGTATATTCATGGTTTTGGTAAAAAAATGCATCCTGAACTTGCTGCAGTGAACATTGATATTCTTCTGATTTGTTTAATAATTTTCAGATCAGGTTAAGACATTACATCTGTTAAAATGCCCACATAATTCTCCTAGAAAGCTATTCCATAAAAATGTGTGGGGGAGAAAGTCTGATTGGACTAAACTTATATGTAAAGTCAGGTTAGTAGGAAGATGCAATAGATGCTGTTAATATATTGAGATAGGCTTTAAGATAAAGAAAAGATTATGTGCTAAAATAATTACCCAATTTTTGATTTTTTTAATAAGAAATACTTTTCCAGCTATGAACTATGGAACAGATGGATTGCTTACAAAAATAGAACAAGATTATCAAATAATCTAAAACATGTTTTGCATTTACAGAACTCTTTTTCTCCTGCAAAATTTATTGAAGCTTTAAAAAAGCAGGCCAAACAATTTGCCTTCTCCCACTTCACACTGAACCAGGAAAGGTTCATCCCGAAGCAAAATTGGTCCAGAATCCACAGAATGTCATGTATCACAGCTAGTATTCATAATGTCACTGAGATGATACCCATATATACCAAGAAAAGATTGCTCAATGAACCCATCATATTTGCAAACAAAGAGACGACTGGCAGGAAGTGTACTGATTTAATAAAAAAATCATTTAGTTTCAACTAAGTTCCTAATGACTTCAATAGAATTTGGATTTATTTTCTCTGGGAAGGCATACATGTAGAAGAGCCGAAGCACGAAACTGCCCACTGAACACATTTCCATGTAAGCTGTGTGGAACTCTAGCTGCATTTGGAAAGTTAAGTTTATGTCATTAGTATCACTTATCCTTCTACATGTTATTCTGTATGGTAAAAGTGAAACCCTTGCACAGTGCACGACATGTTAGTATTTATCTGCTAATGTGTGAAATAGTATATTCCTATCTAACTGCTTTAGATTATCTGCTTCTGTTGCTCCTTTTCAAATGCTTGAAAGTATGGTAAAAGAGATGAAAGTTTCAGGTTCAAGTAGCTTGAAAACAAATCTGTATTTATGCTAAAACATCTATGTTTCCAGTCAAGCAATGTTTGGACTGCTACATACCACTTATTTTGTACTGCCTCTCAGGAGAGAATCATCCTGGGAGCTATTATCCCTGTGACAGAATTGTCTGCATGTTCTGTACAACCATACAGGACAGTATAATGCCTGATAGAGATATTTTGGAACAATAGACAAAATGAGTCTGCTGCAAAAGTATGCTGAAAATTATTTGTAACTTCTTAAAAATAATTTTTTTCAAACTTTTACATGGATTACAGTACAAGTATTACTGAGGGTATGTGATAATCAGGAATGATTATCATGATAGCACTGTCTAAAAAGATCATGAATTACATGAAACTTCAACAAGTATTTTAGACTTCATTTAATTTCAGCAAGTAATGATTATTAATAATTCATTCAAAGCAATCTGATAAATTCCCATTGATGACAACGGGAAACATTTTGCATCCCATTATCATTATTTCTGCAATACAAATCTATATCTTTGACATTATTTGTGGGTTTTTATCACCAGTTGTGTTCTAAATCAAAAAGTTTCCATATTCACCGTTAGGAAGAAGTACCTCAGTATGTAAGAACATGAATAGACTGTAGGGATATGTTGATTATTATTTTGCCAGTTGTAGACAGGGGTACTAAAGCTGAATAGAGGGCTCTGTAATCAAAAAGGAATAGTGTTAAATATATAAACCATGGATCATACTCTGATATTGAAGGTAAAGAAGCATAAAATAAAAGAACAAAGTTGATACTATATGTATTGTCTATTTATTCATTTGTTTGTGATTGATGGATATAGAACAAAGAGTTTCCTAGTAAAAAATGCTTATGTACCTACATGTAGTGACTCTGAAATCTGTACTTGAGGACAAAGAAAGGTCACCAATCTCTCCAACTCCTAGTTCTTTGTCAAAAATGGACACAGTTAATGAGGTTTGTTTGGTACAGCACAAATTCTCAGACACAGATAGAGATCCTTTCAATGGAAACAAATTTGTTTGGCTTTACCAGGTTACTTAGCGATTAATAATAGCCTTGAGATGCAGGTCAGGAAGGTCATCGTCCCCGCTTGCCAACACAATCTAAAATGTGCAGCTACTCTGGCTCTGCAGGCTTTGAGGCCCCAGAATGCTATGCATAAAGTAAAACAGGCTATTTTCCAACTTCTTTTTTCATATTAATAAGCAATTTTCAAGAGAAGGGTGGCAAAATGGGGGCCATGCCACTCTAAGTAATTCATTTATTTTGCAATTTAATCTTATGTTGGAAAAAAAATTACACTGCTGCAAAAGCATAGCATGGTGATTTTTAAACGTCAGTGTGCTTCATAAGTAACCTTGTATGAAATATTGTATTAGCAGCCTTTAATAGTAAACTGCAACAAAAAATATTTTCAGCAATTCAGAAATACCTGTGCATCTTTTCTGATCTGTATTTCCTTTTGATTCTATTTTTCTTTTACAGTTGAAATAAAATGTTTAATTACTTAATATTTTACTTATTGTAATTGATAAAATCTTGAAAGATAGCATGAAACAAATAAAAGTTCTACACTGCAACTTGTATTTAAGAATGTGATTTCAAAGTGTTCTTATTTATAAACCAATTATTGCTCTTTCATATATTTTGATGAACTAATTTAATGATAATTAAAATATTAAGAGTAAGTCTGAGTCACAATCTTAAAACACACTTTTGGAAGCAATATGCCTTTTCCATGGGATTATTCATATCAGCAAACTTGCCCATGTGCATATTTTGACATTTTACCCATGTGCTCACAGTGTCTTATTTGGTACTCATTGAAACAACTGAGACTATTAATGTGGATCTCTCTAAATAATCTGTTTTGCAGGAATTTTTGAAATATGACTATTTAGTTATGTGAATAATATTTTTTTCTTTTTATTTAATCGTATATACACATACTAGAAAACAAAAAGACTAGAATTTACTCACCTAATTAAACTTTTTAGCAATCTAAATGCTTGACTGAATATGTTTGGTTTCTTTGGCACACAGGTTAATTTGAACTAGCCATTTTGCAATAACAAAATTAACAAATGTTAATCAAACTAACCTTTTTTAACTGGGTCAAAAATTCTATACACGTGCACTGTGCACAATAGCACAGAATTTTGTTTCTTATTGAACATTAATTCACTCTATTGTTTGCATAATTTATGACAAGCCTGGCTCTGTGTAAAAAAACCAGCATCAATTTGGAAATCTATGCCCATTTTCTGTTCAAGTTTTCCTGTAAACATTCAGTTGAAATCGTGAGTTTTCTCCATTCTTTGAAACCTGGTATTGTGTATAGTTCCATATTTCTGTTATAATGAAAGGATTTTCTGCACAGACTCACACATTTAGATGACTCCATGTGTTTGCACACCTCTTCATGAAGCAGTTCAGTTCCAGGTTCTTGTGGTGGCCTCTACAGCTCTCTTCAAACCAGAGGAGAAATGACCAAGGAGCCCAATGCCACAGAAACTCCTCCCAAGGACAGTGTATGCATGAAAGGTTCCCATCCCGTTTTTCTCTGGGCCTACTTTCTCAACCTTACTCAAGGATCCAGGAGTGAATATCATCTCCTATCCCATGTCTGCTATCCTCTCTCATTCCATAAAATCTCCCCTGTCTGCAGATCAGGAGATGCTGCAAGGCACTAGCTGAAACATAAGTGAACAAACTGTATTTATATTATAATAGTTCTACTTAGAGAAATTCAAAGTAAAATGACACTTAAAGGCAAATAAAAGGACTTAAATAAATACTATTTTATCAAGCTGTAAGCAATGTGAACCTATATACTGCTCCTAATTTTGATCACTTTAATCCTGTTTCTTCTTAGTTATATTCATGTAGTATCCTACTGCTGTGGAACTGGAAGAACAGTAATTTTACATTCCAGTGGTGTCAGTATACTGCTAATATATAAGAAGAAAACACTGTGAAGCTATGAAAGGGTTAAAGTAAAATAGAAGACTAGCTCATCTTTTGTTGTTATAATATAGTTAGCAGACTTATTTTATTACAGGCATGAACTTCAAGAGTATGCAGAAATGAAGGAAAATGAAGAGAAAATGAAAGACCTAGAAAAGAAAGAAAAGGAAAAGAAATACCGAGCCCGAAAGATGCATTACCTCCTTAGCACTGAGCAGGTTGGTAGACCTGTCCCTGACAGCTCATGCAAACCACTTGGGCCCCCAGCCTGACAGAGATAAACTAGCAGGCTGAATGGGACATGACTTGTTGAAAAGATATCACAAAGACACTACTTCGAGTTCAATTTAGTGCTTTTCTATAGGCAAGAGCAGGTAGCATGACTATTCTGTGACAGTAGCTCATAGAGGCAGCATCAGCACTGCTGGCAGAAAGAGTCCAAGTCAGCAGTTTGATCTGCCACTGTGATAACACAACATGAAGGGCATAACCTCGCTTTAAAAACTCATTTTGACTGGCTTATTGTTGTGTTGTTGCACTTGTCAAGAACTAACAAGTTATTAAGCTGAGAAGGGATTTCATTTTTTTCTCCCTTTTTTAATTGAGCTAATGCTTAGGTTAGTGCAGTGTTCTGCTTGTTTTTAGGATAGATTGTAAATGTGGGTTTTCAGCTAAAGCTTTTCTTAGAACTCTCTGAATCAGCTTATTTAGCATGATTGTTTTCACTTAAAATGCCTAATACATCTTAAATATTTCTTATTAATTCATTTTGTATGAGTATTACTGGTAAATTATTCCAAAATTTCTTATGGAAGCTGCTTTAAACAGATAGGTGAACATTCCAGTAGATATATCTTACATAAATTTGATATGATTGGTAAAGCTTGTGGGTTTGCCTTTTTTTAGTCCCCTCTTATAAACTTTCATAAAAAAATAAAAGGATTTTGTCTCCATAAGTGTTTGGTGGCTAATTGTTCTTTGTACAGCTATTGAATTAACGTGAAATACTAGTATGAGCTAAATGCTTGCTTTTTTAAAGTTGTTAATCATAATTTGTGTTTAAGAACTGCCAATCCTAAAGAATGCAGGAAAAATACTATTACACTTCATGACAAAATATTTAATCTTCCCTTCTCTTTGGGAATTATTTGTGATATATCCTGCAGATAGAAATGTGGTTTGATTAACTGGACCTCAGTTATGAAAACTCAATGTGTAAATTACGTTTAAGTATTTTTTTTTAAAGCATAGTATAATATAAGTAAAAAATAGCATAAAAAGTTTTCTCTATGATATTAGACAAGGAAGCTAGTTAATGACTGAAATTAGCTTACTATCATTTACTTTTCCACATGTAGATCTAGGATATTAAGAATAATCTGCACAGTGTTTTACATTGTTTTAAACTGTAGAAAATTGTGAATTCTTATTTTGAACAGTGCAATTTATATAAACACATGCATTTAATATGCTTACCTGGAGCACAAAATTTGTCAGGTTGGAGACATGGAGTGACTCGTGGTCTAGTAAGATTTTAGTAAGCTCAGTTCACCTCCAATGTTACAGGCTTAGCAAGCTGTAACACTTTTAAAGGAGTGGCAAGTAGTTCTCATTTCAGCCACGGAGGACTGCTGGTACAGGGCAGCAGTAACTGTTATGTTCTGATGAATTTAGTTTACTAATTTCACAGAATTAGAATTTAGCTAGCAGTGTTTTTAACTAGCAGAACAAAAAAAAAAAAAAAAAGCTTGGTTTTGTTTGCTGAGATGGTTTGTGAGTACTGAGACTCAGAGCCCACAGAAGATTTTCTTTATCAGAGAACTGAGCTCTAAGAGCTGTCTTCTTTTGCAGGTAGTATTTCAAAACATGAGTAAATGTAAATAAATGGAAAACCTACAGACAACTTGAAAACCAGTAAAGATGTATTTGAAGTTAACTACTTACTGTGAAGTCTGTATTCCACGGCTCCACATAGTTGTAGAATTTGGTATCTTCCTAAGATACAGAGCAAATTATTTCCATGCAGAATTTGCTGGTTTGATGCTTTGTGCCTTACATTTTATTATCTAAATGTCTGGTCTTCTGACCTGGCTACAGCTACATCTTGCTGTTTTCCAAAAACAGTTATTTGGATTACTGAGCAAGGACCATTTGTCTCTCGGTAGAAACAGACAGCAAAAGTCAACGCTTTTGAGTGAGTTAAGAAAACATAATTTGCAAACAGGGCATATAGCAAATCAAAAGAGGACATTGATAACCTGATTTATTGTAGACTCATGCATTACCTAGAGCCCAGTAAGTTATAGAGATGACCTGCCAAAGTTTGGTTCTCCTCTCCTTCCTGCCATGTGCACTGAGCTTCAGTGGTGGAGCTGAGCCATCTCATACATCAAGGCTGCAGGTGTTCAGGCAGGTTATATGGACAGCATTGAAAAATGTGTATTTGCAATAATTGTTCCAAATGTGTCCTATGGTTTGGAGTATTTTAGTTTTAATAGAGGCAAAAAGAGTGAGAAAAGGGTGTTTACTTATTGACAGAAAATAATTAAGGAATTGTTGCTCCTCAGTTTTTGTTAAGAAAGGCATGTCAGTTTTCATTCTTCTCTCTCAAGCTGAAGCCCATAACAACATCTCAGAAGTGTGTTTATATATCTATATATCTATATCTATATCTTTATCTATACCTATGTCTATATCTTTATCTATATACAAGGTGTGCCCATTCCTAATTGCTAACATTGTTTTACTTTCAAGATGTGAAGCTGAAGAAATTGAGTGTCAGGAATGTACAGGGGTGTCTGGTAGGGATGTAATAGCATGGCCTGTGATTAATTTAGTGTTTAGTCCTTTTCATGAATTAACTTTTTATTCAAGCATTTATTTCTTTCATAAACTGTTACTTTATAAAGAAAAAACACTTTCTGATTGCTTGGTGCAAGAGATTCCAATGTAAAATACAGCAAGGAATAATTCTATTTGGTGGCAACTTTGTGACTTCCAAACCAAATTCAATTTTAAAAATAAGATTATCTGTATTTCCAGTTTTAAATTTTTTATATAACACAATCCTTTTCTTATGTGTTTTTTTACCTTATCAGGCTGATAAATTTTGACTTTATGATGAACATAATAAAAATTATATATTTAACAAGTCTTTCTTAGTTAAGAATATTTCTTATAATTTCCTATTGGTAACCAAACTTGTTCTCATAATTTTTACCTTTTTTATCATGAACTGAATTGTGATTTCTTGTTGAGACATGAAACTTAAAATAATTAAGTTTTTCTTATTAGTCCAGAATCACAGTATACTATTTCCACTACAGTGGTAATGATCCTTTTTTTTTTTTTCCAAAATACCATTAATAAATGGTATTAAATTAAATTAATTTAAATTAAATAATAATTAAATTAATTATTAAATTAAACTTATTAAATGTGGTTTTCCATTATAAACATGTTTACCTATGCAGATTATTATTCTATATCCCTGTAGTTCTTCTTTCTGTATTAACAACCTTCACTATAATTGAACAGGTTCTTACTTCTGCTCTTTGTCATATTTTCAAGGCCAACATTTGTAGTGAGGGCCATCCCCTGCCAAGTGCTGACAAATGACCTTTAAAGTCAACGATGGAGAAAAGCACTGAATACATTCATGGCACTTTGCAGAAATGGGGATGAGGAGCCCACTTGTTTTGAAATTTGTGGTTGCATGAATACTGTCATTGGTATTTTCAGCCTTTCAAGAAATTTTGCAGTTGGTTTTTGTCTTACAATGGTGATGAGAGTCAGGAGTATGACAGTCTAAATCCAGAGATCCAGTATCAAGCTAGAATGCAGACCTGTGTTGTTTTCAGTATCTGCTGACAGAGCAAGCAGCAATGCTGAGGTGATTCTGTGAGTGGGAGCAGGTGCATCAGCACCTGCAAGTCCACAGTCGGATGGGGAGCAGAAGCCAGTGGTATCTGAAATACAGAGCAGAAGTCCTGTAAAGTATTGAGTTCAGGAGAAGAGCCCTGTGGAAATAGTGTTCCAAGTGTCACAGCTGAAAAATCCTTCTGCTATTACATTTTCTTCTGTCACTGAGGAGAGGATTGGAGAATCAGCAGAGCAACAGATTTTTCCCCTTTATAGTTTTTTGCTGTATAGCAAACAGCACTGGTGAGGTAAAACAGAGTTTTAATTCTCTTTTCTCCATTTCGTCTGTTTCTAAACGGATAAATACAATTACTTTTTGTCACACTAAATAAATGTACAGCTAGTCCAGGAAGCCAAATTTCTTTTGATCTGCAAAGTCTTGCAAGCTTTGTCACACAATTGAAGAACATACTTGTACATTGTTAATAGTAGGATGTTATACATGCATCACTTCAGCTTATCATTGCTGTGGCTTGTGAACTGACTCACAGCCTCTCTTCTAAAGCTGGACCTCCTGCTCTGTGATAAATCATGCTAAGAGTAGATGAGCTAATGCTGCTCCTCTGTTCTCTGGGAGCTTCTGTTCTATCTGAATGCTTTAACTATTGAGACCTTAGAAAATTAATCATGCTGTTGTGTGTGTATGTCTACGCTTGACTTTTGTATAGCATCTTCTTTCTGTTAGCCTCTGGCTAATTAGAAAACCTGACTGAGTCAGATTTAAGGCTCCTCTGGCAAGCATCCTATCTTTGACAGTGGCCAACAGCATGGCCTAGGGTAGAGGAATAAAATGGAGCAATGGGGCAATATAATTACTATCAAGAATACTCTTTCAGTTTCCTGCAAACAGTAGTTGAAGGACTTGCAGTTCTTAGCTGTGCAACTTTCTATTTTTGTAATATTTAGATGTTCATTTTTTGCCTCCATATTCCTTCAATTCCTGCCTCTGTTAATGCCCAGGGAAGGAATAACCTAGACAGGGAGAGTGGGTTAAGAGATCTAGCACTAACACTAGCTCTCAAATTGTGCTTCCTTGGAAGATCAGGTTCACTCGTTCTCCTTGTGGTGTTGTTTTGCTCATGCATGTTCATTTCACAGCTTTGCTGTCTCTGATATTCTGTCACAGGAGAATATACAACTGTGAAGTGCCTTATTTGTGAAGTGCCTTATTTTTTCTGGTATCAGAAAGAATTTCTCAATTTCATCTGGTTCTGGGGATTGCCTCTGCCACTCCGAGCAACACTGAAGTCCATCACTTTTCAGCCCTCTTTAGCAAGGTGACAGTTTTTCCTGATGTCCTTGGGCAGTTTGTGAACAGACACTGCTCATAAGGTCCTGGAAATTTAGAGCTGCAAGGGAAGAACAAAGTCCATGTGTAATAATAGGCCCTTTTCATTGCAGAACACGAGTTCTCTTTTGGATCACAGTTGTTCGGTTTTCAGTGCCTGCTTGAGTGCGTCACCGTCTGTCTGCTGAGTCAAGGCTAATGCACTTAAGCATGCGGCTGATATTGGCCCACATTTATTCCCATTGAAGTAATGCTTTGTAAAGAATTACTTGTAAGGATGTTATAGCTGGTGCTGTAAAATAAGAAAGTGTTTTGAATGGAACTAGTCTTGACTGAGATGATCCTTTCCAGGGAGACATAAATATGTGAGAAAGTAACCCTTTAATAATTAGCACTATAGAAAACATTAAAAAAAACGGCCAAAAACTCCACCTTAAGAATAATGTTCTGTGAGGAGGAAGGAAATGCTTGCTATGAGTTACTCTCAGTGAGTAACAGTAAAAAGTTCTAATATCAGCAACGAGAGCCAAGTTTTTCCATTTTTACTCTCTCTGTGTACCTCCATAAGCAATTCCACTTTAGGTTAATGGGAACTATTTAGTGAACTTCTTTGGATTCTGTATTAGGGCTTTTGAATATAAAGGAAGTAAAAACCTCTTTTGTTTCTAAGAACAGTTTAATTTTGTTTTTCTGTATTTATTGTTGATCTTGAAATATCAATTGTTTCTATATTTATTTATCATTTTTCCATATTTATTTTTAGCATTTGTCAGTTCCTAGAGTAAAATATTTTAAATTCAAATTCTATTCGATGCTAAAGTATTCTTGTATTGAATTTTTCCTGCCTACAAGAGATGCCAAGAGATGGCAATTCATAAACATTACACTGACTGCCTTTGTCCCCTTTTCACATTACTGGAAATCAGGAGTTAATTCTTTTGAAGTTACTGCACTTATTCAGGTCTAAATGTCTAATGTTCTAAGTGAGAAAGAAAAAAGGCCACAAAATCCTTCCTGGAGCAGATTAATGAATATTCAGGAGACACAACTGATTAATATGCTTCTAACCTAATGTGCTGTCCTGTAAGAACTTGAAAAACAATTGGTCTAAAATGACACTGTTTGACATCCACTCTGTCTCTGGACAGCTGGCAGTTTTATTCTTATAAAGGTGAGGACTCAGTGGGTAAAGCCCTAGCCTTTGATCTTCAGATCCACAGTTTTAAGAGACAAGGCTGGTCATTTGAGCTTAGTCCCGAGTGAACAGTCCACATCACAAAATGATTATACATAATTTGTTACTATTGGCAGTGTCTGTTCAGGAAAGGCCAAGGACTGAGCTAGCATGAAGAATGAATTAGCTCTTACCTTTTACATTTTATTTCCTCCCTCTCTACTGTTGTAATTTTATTATCCCGTCTCTAAAACATTCAGGGGATGAAATTATCATTCATTATAAGTACTAATACTTCTTGAAGATGAACTAAAATAGTCAATTTTTTTTTTATTCTAGGTGCCCCAATCAGTGAACATCCCCACCTATCCATGGGTGTTTAATACCCACTCATCATTTCTCTGCCAAGTAGTCAGATGTTTCTGAGTGCTTTCCAAAGCTTGTACTTGTGAAAAATCCTATTTAAATTAAAGAGGGTGAACTTTCCTAGTTCTCAGGCAGGCTTGCAGCTACATTTAAATTGGACTTGTATGGACTTCATGCTGCAACATTCTGTTTTTTAAAATATTATTTCCAAAAGGTTCACAGTTTGCATTACATCCTTCTGACAGTACTTGTGACAGGTATGTTTGATCAGCAAGCTTTCCTCATGTATTCGCTTCTCATTGGAAGCCAAATGTTTCAGTCTATTCACAGGTATTCACTCTAGGAAAATCATTCCAATCTGGTGCCTCATGGGGCACTGTCCACACCATCTCAGTTCACTTTGGAGGGATCTCAGTTCATGTTGCTTAATGTTTCTGTCAGAAAGAAGGACAAAGTAAGGTAAACTGAAAGAAGCCAGTAACTGAGCTGTTTGTGATTCTGAAAGACATTGTACCTGAACTCCAACTCTAAATTCCAAAAATGACCTTTAAGTGATTTGCACACACAATCAAAAATCTCTAGTTCACTTAGAATCTGAGTCCAGCTCTTGCCCTTTGGGATATCTAATTTTGAGGACACAGAACTGTAATTCTACTACTCAACACAGTATCATGGTGATGTAAAAAAGAGTGAAAGAGCTGAAAGCCAAAATACATCTTCTGAATCTATCTGATGCATGTACTGCCAAAATAATTTAGTGACAGACTTTACAGCTTCCATAGATTTTCCAGTTTTGCTCATATTTTCAATCAGATATTTTTGTTCCCTAGGAAAGAGTGGTTATCTCCCTAGGGAGGGCAAGTACAAAGCCAAAACTAAGATTGTAAGCATGGTGATCTTCAGGCCCAGAAATGGGTAACTGTGGTTAGAGGATGGAAGAAATGTTTTCTGCTGACACATATATTTCCGATGCAAAATGCATGGATCTGAACTATTGCAGATGCATTTCTTCCTGGTGTCACTGAACAGTACTTTCCTCCCATTCACTCTTCTCTGAAGCCTCAGCCTAGCACAAGTAGTAAGTGAATGTATTTCCAACAGAAATCAATAATTTGTCCTTTTGTCCCACTTTCTAGAAAATAAGATACTTCCTATTTCTTAAAGATGGTCAGTGAATGAACTTCTAAGCATTATCTGTAACAGCATGGTAAACTATATTTTTCCTGAAGGCTGCCTGCTATAAAATAATTTCATTTTTTTTGATAACTAGTTAACCATTCAAATAAATGAGAGTTTACACAAAAAATTCATATCTCATTAGAAAGAGCTTAGCACACAATAAAATGTAAAGTTTGAGTGCTGTTTTCTGATTGTTCCTATGCAAGCTTAGTTTTTAAAGGTATGTCTCCGTAGATATGGCAATATTTCTCAGAGTGTCTTCTAAATAGCTTGTTACTAGCCATATCACACAAAACTTGATACTATAGCATAGTGGCATCTCTGTATCTACTATGTATTATAGCATTGAGCATTTCAGCCTTAGTCGTTTTAAAATCCACTAGCTAGAAGGTCCCGGCATTTAAACGGTCTTTTTCGGCATTTGAATTGCATAATCCCTATTTGTGTGGATTTTTTCTAGACAACAAACTTTGTACTCAATTCCTGTGGGTAGGATTAATGGCAGAGTTTAAAGGACAAGCTGTGTGATCTATCAAAAAGTGTACATGCTGAGATCTTAGAAAAACATGACCACATTTTGTGTATTACTGTCAATTGGGGTGGCAAAAGGGTTGGATTGCAGCAGGGTCAGAAAGCCGGTAAGAATGAGTTATATATTGAATGCTGGCTGTGTGTAGGGTATGGTAAAAACATTTAAGAAAGAATCTGTACTGCAAGGAAATCACAATGCAGCACAACATCAGCTAAATAGTTCACAAAGCCACACTCAGAAATGATGGAACTCCACTGACATTCTTGAAATAGTTACTGGTTTAAATTTGGTTGATGCATAGTAGTCCATCTGGTATTTAACCAAGTTGGTGTGAGCTATGGTCTTGCTCAGGTAATTTTTTTCTCCTGTTATATTAGGAGACGTACATGCTAAGTAAGAGATAATTGCATGAGAGAGAGGTTAGGAATGGCATGGGAGAAGTCATGAAGATAAAATACCATGCATGTCTCAACAGCAAACCTTCCTGTTGATTAAGAAGTGGCACTGATGGTATCCTTGCTTTAATGAGACTTCAAGATGAGTGATGCACACACCAGTTCTTTTGTTTTTCAGCTCTTAGGCAACAGAATAGCATAATGGTAAAGTTCTTTCATTAACTTCCACTGTTTATTCAATATTTAGTGCTTTGTCTAGTAACTAATATATACGGTTAATTTGGGAATCGTGTCTATCCTGCAAGGGACATGACAAACACTGTACATCTCCCTCTATCTGTTGTTTGCTTTGCTTTCAGTTTTTCCATTTCAACAATCTTTTAACAAAGTCCTCATCTTTGGGATTTTTTTTGTGATTATTTCACTCTTTTCTACTAATTTCTGACTACCTTTAGTAATCAGACTAACATGGTTCTGTTCCCTGATTATTCTTTCCCTATACAATACTACGACTGTTCATTAAACCTTTCCTTCATTGTTTATTGGTCTGATTGCAGGCTGCTTTGTTAAACATTCTTCCACGTTCTGAGTTTTTACTCATTGCCTAATCCCATAGGTTTACTACAGTGAATTGTTTAATAAATCTGTCAGCATATATGTCTGTGAGGGAATACTCATTGCAAGCACAATGCAACAGACATAAGGCACAAGGAAAAGCAATGAAATATTACATTGCTTTGGTTGCACCTATGAAGTTTCGAGGAGTAAAACAATTCTCTATTTAACCATTATATCCCTGACAAAGGAAATCTCCCTATAATTTCCATCCTTACCTGATACAAAGAGCTTCTCCTCTCTTCTGATATGTTGTTGCAGGTAACTTCTGACGTTACAAATTGGAAGAGTCTAAGTGGTATAATTATAAGGATTTTTCTCCATCCAGTTAGAAAAGGAGTGAATTGCAAGTAGATTTTTTTGTAGAAAGCTATTCTTTTCCATTATGACAATGGATGGAATTTTAATTTTAAAGATACAAATAATATCATATATGTAGGTATGTGTTTTAAGGCTCTGAAAACTTCTCACAAGATAAATAATTTTAGCCTCAATACTGTTTGTGTGTTTACAGGCAGTTATTGAGATACAGAAGAATAAATTCACCTTTAGATATTATTTTTCAGACTAAGATTTAAATCCCACTTTCTCAAGGTGGTTATAGAAGCAGGTTTCTTTTCAGATATTCTTATAATTTGTATGTTATCCCATATTCAGCCTAGCACTTCTTAAAGAGAAAATGATAACAATAAATGGAATTTCCCATTCCCATTTTTAAAATAAAACCATTCAGCAATTAAGTTGTATTTTTTGCTTGTTTTGAAATCAGAAGTCAAATGAGAAGACAGTAGGAGAACTTTGAATGTGCTGTCCCTGTATTGTGTCTTCATCATAAGAGTATTGTTTCCCATGCCATCACTCACTCATTCAAGTTATTACCCCTGATCTAGTCAAGTCATCAAGAGCCTGTGTTAGAATTAGATTTGACAGAGTAAGCCTCAGTCAATGAGACAATCAATGAAAGGTGGATGCATTTTTGGGATGCCTCTGCATCTGCTGGGCTACTGTGTTTTGGATATTGTGCCACAATATTTCATGCAGTAAACTAAGATTTCTTTTTTGTCTTGATGCCTAAATGATCAAGCAGTTGGTACCTGTTTGGAGACTCAATTACAGTGTTGTTTCCTGCAATTGAACTTAGTGCCTTGCATGTTTAGAGGTTGGTTTTATGGTCTGTGGCCAGGACACTGGACTTGAATAGTTCCTTAACACCTCGTTGTACAGTCCATAAAATTGCTGCTTGGTTTCCTTATACAAGTGCATTTAAACTGTGATTGCACTATTATTTTGATATCAAGCAAACATTTCACAGATGAAAAGGACTGAACCAAGCTTTTCTGAAGGCAGAATAATGATAATTAATGTTTCTATTACTCTGTTTAAGCAGAATATATATTAAGAAGAAGACAGGTAATTAATCCCACTTGAAAGAAAATACACTACTCATCACTCATTTATGAATTCTTCAGTCTCTTCATAAAAGCAATATCTCAAAGAAAGGTAAAATACCTTAGGTACAATAACAGGCTAGGTCCTCTGGTTCTTATTTAGATGAAATTCGAGAGTATATTTTTCAGAGATTAGAGGATCAGGCCTGAGGACTAGCATTAGCTCAGTGAGAACTGAACCTATGTTTATAAAGCTGGGTGACATTTCTCCTATTGTCAGGCATGGTAAAAAAGTTTTATCTCAAACCAAAATGCTAAACCATACTATGGTATTTTTCCAACATCTGCGTAAACTTTACAATGTATTTCTTAATTGTCAATACAAAACCCCATTCACATTAGTTAAAAAATTGCAGATTGTTGCAGTAGAATACATTCTATTGAAGCTTAAAAATTTTGATTTTTCAAATTTCAGTTCCTGGACATAGTCTTATTACTAGAACAGTATTTACAGATTTTTTATATATGTTCTTTCTAAAACAAATCTCATATAAAGTCTTGTCCTTTTACTTTCACTAAATATGAAATATTCTAGAAGTCTGTAAAAAGCTAGTTATTTAGAAGTTTAAAATTCCTTCTCTTTTACAAATGTGTTTGCAGCATTATATAAATGCTTATTTCTTTGTGAATCATTAATGTTTTAAGGTATTTCTTTTCTCTGCTAGTGAAACTATATCTGTGGATTAACAGGATTGTTCACTGGAATTCATGTGGAAGCATAACTGCAGAAGCTGAGAAATGATCATGTTTCCTTTTAGTTCTCAGCAAGAGTAATTGAATGTTGAATATCTTACTAAACGCTGGACTGTGACAGTGTGTTAACACTCCGACTATCTCCTAACAGCAGGGCAATTATTTGCTGAGTGGGATTTTTATAAATCCCCTGGCAGTAGTATGTCCTGATAATTATGATGAAGTGCACTGGTCAGTGTTGATTCAGCAATCCCATCTCTAGCAAATATTTCATTCACAGCTCTCCTTCATGCTTTTACTTTTATGGTTTTTAAAGATCTCTTACCTCTCCTCTCAGCTTGCTTAGGTTTTTATACAAATTACAATGGAGCAAGAAAGGATTTTCAAGTTAAATCCCTATTTTGTTGAAGTCTTTTCTTTCTCATTTAACTCCTCATTAAAAGACCAGAGTGAGTAAGTAGCACTTTATTTAGGTTCTTACTGTGACAACCATTTGCACAAGCTTCCTCCCTCAAAGCTGGTTTTTTTTTTTCAAGATTAAATGACTGTTAAATTAAACATTTATATTCATGATATATGTTGATTATTTTGGTCATTCAGAGTTGATATGAAAAAGTGATTAAAATAGAGCATATCTTTATTATTGTTTAGTTAAGTTACAGTAAAAATATGTAAATATATCAGAATACACTTTCTATTGATTTAATGCTTACAATTTATCTTCAGCTCAACTTTGTCAATTTTTAATTTTGCATGTGTGTTATTATTTGCAACACAATAGCTATGCTCTATCTTAGAACATAATTGGTTTGCAATTTTTTACATAGACTTTAAAGCTCAGCCAAGAAGTAGGAAAAAAGACTAAGAAATAATTAATAAATTAAAGTTGCAGAATCTAAACTGCTCAGGATTTATTATACCACTTGGGATCACCTATCTTTTCCAATGAACTGTCTAGCATAGTCAACACAGTCTTGGTTTTCCCCTTCTACCTGCACGTTTTTCTTTCTTTTCTTCCTTCCTTATTTCAATTTCTTTTGCTGCTGCCTTAATTAATAGTTTAGCTTTCAAGGCAACTCCTTAATATTTTTCTTCTTTTATTCTGGAAAAAAAATTAATTTAGACAGAATGAGTTAACTGTTTCTCTCTGTATTGAAATGATAAAGAGGAAAATACAAAAGTGGATATTTTTTAGCACTGAGTAAATATAGCATTAGTGGTGGAAGCAATTCAGACTATAAAATCCCCAAATCTTTTCCTTGCTAATGTTTATTAAATTAATACTTGTTTCTTTATGATTTTTTCTTCCTTTATATTTGACCATTAATTATAAAGATAAGAAAATGATTGGGAGGAAATGAAATGATAGAGTGTTAGAAATGCAGAAGGATTCAAAATATTAATGTAATGCTAAGGATGACTGCGTAACAAATGGTACATTTGCCAGTATGCTTGACCTGACGCAATTAATATTCCAGGTCATGCTTGGGTTTCCATGATGGAAGGTCTGAGGCAGAGAATTCTAGGGGAAAATATATCTATTGTATAACTCATTTCTCTCTCTCACTCTTTTTCTTTTTTTTTTTTTCCCTGACGAGTCAGAACCATCATCTTAAAAAAAAAAAAAAAATCTCTGCTTTCACACCTCATTTGCCATATTCACCACTGGGCCACCATTCACCAGAAGGGCCTGATGTAGGAGGTCAGTAAGAAGCTATTAGCAGAGTCCCCTCCTGAGATTTCTTTGGTCTTATTGAGGTGGAAGTTAGCATGACAGTACTGCAAATAACTCAGCTGTAAGGTTTTTTAACAGTTAGCACAGATTTCCCCATAGTGTTTGTCACTTTAGAAAATTGTTCCTGGAAATGAGGTCCAGAAAGCTGGCTTTGACAGAGTCCCTTCTTAGTGTTGAGGAGCATGGGTACAGAAAAATGTGTCATTCTCCCTGTAGGCCAGAGGTACTTTTTTTGTAATCTATGGTAATATTTTGGAGTGTTACATATTTTCTTATGGATTAAAGGTGGGGAAAATATTGAAATCACAGTATGGGGTAATATCCAAGACAGATACTTTTCTACCATTGAAAAAGCAGTATTAAGTACAGTGGGTTTGTGATTGAGAGAATATTTTATCAAAGTAGGGAAAGAAAATGAAGTAATGCTTTTAATACATTATATTTGTCTCAAGAAGATATGCGAATGTATTAAGTACCAAAGGCTTTGATCCCCCAGATTCTTAGATTTGTGTAGACTGACAGCTCCCTGCAGAGGACAGAATGAATAGAGTATTCATCACCACATTGCACAGTGCAAGAAATTCCAAAAACAAGATTAAAACTTGCAAAGATATATTTAAAAAAGAATGGAAGCAATTCTTCCAGTGCTTGATCTAAACTGGAAAGTAGAATCAAACTCATCCCCTTGTCTCTCCTACCAAATTTTACCAATTTTAAATCTAGGCCTAAGCTTACCACAAACCTTGGAGAATTTAGAGTAAATTAGTATTAATTTTATCTGTTTAGATGCTAACTCTGTTGATTGCTCTGTTATGTGTCTTGTTGAATACTTCAACATATAAAATTAAAATGTAAAGTAATTAACAAGGATTGCTTGAAAAATCATAATTTAAATATGCACTTTATAATCAATTTTGACCCAGATCTTACAAAGAGTTTCACCTGTAGAAGAAGCAAAATCTTTTAAAGTGTCTGCTTGGCCTCTCTAAACTACAAATCCATTTTCATAGTTGATGTAATATCTGTATGCATTTAACCTGAGAGTATGTAAAAAAAGGGGAACAAAAGATGATTCTTTGTTAAGACACCTTTTCAGCAATAATAATTCCAAAGACACTGAATCAATGGATTTCCACATTTATTATGGCTAATTTTGGTTTCATTAAAAGTGCTAAAAGCTAATTTTATTAGTGCTCTTGGTTATATTCAGTAGCATTTCACAGTGTTTGAACCCTTTATGAACTATAGTTTTTTATTACTGCCAAACATTTAATCAAAGAAGCACAAAAGAGAATATGCACAGTATTTTAATAGAGATTGCAAAATGCAGTTTCAGAAAGCCATTTTACTCATGGAGACACACTATCTCTCAGTGTGACTAAAAGCAGTACCTAGACAGAACATTGATTTAAAGTTATTCTTGCATTTAATTCTTCAGAGGGAGAACATTTTAATTATTTCAGATATTGTATTTGTTACTTTCGAGTAACAAACCCAAATCCCAAACCCGTGTTATGCTGATTGAAATAATCTAATACTTTAAATTCTTTTTCAGTAAAAATAAATTAGTTTCTCCTCAACTGTAAAATGCTCTTCAGCATTTTAATTTTTTTTTTTTTAAAGAAAAGGCTTAAAAGGGGGTGTAAATTTTTGGAAGACTCGGCCTTGATCAGGATTTGCTACCAATCAACAAATCCATGCCTGCCAGCTTTAGAGAGTTGTTATTATGCCTTAGTGTTTTCTTTCAGATCACCCTGATTCTCAGTGATGAGCATGGAGATGTTTCTCTTCTGGACAATATTTAAATTCTCAGTGCCATTGTCACGTTCTATAAAATATGTGTTTCACAAACATACCATGAGAGCAGGATCTCTCCTCATGGCTGAGAACCTCTGCACACTTGTGGCATGTCTAGAGCACAACCTCCACAGCTGGGTATGGATGGTGTAAGAGGGAGTGGAAAAATGAAGCAACAACACAGTGAGCAGTTCAGTGAAATATGTAAAAAAGGTTATTATTTTTCTATTTACTGTCATCAACATAGTGAAGGCAAAAAATTAATTTGTTATAAGGTATGAAGATCCAAAGGCTGTGGTAGGACTAATGAGTGAAGATATATAATGACCATGGCATAGAGATGGTTTGTGTATCTCCAGCAAGGGATCTTATTTGCGTGAATCTAATGTAGTCCCTTTGTATGGAATTTGTGTTGACTGTGGCATTTTATATTTGAGAGAACTTGTGTAAAAAGTATATGGTGTAACTGCATTCAATAATTGTGGGGGAGTGCAATAAGTCCCAAGACAGCTCATGGAACATGTCTTTATGTAGTACTTACAGACCACCAAGTGGTCACAGGCAAAATTCTACTGGGCTGATAAGAAAATTGCAATATAACAATGCATGAAGTACTATGAAAATAATAACAGCATGAGGAAAATATGTAACTTTATGAGATGTTTATGTGAGTTAAGAGCCAGATCTGCAGAACAAAAGATTAAGTTGCAGCTGGACTTTACAGATCATAGGGATGGACCTGGAATTTCACATTCACTCCAGTGATTCTGCTCGCCTGCTGTTTGAAGCATGGATCTCTGCCATTCTAATCTGACATCCTGAAGAGTTGAAGGAACAACCAGAGTTTTTTTTGGCATACATATGTTTCCACCACTTACCTCTATTCATGTCCTCTTTCCCATTGCACATTTCGCCCATAAGTGAAATAGTTTGTAGGGTTTGCTCTAAGAGGGAAACAAATAACAGAGAACCAAAATAAATTGTCATTAGATCCATATAACTTAGAGGTGAGGAATGTAGCTCTTAAAATTTTGAATAGCCCAACACTATTTTGAATAAGCTAGCATCTCTGAATACTAATGGTCTATTAGACACTATGTTTTATATGTGCCTTATTTAATTGTTTTGACACAGGAAACTGGAACTTCCCAGTAGGATATGTTAATAAAAAATGCATTAGAGCTCACTGGGGAGAGTTCTGTCCTCTCAGCCCTAAGAGTTTAATACTTTATGAGGAGGCTGATGCCCTACACAGTTTTCTCATGGCTCCTCAGTAGTGCTCCAAAGGAGCAATACAAGATTTTAAACATTTACTCTTTTCCTTAACTTTTCCTTCATCTTGAAACCAATTTCTTTTCCTGCTACTTTTATTCAAGGTTTATTAGTAATTACAATTATGTTAAAAGCAAAGGACAATATATTATAACTGAGCAAGTTTACTTTGAAAGTTTTATTCTACCTTTGTAGAAAATATAATTATCTTTAAAGCAACTCTGTATCTTTAAATAAATTTTTGTATATTTTAATAATATGTTAACTGTTTTATGGGAAATTTAGTGGCTTTGTGCAATATGGAAAAGGAATTCTCATAATTAACAGTTCATAATTCATTCAGTAAACTCACATATGTCTATTTGGGAATTGTTTATATACAACTGATAAAATGCCTACATATATCGGTATGATTTGGGAACAGTCTGTCACATAATTTTGACTTGCCAGATATTCACAGATTGCTAATGATATAGATTACTAAAACAGAATTTGAAATGTGTGTTTTATATTAGTAATTGTTATACCACACTAGTCATACTAGTGATGTAAAAAAAAAAAAGCAGTATCAAATTCAGGGGCAAAGGTACCTTTTATTTTAGTCACAATTTCGAAATCATTGTGCTAAATTTTTGTTTTTCAGGTTTTCTGCTATTAAGTCTAAACACATTGTAATAGTTATTCAGGAATTTATTGTGGACATTTTTTTTTGGGAAAAAGCAATTACTGGGTTTTGGTATTCCAAAAATTCTCTTCTATTTCTCCTTAAGTAATGGCTGTTTTACTTTTAAAAGTGCAGCGGGTGCCACTGTCTGATTTTGTTGCTAATGTATGTAGAAATTTAAATGAGTTGAAGTCAAAGATAATCCCATTTTCTGCTCAGATTCCAGGCATCTACAATTCGCCATTCAGGAAATCCCCAGATCCAATGGAACTGCTGCTACGGAAGTCAAAGCCACTGACCCACAGAAAGCAGCCAGTGAAGAGCCCCTTTGCTGATGAACTCTATGGCTGGCCAACCTGTAAAGAGCCTCCAGCTTTTGTCACATCACTGCCTCTGCTACCTGCTGACAGACAGAAACCTCAGGTAACATGTTCCAGTGACTCTGCAACAGCTTTTGCTCACATCTTTTATCATAGATTATCATGGAATATCTTGAGTTGGAGCATGAGATCTGAAAATCCATTTTGTGAATATTTCTTTAAATATAAATCTAGTGCTTGCATTGAGGATATAAAGTCTTTGACACAGATTTGACTTAATGAAAAAAGAAATCTAGGTGTTACGTAGAAACAGGGAAATGTAATTCTTTATATGTTGTTTTTGTCCTTTGGGAAGAAAAGTGTAATTTATGATATTTCAAAGATATGACCTGATATAATTAAGTATCAATATTATGATTAATTAGAGCTAGAATTCTAAATTTCCAATCATTAAAAAAAAAGGAGAAATGAAAGGTGATAGGTAAAATTAAGCAGTTGTGATAAGTTTGTCCTCAGTTTGCAATTGTTTTCCATATGAAAACAGAGGCATTCTCTCAGTTCAGAATAGTTCTTGCTCTTGTGTACACTAGATGTGTGAGAGCTTTAATAACAAAGATTTCTACATGTTCTACTCCATCACAGCCAATTTGCCCAACTTCCATTATTAACTCTTATGGTCTCAATTTTAACTTCAGTTGATGTCACTGTATCTTACAGGTAGATTTTTTTCTGTTCTGTAAAGTAATGGACATCTGTGAGATAATGCATCAAAGCTAATGTCTCACAAGATGGCAAAACAGCTTTTGCCACCTTATTATCAAAACATGTTAGGAATGTGACCAATATACACAGCAAACAAACTTTTGAGAACTTTTTGTTTCACACTTGATGACAGTATGATGACATGTAGCTTTTGCCAGTAGGTGCCTTATACAAGTACTTTAGGGATAGAAATATTTTGTCTTTCCCACTGTTCTGAAGAATTTTTCAGTTTGCCCGGTCTACTGAATCTTCAACTTAGTTCACACATACACTTTCCATTCTGGTTTCACTTTGAGTGACCATCTTCAGAACCTCTGACACTTTTCCTTTCCTTTCTGTACTCCATTCTATATTTAAATTTCCTTATCTTTATCTTGCTTAGAAAGACAATATTTATAAATGAGTCCTTCTTAGCAACTTTCAGTGAACCTATCACCTATCTGCAGAAATGTAACAAATTGAGCAATAAGATTAAGATATATATATACATACATATATATATATATATATATATATATATATATATATATATCTCTTTAATGGTGTTTTACTCCTCTGAATCAACATTGCTCTCTACAACTCTCTGAAAGAGGCTGTAAGCCAAGTCCAGCTTGGTCTCTTTTCCCAGGCAACCAGTCACAGGACAAGAGGACATAACATCAAACTGTACCAGGGAAGGTTCAGGCTAGACATCAAGAAAAATTTTTTCACTTAAAGGTGGTCAGGCATTAGAACAGGCAGACCAAGGAGCCAGTGGAGTCACCATCCCCAGAAATGTTCAAGAAATGACTGCCCACGGCACTTAGTGCTATGGTTCAGTTTGACAAGGTGGTGTTTGGTCAAAGATTGGACTCAATGATTTTAGAGGCCTTTTACAACCATTATGATTCTATGATTCTAAGAAGGTCTGTGATTCTGTCATTCTAAGCAGGCCTGTGAGACTACCTCTGGAGAAGTAGAGGTGAGCCCACTGCTTATAACAGTAAGAATCAACTTCAACGCAGTTCTCCACCTTTGTTCTTCCCTCCTTGTGTTCTCCCTACCCTGACTGCTTGAGATTCCTCATAAAACGACCTCATTGACTCACTTTAGAATTGAAACAAAGTGTAAGCCAACAAGCAGTTTGGGTGATCAGGGAGCTTGGAGTTGACATAAACATTCCATTTTGGCTTTACCTCCTGGGACCAAGGGGGTTATGACAGTCCTTGAGCAGGATGTGACTGCATTGTCTCTCAGGAAAGAGGAAAGCTTTTGCCTTGTGAGCATGATGCAGGAGTCAGTTTTTAAATAAATAGGGAACTCACAGTTCTTCCATTGTTAAGGTGCTCTTGCAAAATTGCTTTACTGTATAAAAAGTATCTTACAAGCTTCTGCTTGGATTTGGAATATTTTATAGACCTTTCTAAGTTCTGACACATGCACAGCAGTCATGCACAGATAGCTTTTTAGAACAAACCAGAAGAGTTCTGTTTATTTTCTGCACCTCAAAGAGGGAATTTACTATATAATACTTTAATCCTTTCAGCACCCTGGGATGTACACTGTGGGGTAAATTTTCAAAGCACAGCGCGTGGATTTAGCTGCCCGACTCTTATTGATGTTAATGGGAGTCACACGGCTAAATCCCTGCACAACACTTTGACAATTTAGGGTTGTATGTCTAAGGAAAGGACACTGGTTTGAGCTGATGAAACAGCTGGAAATGAAAACCCATCAGAACATATGATCCTGAAAGTTGTCTGGTGTGACCATAAGAAATTTAATTACTAGATATACTTGTGTCCTCATTCTTTGTGGTAACACTTTTTGGCACCAAGCTTCCTTTTCTAATATCTGCCTGGCTCACTTGTTACTTTTTTTCAGGTATCTAAAATTTTTATTGCTCCTAGGTTTGGATATTTTATATGACGATGTCAATTATATATGTTTAAAAGAAAAAAAATTAACTATCTTTCAGCTTTCTCTTAGAGAAATGGGTATTTAGCATTTAATAGTAAGGTCTGTGTGTGTAAGATAGTGTATTTAAAAGAAAGGTTTTAATGATGCTTCTACATCAGTTAGATCTATCATTTTTATTACTGAGTTAACTAGAATTATAGTTTGATAGAAACATGGATAATGCTAAAATTAGTCATCTATTCATTAAAAGGTGTTAATAACAGAATGCAGATTACCATTTAGATCTTTTGCATGCTGTAATCTGTTGTGGAATGAGAACAGTGAGGAATGCATAATTTAATGCATATCGTACTTTTAATCACAAGTTTCTGATGTTATGATAAAGTAGTAAGAATGCTGATCTGCTAACCTTTATTTGGCAAACCAGTTGGTATCAAGAAGATTTATGCTACTCAGTACAAATTCCAAACATAGAGCATAGAGCTGTGTGAGTTTCCTTCAGGGTAAACATTGTTGGTTGACTCCTACCCTTGTTTTCCTAGCCTGACCTCCCCATAAAGATTTCCATTTTGAAGCAGGATGCCTGAAACACTTGCAAGCATTGTCAATTTGAAAACATTTTTAAAGAACCTATTTACCAGAGTTTCCACAAGTTTTCTTCCTGTAAAATGGAAATAGACACATGGACTTTTTAGAGGTCTTCGTTTAAGAGACATTCCTGAGGTCCCTATTACTAAGCAAATTTCTTCAAATACATTCTTCAGAGGAACAGGAACATCTTTTGGGAATGTTTAGAATTATCTCAGTATTCTAATATATATACTCTGCTTTCATTAGTGATGTCACAGCTTTTATTTTGAGGGAATTTGCTTAGTTACATCCTTTCCCCGCCTCCTTCTATTAGTAGTTGTAATTTTATTTAAACTATGGACTTTTTTTCCTGTATCTGCCTCCTAGTTAGATCTCAGAAATTAAAGATGGAGAAAACCTCTTGCTTGGATATCTGATTTGGCCATTGTCCTGGAGGAATATGAGTCAATACTTTTCAGTGAAGAAATAATACAATATTCTGAAAGATTACTTTTAAAAGCAAACATATTTTTCATGGTGTTATTTGGTAATAGTACTTGTCTTTCTTCCTTCCTCCATATGTCCACTTAATGCAAACATCTTGTAACAGAATATTCAATTGTTATTATAAGTTTTAAACTTTTTTATAACTTGATCATCAGGTTATATATTACTAGAACACTGTTGATGAGTTTCAATGACCTGTTCTAATCATGATTAGTCTCTCATGGGCAGTAGCACTTTTCATTCTTTTTTAAGACTTTTGTGTTCTTTTAAAATGAACATATTTTTCATGCCGATTATGAAAACAGAAGCAAGAAAATATCTGCAAGGAGTGTAAATATTATGCTCATTTGCTTACTGGGACCTTTAAAAAGATCTCCAAATCTTGGTACTGTGCCTTTAAAAGTAAAGTTCCAATAAAAATCCATTAACTACTTTTAAATATAGCAATCCTCCTGTCCAGCTGTGAAAAGTACTAGATGATACTTATTTGCCATTTGTGTTATTTACGGTCCATGACTTTTATGGTAACTGGTTCCTATTATTGGTTTCTATTAATGTAAAACATAAGTGAACATAAATGAGGCGTGAATCATTTCTTTTTATTAGCCCCACAGTCTTCACTCAGTGCTTGCAGTAACTCCAGCTGTGACTTGTTAGTGATAACCTATTTAAAGAAGGATATCTTTAAGAATAAAGGCTGTGATTAGGATTCTTTGTCTGTTCATAATTTCAAAAGGTTTTACTAGTTCATTGCAAGATCAACAATGATGAAAATAAAAATTAATTTTAATACTTCTAAGCCCAGGCTTGCCATTAAAATGCCATGAGTGACATGGGCACTAATTATATTCCAGGTAAGTTCTTAAGGGTTAATACTAAAAGTGAGACATACAGGATATGTCACTTCAGCAGCACAGGAGAGGACTTCCTGCTGCTATTTATCCATGTTGTTAAATGGTAGATATGGATACAATCAGTTATTAAACAATATACTCTGGAAAAAAAAAAGACAAAAGACAATTACAAAGTTAATGTGAAATTAGACCTTTCAGAAATGGACTATATGCTTATAGTACTGAAGTCATGTGTTTGAATTCTATTAGAAGAATTGTACCTTAAGCCATACATTAAGTTCCCTTCCAGTTGGGTTTATAGTTACATTGAAAAGAGCATGTTCTTTAAAGTTTATTCTATGAAAATTAAAATACTTAATTTTTCTGCTTAAGCAGAATTTAGATATAGTTAATGCTTGTTTTTTTATTTCACCAATATTTTTTCTAAGTAAAAACAATGTTTTCCTAACCAGTCTCAACAATATATTTGTTTAAAATTTTAAGTATTTATTAGTAGTTAAATAAATTTGGAGTGCACTCTCTTAGAAGCTTTAGAATATGTTATCAACCTTTATGATATTTGTAAGTCTCTGTCAAAATGAACAGTTTTAATTATTTAGGGAGACGAATCTTGCTACACTTCCCAAACATTCTGTGTCCTGTTTCATCAGCAATCTGACATGAATAAAAGAGGCAAAGAAAAGAACTAGAACTGCAACTGTAACCCCAACAGAGCACTTGTATTACCCTACACCTTTCAGGGGCCTTTCCGTGATCCTGCTGAAGTGCTGCGGCAGCGCTACAAGCCTTTGGAACCAACCCTGCGAGTGAGAGAATCAATGTATTCACCACCAGCCAAGGCCAGAGAGCCAACCCGAAGGGAAGAATGGAGAAATCCCATCCATGACAATAAGTGAGTTCTTTGGTTCTTATGTTGTTTGAAAATGTTTCCTTTATTCCATTGCTTTCAGAAACCTTTCATGCCTGACAAAATGAAATGTCAAGCCTGACAGCTTACTAGAAAACATTTTATGTATATACTTCTAAATTCTGTGTCCTCAGATTATAAACTGCTCAGGGAAGAGACCCTATCTTGTAATTGTGTGACATGTGCCACCCATATCTATGAGTGTCTAAAAGAACTTGTAATACTAATAATAATATGTGATGCAACAGATGGCTTTAATAGGGAATAAGAAAACAAACAAATGCAAATTCTGTCTTGCCACATGCACCTATGGACCCTGCCAAAGAAAAAATACTGTTTCAGTCTTCATATTCTGGGAGCTTACTGGTTATGGGAGGAAAAAATGGTATTGCATGCCAATGAGACTTGTTTTCTCTCCCAGAAGAGTACCACAGCTCACTTGGAAGGGGAGGGAGCATATGTTGCATGTTAGAACATGATGCAAAATCTAGAATAATCTTTGAAGCAGTTTGATTTCCTAAGCCACAGCAGCTGCAATAGTGTCAGACAAACCAGATCTTTTCCATAAAATCTCAAATACAGGCATAATCCACCCCAAAAGATTAAAGGTTCTGTCACAAAAGATTTAAGACTGTGGCCAAAATATTTCCTTTTTTTATTGGCATGATGGCTGTTAAACACTGTTTTATCCAATCATAATAAAAGCCTGCTAACTCACTTTCTCTGGCTTTGTAGTTAACTAGAAAAATAATTATGTTTTGCCAACCTTTTCCTTGAATTCACTGCTCTTGGCAATCCTTTGGTCTTTCAATACCAGAATTCAGGACAGAAGGGAATCACTTTTCCTCATGAGCAGCCTGTGATCCCTGGCACATGATGTTTTGCTATTTTTGAACTGTTTCATGCTTTTTTATCAGCTCCATATTGCTATGTGTCAGCTTCAGGACTGGGACTTAAGAGTGCCAGAATCAATTGTGTTTACATGGTTTAACTTCTATGTTTTTATTGTTGGACCATTTCCCCCAATTTAATATTAATAGTATCTTTGAATGAAAATTCTATTCAGAAACAGATTTGAAATTAAAAAATGTTTTATTAAGACTACTTTTTCACATTTGGACAATGTTTTTGGTGGGGGTTTTTTGTTTGTTTGTTTTAGTGGTTTTGTTTGTTTGTTTGTTTATTGAGAGATAACATGTTTTATTCCTTTCATACCAAAATCATAACTGAGTTCAGTTACAAGTACAAATGTACTCCCCTTTTCTATTTCTCTCTGTATTTTTTCGTGTATTTGTGTGAGGTGGAGGAAACAGCTTAATTTTCACATCTCAGCATAAATTTCTGCTTTTTTAATTTTCATCTTTATATCAGATTTCTGCTGGTGAAATGTAGAACCCCTATTACTAGGTAGTTATTAATACTCTAACTCTTATTTAAAGTGTTTTCATCACTGAATTAGTTGTGATTGATGCATTCCAACTGAGTATAGAATATGTTCTTCATTTGTAGGCATGACTACATTGCCCAGTCTTTATTTGATGAAGTTTACCCTAGACATTACTGTGTCAACACTTTCAGAAGGTCAGACCTTGCAATAAATGTTTCACTGACTCTTCAGTGAGGGAATTGTGAAGATTTGGTCTTGTACAGTTTAAAATTGAAGCCTCCAGCTTTGGTAGATATTATTTGATATGGGGTCTTTATTTACCTTATGGGTAAGGAAGCATTTAATAACATCCTTAATGCACAGAAGCAATGTCCCAACAATCAATGATTCTCAGCTTCGTGCACACTAAATGCAGAGTGTATTATACATTTTCAGGCTGTGATCATTCCATTTGTGCTTCCTATTCAACCAGCCATGCAAGGGTCGCATCTGTAACCTTGAAAAGGTGATGACAGAGCTGCAGGTCATCAACAGGACTAATGCTCACTAGTAATGCTGCAGCTGCTGCATGGGAGGTTGGTCTCCAGGGAGGAGCCAGCAAAGGGTTACTCAGATTCTATTTTCTCAGCAGTGTCTATTATGATTTGACAAATTTCTGTTTCTTGCTATGTAATTGTGTACTTTGGGACTTTATTTGTTCCTGATAGTGCTTCCTATGCTGATTATTCTCCTGTTTTAGAAAGTAAGGAGAGAATAAGCAGCAGAAGTATGTGGCATTTGTTGAGAAAGCTTGTGTAAATGAATGACATTTACATTGATATGTATATGTCCAGAGTATGTATTGTGTGGGGTCTCTTAAGACAGAAAGATTGTTGTCATGTACCTGAAGTTTTCATCAACATTCAGAATTCTCACACACTTCTAATTATTATTGGTTGTTTACAGGATGATAGGATGAGCGTTTCAAGCTGTAAGAAACTTCTTGCTTTTGATAAAATACACAAAAAATTTGGAAATGCTGTGAGAGAGTTTGAGGCTGGCAGAAGCAGTACAAATGAAACCAAAAGAGAATATACTGTGCTTACTTAAAGCAACTGCTGGAATTTCCTTTTCTGTAATGGAAAAGCAACTGGGTAATCCAGCCTAATAAGAATGATTCCTTTTTCCAATGTAATTGAAGCTGTTACTACCTTATTGTGCTATTTTTCATACAAATGAAGTAATTTCCCCCTCCACTTGGATAAGAATGACAATTGCATTCCTTTGGGATGGCCACTTAATACAGTGTCTAGTTTGAGACACCAACTGCTGGATCCAGCAGATTTAGAGGAAGCATAAAAAGTTCTTTCCTCTGTTGTGTGCAGCCGCATGCTGACCTAATTTTCCAGAGAAAAAAATGTAAATTATTTTCATTAAGTTTGATGAAATCTGTCTCATATAATATGCCTCATACTTCGAAGTATACTATTAAACATCTTTATGAAGTCAACAAGCATCAGAATGACATGCAGTGTAGTAACAGCAATAGTGTAAGGCATGGATTTCCTAATTTATTGTAGTCTTCTGGTGTGATATCAGAAACATTATCTCAGCTTCTGGCTCTGTCTGTGCTCAGTGCTGTTCTGGAGATGCACAGCCTGGTCCTGGTCACAGTGGTTCTCTAGTGTGCAGCAACGTTTACACATCCTGCCTCTCCTGTGCTGTGTGAATACAGCAGCACCCAGCTCCTCATGGGCTTATTTTCAGCAAGATTCTGCTTTTCTTTAGAGCAGCTGAGGTGCTGCTGTGCTGCCCTGTGCTGGGCAGGACAGATACATTTGCAGAGAAATTAGTGACCTACATAAGCTCTGTACTTGGAGAGCACCAGTGTTATGAGCTGCCTGGTATTAATGGTAAAAAACTTAAAATCCAAGTCGCTTTAGGATTTAGAATTTTTAAAAATCTTTTAATTCCTAGAGTTATAAAATCTTTTAGTGTATTTCTGACTTAACTACAGTGAAAATGGCTACTACATTTTTTGTCGTACAAACACAACACATCTGAAAACTTTTTTCAAATTATACTTAGTTTGTCATATGCTTTGCAACTTCAGCAATTTGCATATTTTCCGGACTGTTATTGTATTATGATAAACAGGGATTATCATATATTTTCAGATAATGTTTTCTTAACAATTCAACTTCTATTTGTAACTCTTCCATTTATTTTAATTACTAGCACAGTGTGCAACATTTATTAATCAGCAGAGTCTTTTTAAGTTAAAATACTAAATTAGCTAACCCCATTAACACAGAATACTCCAAACAAGCAGTAATAGGAGAGGTAGTTACTGTGCAAATCGTATTAAACATGCGGGTGCTCTAGGGCACAGTTAAGCATGATTACCCTCTTTTGATCCAGTATTCCTCTGCTTCTTCCAGCTAATTTCCACTGGAAATTTACAAAGTAGCGCCTTCATTTTTCCATCTTAATTTTTCTAATGAAGTTCTGGTACTTTATAACACTGGGGATGCAGATAATAAGTCTGTGTATAATTAAGAAGTTCCAGAATTTGCTGCAGAAGAGATCTCTTTTACTTCCTACAGGAACTAGGCTGTGCTTTTTTTGCCACTTTACATTATCGCAGACAGGAGTTAAATAAAAGTGGCCAGAGAATATTTAGATTTACTGATGTTACAATCAAAGTGATTGATACTTTTTCAATAAACCGTGTATTTAGTACATTACCAGAAACAATATTTGTACTAATGCACCCAAGCAGGCTTCTCATGGCAAAAACGGTGCACTAAAGATAATATCGTTAGATATGCTAAATAAAATATTCCATCTTTATTCTTGTATCTAACACTTTGATTTTAATACACATGCATTATAAACTAAATAATGTCTGCCCTGCTGCAGTTGTTTTCTATGGAAAACCATTATGCTTCCTTCTTTGTTCCCCAAGTGAAAAGATTGGATTTGATGAAAAAATTACTTCAGGTATAATCCAAATTTGAAAGCTTAAAATTAATGTTGTGTTTTATTAAAGAAAAAAAAGAAGATAAAATATTCACAGATTCCTGATAGAGAAGCGTGGCATGTTTGGAGCTAATTGTTCATGGAGTTCTTCAAAGTGAGATAAATTTGAATTAAATCAAGGCAACAAAGAATTGAATTGCTATTGTATAAAAACACTTTAGATAAAAATTTAACAATGTCATAGAGTTAATATTTTGCTGGCATTTTTCCTGCTCAATTGCAAAAATGTACAGTACATACAAATGTGAAAGTTTGAAAAGCCATATAACAGTACTCTTTTATATTTCTAACTGTGCCCTGGAAGTGCAGCATGTGTGACAGTCCAGCAGTAGACCTGGCAGTTCTTTCTCAGAAGCCTAGGTGTGTTTTGAAGCATTTTTGGGACCAGGATCACCTGCTTGCTCCAGTAGACTGCTGGGATTTTGCCTCTTGGGCAGGTTCAGAGAACACACTGAGGGACCAGTCTGGCTTTTTGTGGCCATTTAAATTTCAATAAAAAGTCACTGCCCCTGTCCTGTGTCCTATTGGTAGGTTCCATACAGCATTGGGACACTGCTGCCCAGCAGTCAGTGATGGACCTGAGAAATTCTCCTTCCTGCTTGCGCTGCTGTACTCCTCTCACACTGCCATAGGCACCAGAAACCAGCTCCTGCTGCTGCTTCTGTCACCTCTGTCAGCCCAACTGGAAAACCTTCAGTATCTAAAAGGCTTTTTCCATCTCCTGTCAAAATAGTGAGAGAGATTGTAATGAAAGAGGCAGACTAAAGGGAAGAAATGGTAGGTGAGGAATGTAGGAACAAAAATCATGGAGGGGGACTGTAAATGTGTGAGGGGAAAAAAAGGATTAGAAAGATGAAATTAATAGTAGAAGGAAGGTCCAAGACCCGATGAGAGATAAAACAGTTTTTATTTTTGTTAGCAACAAATATCTATGGTGTCTTTGAAATTTAAATACCTCTAGGAGCTGTCAGGTCCTTGTTTGGCTACTAAGTGAGAATTCTAGGTCTTTTTGGGCTAATTAGGTTGAATATAGCGGGGTCCTGGCAGCTGTGCAACTGGCCTTCATCACCAGTGACACAGCCAGCCTTGGTCCTGGTCCTTCTCAGGTTATCTATGAGTAGGAGATCTACTGCCATTCTTAGTTTCCCATTTTTAGTTCCAACCCTTTCACCATTTTGATTGTATTCTTTGACATATTTCTCATTCAGTCTAATATTAAATAATTTTTCATTTTTCAATATATTTATTTAGGGAACATTAATTATTTAGGGAAAATGAAACCTTCCATTAAATAATCTTTGGGGAAGTGTCAGCTTATACTGATTTTTTCTTATAGCCCAATAAAACATCAATACAGAATTTAATTCTTCTTTAATTGGTACTTCTGTCTCTGTCATGTTTACTGAAAACCTTTAAGAATTTCTGAATTTACACTTAAATCAGAAGGAAAAGCTGAATACTAGATGTAGGAATAATGAGTGAATGTTTTGAAATCTAAAGTATTGAAATCTAAACTTGTACAATTGATAATGGTATCCTAACATTGTCTAAATTTAATGTTCTTCCATCACTCTCTTCTGTCACTTTCAGAGCACATACTGTCATTAATTTTGGGAAAAGCTGTGTCAGGTGTATACAAAGAACTACAGAACATAATACCATTACTGAAGTATTTTGCAGTGCTATTACTTCTTGTTATTATTATTGGTTGGGGGGCTATAATGACTTTGGTATTACTCCCATTAATTTGGTTACCCTACTTAACATGAAAACTTGTTCTAATTCTTTTAATTACTTATTCACATAATGTAAATTCTCAAGAAGACACTGAATTTACAAGCATGTGATCCTTTCTTGTTGCTAGAGCATCATCACTTTAAAGATCTGCCCCCTGACTCTGAGAGCAGAACTGCAACAGAAGAAAAAGCTTCTACTTGATATCATTATACCCTATTAAATTTTTGTTCTTTCATTTAAAAGCAAATACAGCTAATTGTGTCTCAAAGTGTTAATTTTGGGGTTCTTTTTAAATCATAGTAGAACCTACATTACTCTGAGATTTTTTTTTGCTGAAAAGACAAAGATTAACTGATCCACAGGAAAATTAAAACCTCTATGTAGAATTTTTTTTAAGGAAAATGATAATAATTTACTTCTACCTTCCTCAAGATATTAAAATTATTTTGTGTATAAATTTTACAGACATGTTATTCATATTAAATTATGAATGCTATGGCTCAACTAATTTCTGTGCATATAAGGGTAAATCCCAAAACTGCAAGCCTTGTCTTCTCAGCTATCCAATCCCCTGAGAAAGCCAATTTTCTTTCATGTCTGAACAAAAGAAAAATGTACTATTAAAATGCAATTCAGAAGTGATAAAAACTGCAAGTGGAGCAGCCGGCTCACAGCACCTTCGATGTATTCTCTGGGACACTGGGGCCACATTAATTTTTGTGTGTGTGTGATGTCCATCCCATGTGCAAATTAGCATTACAAGTACCCTAATCTGTCTTGTGTGAGGGTGTCTTTTCCCATGAGTATACACATGCTACTATAGCTTTTTATTATTTAAAAGTCTGCTAACTCAGGGTTTTCCTTTCACTAACTTTACATGGCATTTGTTTGTGGCACATGATAGAAGAAGTTGATACAGCTGGAAAGATTCTAAAACCATTTCTTTTTATGAGGTGGAAAGAAAGAGAAATAATTTTAAAAACACTCAAAGAATTGTTGATAAATCAGTTAGTCAAAATAAATAGTTTTCTGCATCTGTATCAGCTGAGAGATGAAGAAGGGTATTTTAATCCTCATTTTTATAAAAATTTTGTTTGCCTAACTCTTATAGGGACTCTGGATTCTGAAAAGCTTTCAGCTAAGGAAGCATTCTAATCAACTGTACTTCTTCATGATATTTAAAAGTGATGTTTTGGACTTCTGAAGCATACCTTCTTAATTTTACTGAATAATATTTTTTCTTAGAATTAAGAACACGTGTTGATTTCTTCACAATAACAACAATGATAAACTTAATTCCCAGTGTTTTACATTATAGTAAAATGTACTTGTTTGCTCTTTTGACTCTTCTGGAAACTGAAATAGATGGAACTAAGATGTGTTTGTAGGGTGTCTTGCAGATCTTCTATATACGAGATCTGCAAGATGTTTTTCACTTTCCTTTGTATAGTTTGCTATGGAACCTACCCAAAAAACCTGTGGTTCTCCCTGACAATTAGGGACATCCATCTGAAAACCCCTTCCAGCAGGTAGGGGGCTTCACTGCTTGCTGGCATTATATAAGAAGCAAGTCCATCATCATTATTACCGAAAATGAAAGAACCTGGCTCAAAAAGATTGCTAATTAGGACATAATTATAACTTAAAGTGTAAAGTACACAGTCTGTGAATTCTAAAGAAACAATTTCTCTGTTTTGTGGTTTACAGATATGCACGAGTTTCTGTTCTGTTAAATGATAATACGGTTTATTTAGCTTTGGCTATGACGTAGCAAAGGATGCCTCTCTCCAGAGGTGTTCTCTCTCCTCGTGCACGGGGAGCGCCTGCCACTGGTAGCTGGCACAGGCTGCACTCTCTGCCAGGACCTGAGATATCAGCAGGCACCTCCCAGCAAAGGGAACCCTGATTGTCCTGCACATCCCACCAGCTGTCAGTGCAGATACACACAAAGTAATAATCTACTAATGCAAGTGAACAAAGTTAGATCCTTGTGGAAAAAGTCTTCATTCTATCCTGTGGAAACTCATTGTCTCTTTGCTCCAAATTTAATCTGAACAAAGCTGCAGGAGAAATTACAGTAATCCTCTCACAATACTGAGAGGGAACATTAAGGAAGTAGTGAAAAATATCAGGAACATGTGTCCATGTCATCTCCTGCAGCATTGATTTACATCAGTCCTGTGGCATCTAGAGAAGAGCATAACTGATTCCAAAATATTCTTGAATTTCAGATTTCTGCCATTTTCTTCATATCATAAAAATTATGAGAAGTATGAGCCATCACTTTTTAAGTCAGGCAAATATGGCCAAGAAGCTTATGGAACTAAATATTTCAGAGAAGTATACCCTAATAAGTGGATAGCAGACAAGGTAAGTCACTGCAAAATCAAGGATTTATTTACTTTTTTAGGTCGCTGTTTTATTAGAACTAAGTGAATTTCAGTATCATCCAGAGATCATGCAGTCCAACAGGATTCTTTCTAGCATGTTATAAAATCACATAGAGCTGTGATGAGTTGTGAAATTTGCTTGACTCTCTGGTAAATTCAATTTGAGGAAATTCGACACCTGTTGGTCCTACAAGATCAGGATTTAAGACCCTGATTAAGTAAAGCCTCAGTTATATGTATTTTCCTAAGTTTCATTCTGTTTGATTTGCCTTTTCTGATTTAGGAGAGGTTGTATATTTACTCTTACATATTAAGATAAACTTCAGGAAATTATAGGAAAACCTGATTAAAACAACACAATATTTTAGTGCTTACATTCTTTGGCAAAATCTTAAAACTAGTGCAAACTTGTTTTTATTTTAAGATGACCTTGTTAAATTGACTGCTTTGTCAGGAGCATCTCATATATGCCTGGTTTTGTAGTGCTGTAAGAGGTAATTTTTCTCAGAACATGAGCTTGTGTAGTGTTTGCATTATTTCTATTTGTATTAGGTACCTTAATCACTTTAAAATTTCTGAGTACAAAAAGGGTAGTGGACTTTGGCTCTGTGCTGCACTCTCTACCATTACAGTTAGGGGACTGGAGCAAATTTGTAGGAGGAGAAGCTGAGACAGCTGGAACACTTCAGTCTGGAAAAGAGGAGGCACGGGGGAGATCTTATTAAAGTGCATAAACACCTGATGAGTGCAAAGGAAGAACAAGACCCCAGACTTCTCTCAGACTCCATAGTGTGCAGGACAAGTGTCAATGAACACAAGCAAAATGCATGAAATTCCAGCTGAACACAAGAAAACACTTTTCTTTTTTCTTTTTCTGTGAGGGTGACAGAGCACTGGTACAAGTTGCCCAAAGAGGTTGTATAATCTTTATCCTTGGATATATCCACGGTCTAGGCAACCTGCTGTAGCTGAGTGTGGGGGCTGTAGAGGGTGATCTCAAGAGGTCTCTTCCTACCTAAACAATTCTGGGATTTTGTAAGATATGATAAATTATTTCCTTGAAAGCAGTTTAACCTTTAAATATACAGCAAGTTCCAAGGAATCTTAGTTTGAGAAGGAACATTTTTAAAAGATTTTTCCTCAGAGCTTTAAGGTTTAAAAATGAGCTGAGATTAGAGTTTTGGTATTTCAACATACATAAATTATATCTCCTTGGAAATAAAACATCAACAATCAAACAAACAGATTTCTGAACTTCAAAAGCAAGGAGTGGAAGATATGACTGGCTGAAGTCCCACAGCATAAGTATGATTTATAAAAAGGACCTAAATGTCTTATTTTTGTACTCATCTTGTCCTGTAAAGACTTGCTTTTCCAGTTCTTAGCAGTTCTTGCTCAGGCTCAGATGATGATATCAAAAACCTTAAGATATTTGTACTGTATATCATACCACACATATATAAACTATGGGCTTAGTGAAAAAATCTCACTTTACTTGTGATCTTGGATAGATATCAGCCTAAATCTCTGGCAGTGAATAGCTGTATACATTAACCCAACATGACACAGAGCCTTCCCACCCCAATTCTAAATCAATATGAAGCTTCCATTAGGAGCCCCTTACCCCAGCAGAGAGATGAGAGGAAAAAAGGGCTATTTATGACATACCTACTGCTTTAATGGGTCATTATGATCAGGAAAAAACCCAAAAAGAACCACAAAACCTCAAGCTCCTCATGGCATTTTAATGGGAAAAGGCTTATACACAGGTGTGAGGTCATACTTTCCTAACTGTTAAATTTAATAGAACTCTGTGTCCCTTTCTTATTTCTAAGCTCTATGAAAACTTTGACTATATCAATGCAATGAACAAAATTATCTGTTCTAATGAATCACAAGACTGAAGAGCATTTAAAAATACTAAAAAAAAAAAAAAAAAAGGATTTTTGTTTAGTGCCTTGCCTGCTGAACACAACCCTCATTTGAGTTTGCCACAAGGTTATATTTTTATAGATGCAACCTCTATTACAGCCTGAATAACTGATAACACTGCCATGATCTCTGTTCAGTTTCTGACAATCTTATGCTAAACAAGTTTCTTGTGTTGTTTCTGGTAAGACTGGGTAAGGTCTTCCAAGGAGTCTAGTCAGTGGTCAGTTGATCAGTGACCCGTTTGAGCTGCTGAGGTATTATTTGATGTTAGTTTATATATTAGCTGGCTTTTTTAATATTAAATACAAAAAGTTTCTTTGTGGCTGTGTGTGTGCACGAGTATGTCCTAGTAGTATTTTCCTGAGGTTTTCATGTGTTTATTACTATGCAATTTAATTCAAGTCACAAAAAGATTAGTATGTAAATTATATAATTACTTTAGAAGCAAAATGAACAACAATGAAAAATATTACCTTGTTACATTTCTTCTGGAAAATGAAAGGATATTAGCATAGCCTTCCTCTAAATATAATAATTACCATATCTATGTGAGGAAAAATTAATAGTTCTTTTTTTCATCTAGTTATGATCTGAAAATTTTATCTCACTCTGTTTACATTTCAAAGAAGTTTAAGTTAAGGGAAAAAGTGTTCTGTTCTAATTCTTCATTATAAATAAACAAGGAATAGAAATATTATACCTTTAATTAAACTGAATCTAATTAGTTTACTCAGTAAATCAATATAAAACATAAAACTGCTTACATATTTTAAGTTTTACATTATCTATCTAAATACATTGGAATGCCTTTGATAGAATTAGTGTAAGAAGTTTCAATATAAAAAATTTACTAGTCACTAGGAATTTGATCTACAATGATAGGTTCCAGTGTAGATGGACAGCCAAGGGATCAAATACACTAACTATAGTCTTTCAGCTGTCAAAACACTCACATATGTTCATATTTGCTGAGGCAGAAATAATAGCTTACAATCTTTAATTGGTATTGGAATTAGTTTGCATATGCATTTTAGAAAACTGACTTTAATGTTTTCTTATTTGTAAAATTCAGGAAGTGATAGTTTAAGATGTTCCATTCTGATAGATTCTTCACTCTGATGCCTTATTATAGGTGAATTACAGTACAACTGAATCACAGCTTCATTATTTGCACAGGCATTTTGGCCCGAAACGGGATTTTATTATCTACAAAGCATAAAAATACCCAGGACTGCAAAGAATTAATTTAGAGAACCTAAGCATATTGCACAGAACATAAAGTTGACCTTTACCGTCTACAGCTTTTGGAATGGAGTGGGATGTGGAACACATCGTAGATTTAATGTGGCACAACGCTGTCTGCAGAAACTTGGGTGGGACTGTGACTGCCTGCCCATTGCACCCGATGATTGAATCTGCTGTCACTAGCATCCTGATAATAATGAACATTCAGCTTAACGACCGTGATTATGATTATCATAATTGATGTGCAAGTGCAGTGTGTGGGGATCATTACAGCTGAACTGTACAGCAGAGAAACATGCCTTCGTTATAGATAATTTTACTTTTATGCATTGATTGGGATAAAATATGCTTTTCAAGTTCAACAGGCCAGCTTGATACAATTTTAGTAAGATTTCTACATGTATGAATTGATGTTTATGAGCTTCCTGCAAAACATTCATTCTAGCTGTTTGTTTTGAATTGTTTCATTCCATTAATAATGGGAAATAATGAAATAATTAGATGTTGTCTAGTGGAAATCACTTATAGAGTATTGCCAGCATTAATCAAATATCAACTTAAAATAATTCTGCTTATCATGGCCTTGCCTGGGCTAGGAAACATAGCTCTTGTAATTCACCACCAACACAATTCTACTTCTGGTGGAGCAATGGAAGCAGGTGTGTGGTCAACACTGCTGGCATTTTCCCACTGTACTGTGTAGCCATTAGAGCAGGCAATAGTTGTTCCATATATAAATTATATCACTTCTACCTTTGTCACCAGAGGCAGAGAATTACAGGCTCAGATTCAGCCAGTGCAGTTAAAGGCACAATCAAGAGCTTCAGTCAATTTTGTTGAACAGTGATTGCCTTCAACTGTGATTGCATGAAGTTACAGAAGTATTTAATTAAATCATGACATACATAACAGATAAAAACAAGTATGAGTATATAATCCAAACTAAAATATATATAAAGAATGTTACAACATAAGTATAATGAAAAGTATGATTTCATTGCTTTACACTAGGCATAAATTTGGCTTTTTGTCCAAGAACTGGCAGATTTTCCATCTGGATTAATAGAGAAAACAGAAAAAATTCTTGTAGTGGCTGAAAGAGATTTTTTCTGGTTGAAAATTAGTTTTATCTCTTTCAGAGCCAACACATAAAACAATCATGTCTAGTGGATGATGTTATTACGAGGCAGGATTTTTGATACACTCTTTTTGCTTTTCCTGCCCTGTCTACACTGAAATTTACTTAAGTTCCACTTTAACTCCATTTTTCTAATCGTCCAGTAATTTGACTTGAGATCATAGGTATGATCTGTGTGAAATTTTAAATTCTTTCTTCTTCACACTGTGACTTTATTTTTGTCAAAGGAATTTGCTTGTTTTAATTTTAATTAGAAAAGAAGATTATCCAAGAATGTTTTCTAGTATGGCATGATACTGAATGAATCCATGATACATGGCTAATGAATGTGCATCTGAACTGTCAGCTTCATTACCTTTTAAAACTTTCAAGGCCATATTTACCAGTGTGCTTTGTGACAGAAGTTACTAATGTACATGAGAAGCGCTAGCACATATTTGGAATATCAGGTTCCTAGTTCCTCAATCACCTCAGTGTCTTTTCTTAGGCAATACAGATCTCACATAATGTGGCAGACAGAAGGGAATTATTGGATGGGCTGTAGGAGTTTGCTTGTTCCAATCCTGGTTTCTGCATGAACCATGTCAGGGATAATAAGGGTTGTTGCCCAAGTGGGATGCACTCCAGCAATCCCCGGCCCATGACATGTCTCCTGTATGGTTATTACTGCTGGCATGACTTGATGCATGTATTCAGATTTCCAAGTGGACCCTTAGTTTAAATTGTAAACTATCTTCTTCCAGCAAACCACTGCTTCGTCTCACTTTTTTTTTGCTATCCTGAGTCCTGCACCAAAACTAATCATTTAAATCCAAGGATCTGGTCCTACAACAATATATACTGTACTATTCATTAAAAGTCTGTCTGTTCTACCCTGTAACATATATTTTCTGCTCTCAGAAGAACCACTTGGAGTCAGAATGTTAGTCTATCTTCACATGAAAGAATCACCTGAATGATTCCCTGCCTCCACACTCCACATAGGTTGATTACCTCAACAGCAATACTCCTCAGAGCTGTGAGCTCCTTGGAGCTCAGGTGTTTGGCTACCTGATTAGATAGTATAGAAAAAGTGCAGTGTTGCCTAATTTTATATCACAGAACAACTTAATGAGCAGATGGTCTCTGAAACTGGATGACAAAAGTATCTTCAAGTCACTTTTGCATTCACAGGACTAGAATGAAATATCTCTTATTATAGGATGCACCCATTTCATTTTCCAGGAAAGCAAATGACAATTCCAACTTTTGATGGTTTACATAATGATCTTTCCAGGTTCCTTATGACTGTGTCCTATTTACAGAATTACATTTTGTTATGAAAATCACTTTCAGTGCTCTCACTGGAAAGGTTCTTGAGTTGTACATTGTTTCCTTTGAGAAAATCCTTAGGGTCATCACTGTTGAGTTGCTTTTGAAAAATGCTATGCTTGATATACAATTATTAATTATTATTAACTCTCATTGAGCTTTCAAATTATTTTCTTCGTTGTAGAAAGATGTAAAGCAAATTAAAACATACAAAATGTACCCTTGGCTAATGTTTAACTAAATGCAGAAAAGAATCTGTCCATAACTGGAAGGCTGAAAAAACTTTCTAGTGGTTACTGATGAGTCACAGGGTCTGATTTTGAAGTAATGCTACAAAGTAGTATCTGAGAAGAGTCAAACCATTCAATTATTGCATAAGAAGAGGTACTGTCACCACTTGTCTAATCAAATCCATTCTAGCGGCTGTTTGTAAGGGTTTGTGGGCAACTAGTTGAATGTTTTATAAAACCTGATTTTCAGTTCTGTAATTTCTCAGTGGGAAAATGCAGTCCCTTGATGATGATCCAAGGCTTTGAAGAATAAATTGATTCGAAGGAGAAAATTAGATGGCACTTATTATACTGTCTAACTAGCAATCCTCTGTCATTTGTCTGTTGGATGATAAATGTCTTGCTTTGCCTACCTTCCTCATTTAATAATGTAACTTGCATCTTAGTGGTATAAAAGAAAACCTTAGGAGTTTACTTTAACCAGTATTTCTGTGAGTGAGATGTACATATGTTTAAGCTTTCTAAATAATTCCCATTATACACATTGCTTAAACATTTTAAAGCCTCTTATTTAATCAGAAACACTTTAGAAATAGAGCATCTTGCCCAATTCCTTCAATATGTGCTTAGTGTACATTACAGTAACTTGTGGCACAGCTTTTAATTGCAAAAAAAATAAGTTAATCTAGAAACAGTAGATACTGGAGTTACACCTAATTTGTTTATATTGGTTTTAGGCGTCGACTATTTGGATATGGTTTTGTTTGTTGGAATTTAAAATCCATACACTAAATTGGGAAATCCATGGCCTTGCCTTTTCATATCAGTTTTGGATAGACTGTTCAGTATTCTTGGAATTAAGTAGACTTTTTTATATGTATGTCAAACATAATGTATTTCAACTCAATTCAATTTGCCACAATATTGAATTAAAAAGGCTATATTTCGAAGTCACTTAAAATTCTTTATGGAACTTATCTGCAAAAGCAAGCTACTTATTATTTGATAATACTCACCAAGACCTTGTTTGTGCTTGTTAAATAGAGCTGAAATTAAAGTAACCAAAAGCTTTTCACAGTCCTCTGAGAATTACATGGGCCATACAACTGTTGAAAACTGCAGGTTTGAGAGCTGGTCCTCAGCCCTAGCATAACTGAGATATAGCCATGGAGCTGGGAAAATTGGCATCAGATAAGGATCCAACTTATAATGAATATAATCAATATGTAAATTCATGCCATTCAGACAGAATGTTCTAGGAAAAACGGTGTTACAAATTTTCTCAAAAAAAGACTTAAAATCTCATCTTTAAACGTACATTGCTGGTGAGTTTGCAAGACTGAGGGCTAAGATGAGGCACATATTTTGATGACTTTCTTGCAACAAGTGCACTTAGGACTACAGACTGTTGCATCTTGAAATGATGTCTGAATTAGAGATTTTGCTACACTGTCTCATTATGATTGTATGGTTTTATAATTTAAATGCTAATAACACCCACAGGTGTTCTAAGATATTATGCATGGTATGAGCCCAAGTTGAAAGAAAGGCTGTAAGTTTGCAGGGGTTTTATTGTTTTGATGCTCTCTCCAGAGAGCAAAAGTATATTATTCTCAGAGCAGTAGGACTTCAGTGCAGAAAAATGGATTTTAACGTAACCTACATTCCTTGAACAGGAAAAACCACAGTAAAAGCTTTGTGGAGTTTTGTTGGAATGAATGAGACATGGAAAGTAATACAGACTGCTTGTTGTCTTAATGGTTTGACATAAGATTCTACTGCTTCTTTCTTCAAAATTTATATTATTAATCAATTCTGGACTAATTTGCCTCATTTTAAATCATGGTACAATATCCACTTTGGAATACACTTCAGTGTTTATTCATGTAATGCAATGAAGAGCTGTTTCAATGTGCCCTTTAAAAACTCAGGTTAAAAGGATGTTCCACCACGATAAACTATATTATTTATTCTCTTACAGTTTTTGTTGGTAATACTTGTAGGGAAAGTGAAAGGCATATCCACATGAGGAGTGTTTTTATGAGTAGGTGATTTGCCATGTGTTAATGTTCTAGAAATAGTTATGGAATTATTCAGGACTAACCTTTGCACTTGAAATTCAAACTTCACTTCCATATAAACAACCTTACAAGCTTTGATGAGTTAAGGTATAGAGGTAAGTGTGCCTGAGGCAGAGGGGTAGGGTACAAAGACTGAAGCACATGGTACCAGTTTCACAACCATATTGGTTTTACTTCTCATAATGAGACTATTTGAGAGGAATCAACATTTTGACTGCAATAATAGAAGCTAATAATATTCCTGGCTTGTAGCTTGGAGACATGTCAGGATTCCTCACCTGTAATCATGTGAAGGAATGGCAGCATGTATGATAAGTTCTTGTCATTACCAACTGAACACCCTGCTCTTTTAAAGAATAACTTGTTAGGTAGGAGAGCCTCAAACTTAGAGGGGGGGAAAGGAAAAAGAGAAACAAGAAAAACATTGCATATTAACAGACTTTGTGCGCTAATGCAAAGCTGCTTGATTGAGCAGTGTAGTGTCAACCATGTCTTTCTTCTAATGCTAAAAGTAATGCACATAGACAGAGTGACAATCAGAGTACAGCCTCCCATCAGCCGTAATTAATCTTTTAGTTAACAGAGACTAGAAAAGCTTCTCATCAGCCTCTTCTGAAGTCTGAGGCACCCTGTTTTTTGATGTTTGCATTCTGAGTAAAATTGTCCCCACCAGTTCTAACAAATTGAAACACCAGGCTAATTATGGCAGCTAATGAAGTGTGTGGAATGGTCACAGCTTGTCGTGAAACTGTTCCTTCAGCTCAGATTAGAGTTTCATCAATCACTTTTTTAAACTGATCCAGAATTGCTTCTGCCCAGTGCTTGGCATTTTTAATGCTGTTTCTATAATTGGTTTTTTCCCCAAAGCTTAGGCTATTTTTTGAAATATTACATTCTCAGGACAGGGCTTACAAACTCCAGTTTATAAAAAAACATTTCATTATTGCCTCTATCAGTTGATCAAGTGCTAGAAAGCTAATAAAAGAAGCAGAAGTATAAAATTTGATATATTGCTTTTAATCCAGCTAAAGGTAGCAATAAAGCATATACACATATATGTATATGAATCATTATTACTGTGGGCTGGATGCACACTGCAATCTCCTGAGACGTGGTTTGTGGGCTGGATGGTTCAAATTCCACTGAAAGACCTAAATGAAATGAATGACTTCGTCTTAGCTTATTTCCTAGTGGATTGTGGTCCTCCATATATCACTCAAAGAGTTTGGCATGATTTGTAGTTTTTGCAGATGCCCAAGCCTTTGGCAAAAGGAAGACCAAAATATGTTGCTATTTAAAGAATTTCCACACTTCAGTTCAAATCTGAAGCCCTCAGACAAGTATGGGAAAATTTACAGTATAACTTATATTGCTGCTACACTGTCAATGAATAAATTAGCATATAAAACATTGTAAAAATTCCCATTTCCTCCTCATTTATAAGATATAATCATACTCAGCTATACATTGAAAGTTCTGTATAGACATTAAAGGCGTAGATGTTAAAGTCTCAGGCTAAATTCGTTCCTCAGCATGGCCAGCAGAGTGTTGAATCTAGTTCATAAGTTATCCAGCTGAAAAATGAAACAAACTTTTGTTTATGCACTACCATAGAATATGGCTGCACAAGCTGTTGCATTCAGTACATACATAACATGTATTCCTATCAGAACCAATGCAGCATGGTTTTAATTTTTGAATTGCTCAGCAATCTATTTTTAAAATTTGTGCTAATAAGTGTAATCCATATCATTTTTCTGAACTGTTTTGAATCTGTAACAATGTTTGACTATAAAAACCAGCTGCTCTTCTCCCCAAAGCTTCTAATCAGCAAGTTTGTCAGAACTAACTTCATGCCAATGCCCAAACAAATCTGTGGCACCTGAGTGAGTAATCACTGTAGCTGATGCTACTCTTGAACTGTATCAAAGAACTGGTGGATTTACACAGAAGAAAAAGTGCCACTGAAAACATGACTCATAAAGAAGATACATACTCATGTATGAGTAAAGACAGAGAGAAAAAATAGCAATAAGTGTTAGTCTAAAAGCTTTTGTTCCCATTTTATTGATTAATGAGAGCATTTGTAAACACTGGATGGGAGATGAGTACCTTCTCTAGTGTTAGCCCATCTGCTAAATCAGCTGCCTGCAAAATGAGAAAATATTCCTGTTTGATCATTTCTGTCTCTTCTGAAGGTAGCTTATATTTCTGGAGGAGGAAAGCTGGTTTTCTCTTTAGCTTTCATCAGTGCTAGGACACCTTGCTGACTCATGTTTAGCCAGTTGCCCACAAGGACCAGCAGGTCCAGCTGCTGCCCAGCCTGTAAGACTCCAGCCTGCTTTGCTCTGGGGTGAGTCTGTGCCAGGTGCATTTGTCCATCCTGTGTTTTGTAAGGTTCTGTCAGGCCATTTCTCAAGCCTGTTTGCATCACTCTGAGTGACAGCCCTCCAGTGTCTCCATGGTGCCATTACTTTGGTGTAATCCAGGAACCTGAGGAGAGTGCATTCCATTTCCACCTCCAGGTCGCTGAGAAGATATTAAGATAGGCCCCAAGACAGCACCTAAGGAAATATGTTGGTACCCAGGTTCCAGTTGAGAAGAAGCCATTCATTGCTACCCTTTGAACCTGAGACTTCAGGAAGCTATTACATCTATTAGTCTGTGCATCTAGACTATAATTTACCAGCTTGGTTAAAAGGATTCTCTGGGAGATTGTGTTGAAAGCCTTGTTAAAGCTCAGCCAGACAGAATCATCCACTGTTCTCCTTTGATCTGCATATCTAGTAATTTCATCACAGAAAACAATCAGGTTAGAAAGTGTCATCCAGAAGCATGTGAAACCAGATGAAATCTAACTGGAGTATTGGTTTTGCTGCATATCAGAAGCCAAATAAGATAAAAAATATTTTTACTTGAGGATTTCAACTCAGAATTTTTCCTCCTTAACACCTGGTGGCATGATTTTGGCAAATTAGAGAGTTGCAACTTGATCTTGGCAGGTTAAACATTTTCTGGCTTTAGTCTAGCAGGTTAAAAGTGGTTCTGAGATTTTCTTGGCAGTGAGCACTTGGCACTGGCTTATTTTCAGCTGGAAAGAGAATGTGGTAGTTGAACAGATTAGACAATGAAGGGGGCAGCTTACAAATGGCCTAAGTCAAGATGTTTATCCCTAAGTGCAGTAGTTTCTAACGCAAGTCCTGTTGCTAGCAGAGTGTGTGTGATGGACACGACAAGAACCTGGTTTAAAAATACAAGTACTGTCGTAAAAATATGTCCTTTACTTTTTTTCATCAGATGCTTTTTAAGTCAGTGGTTTTTTTTGTACACAGGAATGTTTGTTAGGCTCCACCTCAGATTTAAGAACTTCTTTAAAGGGTTATATATTTTCATTAGAGTGTTATTTATACATCTTAAATAGATTAAGGTGAACTTCTACTCCCCTCTTCAGAAATATTTTCTTAAAATACACTGCAAGAGGTAGATATTTGCATGACAACAGCAAATAAACACCTCTTGGGATTCTGAATACTTACTGAACTATTTTAACTGCACACTTGTTTTTTAGCCCAGATTCAGTAAAGTTCAAAGGTATCTAAGTATGAAATAGCTTGCAGAGAAATTCACATTGGTTTCTTAATTTGATTAACTTGTGAAAAAAGGTTACATAGTAAAAAAATAGAGTATCATCTTTGGCTATTTTGGTTCATATACAGACATTCCGACTAGAATTTTGGTGATGCTGTTTTATAACATTGCCTAAAGTAAGGTAGAGCATGGACTGCAACTTGGTGCAGCAAACTATACTTGTAATATTCATACTGACTCTGAACAGGTCTAAAAGTACCTGAAAAGTGTCTACATCAAGGTGACTTATTCTTCTTCTGTAGATTAGCTTTATACACTTAAAGAAATTAATTCACTGAACAGTTATTTGTAAGGGAGAATGTGTTTCTTTCTAAAGCATTGCAAAGCTAGTCCATGTTTGAGAGGAAGGACCAGACAGTGCCTTGACTTGCAGATCATTAATAAATGGAATAAATTGAGGTAGAGGGTACAGCTGGGAATTCCACCCTTCCTTCCTCTTGGGCAACCACAATGACTGTGGGGTACTAAGTAAATGTAACTAATGCAAATTTGGACCACAAATCTTCATTGCTGGTTATATTACACATGACAAAAAGGACAGCCTGGTTTCAGATCCCAGGTTAATTTTAAAGAGGCAATACTTACAGGAAAAACTCATTTACTGGACCAAATCATTTCCCCTTTTTTCTTTTATTCTTCCTTGCACAAAACTTCCATCAAAGCCCAGAGATAATTTACTTGTGAGAAAGGATAGTAAGGGCTGACACATTTGTAATCCTTAATGAACGTGGCTATCGCAGAATATCTTACTTGTTTAGGAATAGTTGTGCTTTCCTTGCACACTGGCTCAAATTATTGCATTTTGAAGAACATCATTATTTTCTGTCTATTTTCTAATTTGTGCAGCTATGAAAGGGGATACACTTTTGTTCCTTTCTCCAAATTGCTTCTAACCATGCAGGAGCTAAAGTAGGCTCTTTTCAAGCCTAGAACACATCCTCTCCTACTTTGCACAGATGAGGACAGGAAGTTTTAGAGCTTGATTGTCAGTTGTCTCCAGCTATCTCTAAAGCACAAATTAGCACAATTTAGCTGCAGAGCTACGAAAGGAAACTTCAGTGAGCACAGAAAGGGAGGAATGGAGTTATAATTTCCATGTTAGGCTGTCCCAAGGGAGCACACATGGCTGTGCTGCTCGTACTTGACACATCACACAGAAAGTATCTAAACTATGAGGTTATCAAGTCAGTGGCTTTTCAAACTGATGAGCCATCACTAGAAATCTTTCATAATTTCTAGAAAGCACTGTTTAAGTTTGGCTTCCTCGTTTTTATTTCATAAAAGATAAAAAAATGTAAGAGTCGGTGATAGTTATAAATATCCATGAAAAATGAAGTGTAAAAATAATGAAATGTTTGTTACATAAACTAAGTAGCAATTAATGTTTTCTCTTTCTTTTTGGAAGATAGGATATTAAAATAGTGTTGTTAAATTTCCTACTGTGAACATAATTTCCTGATTCTTTTTTACAGCACATTATCATAATGTCAATAAAAGACTAAAACTAACTAAAGAAAGAAACTTGCCTGATGTAAGCGTAGCACAGAAGGTTATAAAGTTGCCTTTTATGATGGCTAAACAATATCATTTTATTTTAAGATCTAATAGCAAGTTGATTCAAAGGGTAAGACTTACAAAGTCATTAAAGCAAGTAGAAAATTGCCTTCTACCATAGTCACCCAGTCTTTTTAAATCAAAGAGTTTTATTGTTGGTGGTGATGTTTGCATTTGCAGGAGGTAATTAGGGAATAAGTTAGACATCACACTCAGAGCCCTCAAGCTTGTCAACAAGAACCATAAAACTTCACTTGAAAAAAAGAAAAGTCAGTTTAGAAGGCAAATTGCAGAGAATAGAGGGAAACGGGATCATAGCATTTTGAGTCAGTTTGACCTCTACTGTGTCTATCCACAATATGGAGAAACTCATGTATGCTTCCATGAAAACTTCATTGTTCCTACCAAAAAGAACAAAATGTAGAGATTTTCATACTGGTAGCAGTAGTAGACAGTTGAAGGAGGAAGCAGATGTTAGTTCCTCCTTCTCCTCCTCTGCATCATGTTGGCAAGCTGAATAGGGAAAGGTGCAATAATTCTACTCCCTTCAAGCAGTGGTCACTTGTCAGCTGTGGGGCAGGGAGCTCTGATGAGGCACGCTTTTCCCTGGGAGTCAATACCTCTGTGCTGACACAATGAGATCCAGTCCCTAAGGCATGATCCAGGCTTTTGTTATTATCTCTTATATGAAGGGGCTGGTTGACCCAATTGGTTAACACATTAGCATTTCAATTTTATAGCCTTAAGTCATGGAAGACCTCTTCCTAGATTTTTTTTTTTTTTTTTTCATGGCAGAAAGTAAAATTGGCGGTCTGTGCCCACCAGCCACAGAAACAGTTATGCCAAACAACTGTGTCCTGAACTTTATGGCTAATTAGCTGTTGAAGCTGTGCCCAAGAAATAGGTTCTGTTGCCCATGGGAAGAAGAGAGAAGCTGTTATTAATGTCTCAGCTCATATCTCTTAGTAAGTCTTATGAGCAGTGCTGCTTAAAGAGACTAAATGTACAACAGGGAATTAAAAATTATAGTACCCCTTTCACTGACTGAAATATTGTAAACTTGTTACACTGGGGCCAGGATTGGTGTCAATGTACTTTGTGTGAAAAGTGCAATAGAAGCATTAGTATTTGACAGCCCTGGTTGAAATAAGTGAAATTAATGGAGCTCTTTTCATATACGACAAGGCCATGGCACCCCTTTCATGCTGCTTACAGACAGAGAAAAGTCAATACTTTTTTATTACTTGATGCTGACCTACATTTTGCACTACAAGTGCCAGGCCCACTAATTGGTTTCAGTTGTGAGAAAAGTTTGCCCCAAAGAAACATTGGAGCAGATAAATCAATCTTTTTTAGGGTAGCTTAGTGGGTTTTGAGCACTTGAAATGACATTTGTGTTGTATTGACAGAATGGGTTGTTACACTCATTTTGTCATGTCAGAAGGCCCTGTACTAGTTGGAAGTATTGTTAACCAGTATTGATAAATTTGCTGAAAATAAAAGTTAGCTGGATCAACATTTTACTTGTCTAACAGCTTGTTGTTTCTGGTTTGCTTCTTTGTTAGAGACCTCTGTGGTTACTAGCAGGTCATTAGGCTTACTATGACAGCTCAATTTAAAACTTTAATTTTACTATTACAAGCATTAGGACCATAGGAAACTCATAGGAAATATGACCACTTAGTGTTAAACAGGTGGGGTAGTGGACAAGAGCTGTGCAGTGACACTTGGCAGTACTGCCTGGTTTCCAAAGGAGCTATGCACATGGGATGTCTCCTGCCTTTGTGGGAAAGCAAGATTGCTCAGTGGGTTACCCTAAGCTAAGAACATATCTGCTGCAGGGCCATTTGTGCAGAATTTCCCACTGCCTCCTCTAAGGTCTTGGTGTGTACTTGTGGTTTCAAAGTATTGTTTCCTGGTTTTACTACTCAGTAGCATGAAGATAGAATTATGATTCCAGCAGCTGTGCTTGTCTTTCAGTTATTCCTTCTGCCATTAGTTCCTAACAGAATTTACATTCAGAATAGGTATTCTATAAAGAGAAGAACAGAAGAGGCCTAATGTCTCTATAGGAGCAACAGATACAATTCCAGCACTACAAAAGAGTTTCTCTGAGATGTAAACTTTTCATGGATTGGTTTACCTTTTACACATCACACAGTGCCATGGTTGACATAATGCATTTATACACTGTCTTTTGTATTTTTTGATTGACTCAGAAGAGGAATCACTGCTCTGAATATCTGCTGTTGATGGAATGCTTTACATTTCAGAGAATGCTTTTCATTATACAATTTATATTTGAAACTTCTGCACAAGTTGCTTCTACTAATCCATGAAGGAAATCTATATTTGTACAGCCTAACACAAATTTAGTCTCAATTCATGCTACCAAATCTCTACTTATTCAGCAAACACAAGTTTTATCATTACAGAGAAAGGAAAAACTATCCTATCCTGTAAATCAGATAATGTGAGTTTATTGTATGCTTATTGTTCCAAGTTTATCACATGCTTAGCAGTTTCATAATTATTATGGACTTGAGAGATTTGATGTATGAAATTACCCTGAAGTGTGTATGCAGGAGCTGAGAATAAATGGTAATTATAGTGCTCTCTGGCCTTAGAATCTGAGAGCCAATATGCTACTGCTGTTTGTCTGTTCCTGCTTTGGTCTGAGGCAGCTGACTTTCTACTTCATTAAATTTCCAAGAAGATACTCAGTGGTAATTCCTATCTCATTTTTAACTGCATTTTTATATTATGGGATATTGTACAGTACTCTCAAAATTGCTTGGAAAGAAACACTGTTAGTACAAATTTGTTTCTAGAATATCACAGAAGTCATTTTCAAGGGCCTCCCAACCAATCTGAAGGTCTACAAGGTCTTGTTCATTTGCCAGCGTTTGTACGTGATCTGTATTTATGTAAGTCTGCATAGTCAGATGAAAAATGTCTTTGGAATTTGCTTTAATAACATTCCAAATATAGACTATGTAACCATTTGGCAAGTCTAATCTATGACATCAGAGTGCTGATTGAGACAAATCTTTGGTGGCTTTATGCCACCTTTTCTGACTCCATTGTTTTGAACTGATGAGCTCACAAGCTCAACTATATAATATATTGAAAGGGTCCATAGGTCTTGTTAAGTTCTGCCAGTTGAACTTGAGTCAACTACAATTTACTAGAGTGAAAGGATTCAAAGCTGGACAAGTTTAAAAAGGAAGTGTTATATCAACCTTTTTGGGAATTTCAAAGTAATTCTCTGTGCTGAGAATTACAGGTCTCTGAAGCTGAGAATTATATGGCATGATTTAAGAATGCATTGTGGAAAAATTCCATAAAACTCAGCTCCATGCTCTTGTGATCTCAAGAGTGCAAAACTATAGACCAAGCTCACTAATATGTGTGAATTCATATTTGTAAGTCTATTCATTCCAGCTACCAACAGAGAGGAACTGATGGTGAAAATAATTTTGAAGAAGCCTGTTTTTCGCTACTCACAACCTATGTTCTTGAAAAGGATTATTTACATAACTTCATAATTTCTATGCTATGAAGCAAAGAGCCTAAATTCAAGATGATTGCTATCAGAATCAATGAACAGTGCATCACTATGCTTCCCTGCATGTTTTGAGTGGTCATGTCACCATTTCATTAGATGGATGCGAGAACATGGCATTCAATTCCTTTTCTTTTATGCTGTGAGGTAGGTCTTGCAAGGCCAGGTGGTGTTTTCAGACCTTACTTTATGCCTCTGTTGAAATCTGATTTAAATCTTTATCTTCAAATACAGAAAAAATAGAAACAAGATCTGTTTCCCAAAAAGATATTTATATTTTAAATGCATGCTATGCAATTTTTACCTAGTATACATCCTAAACTTCTTTAATTAATGTAACTCTAAAGCCAGCAATGCTTTTATTTATCCATCAGACTCTGTATGTTTCCTGAATGTGGTCAAACATAACTGCTGTCGTCATAGTCAGAGCCAGTTGTTTAAATGCTCAGTTGTGAGTATCTAGTGGAATAGTTTTAAATAACAAGATAAACAGTACAGCTGCCAAACCAAAGTAATCTTACACTGAGGGGGCGTGTGGCACAAAAAATTTCCTCTTTGTCATTTTGATTTGAGTTTGAAGCTGGACCTGGGCTTAGTTCCAGCTCAAAAACACTGTTCACTTCAAAGGCTCCTAAATCGTCCCAAGGAGCTAATTTTGGCAGCCAATTGTTTTTGTTTGGCCAGGAATCCTAATAGCAAAAGCCGTCTGCTCCAGCAAATGAAGATCTCTGCAATGCTCAGCCTTCCCATGCCTGATTTTATCCTGATATGGGGGGTGCATAGGTTTCACTGGTTTCCCTTTCTCATCCAAAGTTCACCACTTGTTAAACTGATTTGTTAAGCTGTATGTAACTGTCCTGCATGTTAATTAACGAGATACTTTCTATTTTAAAAATAATGGATACCACATTTTGCTCTGAATTACTGCTTAATCCTAAATTATTGCTGGATTATCTGCTTGCTTTCTCAGCAGCTAGAGCTGGTTTGTTGATTTTTCCATTCCCATGAACAGAATTAGTCTGGTTCATTTACTGAATTAAATATAACTAGTTTCACTTTAGAAGGAAACCATTTGCAGTTGTGTTGGAGATACTACAATATTTATTATAATAATTATATGGAAAACTTTTCCTATGATAAGAAGGTGCTTGTGATGCTAAACAGACACTGAAAATTAGAATATTGTGCCGTTCTAAAAATTTAATATGAAAGTATGCAAATAGGCTGTTTCTGTTGAATAAGAAATTGGCCAGTTCAAGGCATAGAGAAACATTAAAAGTAAATCTTGTGAATCATTTAGAAATGGGATAGTACTCACTTTCACAGCACACATAGATTATTTATTTTTGAATGTATCTCTACATTGCTATTTTAAGATTTATGTACCAGAATTTTGGAGGAATCATAGTAAAAAAATTTAAGTATGAGATGTAAGAAATGATGTGGTCTCAGTTTGGCAATATGCAATGCAGATGAAAGGCAGGTGGGCCCAGTCAGTGTTTGCATGAAGTTACTAGAAGTCAGAGGTGCTCTGTTGTTAGAGGTACAGCTGAACTGTGGTCTGTGAAGTAGCTAAATCCAAATTGTCCAGGGAATGATAATTTTGTTTCATGTCCTTAAAAAAAAAAGCTTTTATTCTCTTTTAAAGAGTAAATGAAACCTTTCAAATTCAAAAATGTGTTGAAAAAATAAAACTTTTCACTTTCTTTAACTCATTCCATGGTTTCATCCACTTTCATAGAGCTACTTGTGGGCACTAGAAAACAGTACAAAGTATTCAGAACAACTTCTTAAAAATGAATCATCAGATCCTGGAAAGCTGAGAGTTCATCTGTGGCATTTTACTTTCTAAAAGTAAAAACCATTTTAATGCAAACCAAGTATTTTCTATTGTTATATTATCCTCATTATTTCAAGTTCAAAGAAAATAATTTTATTAAGAAGGCTTTAAAACCTTGATCTTAAATATGCTGAATCATTTACCATGAGTATTTATTAGTTTAGTAGACAAATTAAAATATGTTAGTTAGTTTTACTTTCTTGTTTGCTGGCTGAATTGACATTGTACTCTTAAGACACAGCTTCACTTGTGTTTCCCTTATTCAATTTAGATTTTTAAGCATTTGCATTTAAAAAATTGAATGTAATAAGCAAGAAATTCACCTGGGGAAATAACATGTTCAGGAATCACCCTGCTTCTCCTAATCAATTTGTTGCCACTAGTACTTACTTAATATATATTAATTTTTAAAAAATATTTCTTATGGAGATGTTTTACCTCTATTTCAATGTTAACCAGGATAGAAAAGTTTTAATATAGCAAGGCTATTGTGCTTTCTTTAACCTGCCTGGTTGCCAGGGAGGAGAATACTTTATATACTTTTTATACTTTTGTATACCATGATTTGCAAAATATAGTTTCTAGAGCAGGAAATTTCTGCATTTCTTCTAGTTGCTGAGAGTTTGAAATACATATTTGCTTTCAATTAAATCCATTCTTTTTTTCCTCTTCAAGGTAATATTCATCTAATGTAAAAATGTATATTTAATATTCATTATTTTATATAATTTGCATTCTATCTGTCTATATAATGAAGTGTAATTAGAAGACAATATTTAGAACTCTAAAATACCTTAAAAAAAAACCAAGCCCACTTAAGCCTAACATCATTTTTTTTCTCTCTTTTCTTTAGGACTTTGAAACACTGTTTTCATCAATTGCTCTCTTTGAAAAGTTTGGAAAAACTTACTCCAGCACTGGGCAAATAGTGTAATTGTCCTGGAGACTAAAAAGCATGAGACACATGAAAAGTTGTCAACAAATGTATTTCAGCAAATACACAGCAGGATGGTGACTGAATGTCCCATAAAATACTCTTTTTGTGATGTATACTGTGTCTGAAGTAATTTTAATTGATTTTGCTTAAACTTTAGGCAATATGGTTTCCATGATTTATCAAAAATTATTAAAAAAAAAGTATTACCTTAAAGAAATTATTTCTGAAAATGCTGTATTTTATTTAGTATAAATAATTTAGGATACAAAACCAGAGTCATCAAGTAAAATACTCAGAATCACATTCATTTATTACATATTTGTAAGTGAGTTTAACACTAAAAAAAAGAAAACATTTAGATCTCATTTTTTTTCTCACAACTATAAATGTATCTGATTCATCACTGTTGTTCATCATCTTCAGTGTTAGGTATCCTTGACTGATCCGTGACATTAGGAGTGCAGGCTATACATTTAATGGAAGATAATGTATTATTTTAAATCCTGTTAGCATTTCTGTGGGTGAAAGAACTTCAGTTTTGAAATAAAATAAAGTTCTGAAAACATATATACCTTATTTCTAGATCAGTGTTTCTATTTCCATTTAATTTGCTTTATCAGTACCTGTGCATTTACTCCTAGGTCCGTATGCTGTGAGTACAAAATTGTGCAATGCTTTGTCAGAAGAACACATCTGATGATACAAAACTGATGCTTGTTTCCTCCGTTCATTAGCAAGCAGTCCTGCAAAATATTGAGTATCCTCAGAGCTCATCCACTCCAAAAGGCTCAAAGAATTCAGCATCATGGGAAGATCTCAGCATATCTAAAGCAAATTACAAGCTGATTCTTAAAATCATATGAGTAGATTTTTACAGGAATTTTATGCTGAATTTTGTATGATACCATATTTGCTTTTCATATAATTTTACTATATTTGAATCAAATATTGATTGTTTATCTGTTACTCAGTGGTAGGCTTTTTAGTACTAGATTTTTTTAGTGTGATTCTTATGGCCCCTATAAATGTGAAGAAAACTTCAATGTCTGTTTGTATGAATACTTTCTGAACCTGGTCTAGTGGAAGGTGTGCCTGCTCATGGCATGGACGTTGGATTTGGATGATCTTTAAGGTCCCTTGCAACCCCAGCCATTCTCTCATTCTATAAACTAGGAGTCACAAATTTCCCTTCTATAGGTTTTCACCTGTCAGGCTATGTGGAAGTTTTACTGCTACCACACACCAGAGTAAAAGCCCTTCCAATTCTATTCCAGCAGGTTGCAAGAGCAAGCACTGGGCTGTACTGGTATTACTTTTTGGAGTTTGTTATTCTCAAGCTTTAAAAAGTTTATTTTTTTTTATGAGAAATTAAGTCTGGGGAAGCGGGAAGCAGCAACCCCAGTGGCTGAGTTTCCCAGATAAGATTTAATCTGATCCAATGTATCAGAGTGCTTTAGTTGGTCCTGGAAGGGACTGAACATGAGACACTTGTGCAAAACTGTTGATGAATAAAGATGGCATAGTAATTTTTATATGTGAGAGCTATCTATTTGATTGCTTCAGCTTTAAGGTAGTTCATCACAGTAATTCACCCTGTGTTGCCTCTTTAACTTCATACCACAGTTTCCCATCAGTCCGATTAGAAATGGCAATGCCTTTATCAGATTAATCTTTCTCTTTCTTCCTTTTAGTATCTCTGCCCCCAGGACAAAGCACAGCCTCCCATGCAGCCTGTACTGCAGGGTGGTAGTGCTTATGGCTGAAGGGCCAGAGCGCAGAGGGAGGTTAAACCCAACACTTCCAATGGGAATTGTTTGATACAATACACACCTTTCCTCCTCTTGCCAAAAAGAACACCCAAACTTTTCTGTTTCTAAGCAGATAACCAGAAATGTTCTTACACAAAACCAGGTCTGTTTACTTTATTAGATAAATAAACATCCACAAAGCTAATAAAGTAGCAGACATATTACCTGTGAGGTTTGGAATTTGGGCATCTTTTTCAAATTGCTTTTCACAGGGAATCCAATATTCTTTATCAAAAAGAATTTATGTCATTCATGGGCATATAGCATCCAAACTATTTTGTGTAGCCACAGTATAATCCCAGAGTCCTTTTATTTCTCATTAAGTACATTTAGCACTTACTTACATTTATACAATGTAATAATTATTCTAGAAGGACCATTTTGTTTTGGTGTCTTGCTTAAATCAAAATGTTTGCATGTGGCAAACTTACAGTTTTAACTAAAGCCAGTCGAAGCTAAAATTTTAATATTTCTATTCACTGCAGTAATATAATGAACAAGACAGGAAGAATTTTGATGCTATCATTGTGTAACCAACTGTCAATATAAATACTGATTGTGTAAGTGATTTTACTTTATTCCTGTATAACTTTCTTCCTGATATGGTTTACCCTTCTGTTTCAATTATCAATTTGCTTTTTCAAGTATATTTGACAATTATATTTTTAACTTTTTATATACTCTGGGTTTCTTTATTATTAAAATTGTTGTTTTATAGCATGCTATGTGCTTCAAAGCAGACATTTCTGTCTTATAAGAGATGTTAATATCTATTCTCGCTGTACAAAATCTTAACACACAAAATGGCACCAGGAAATAAAGCACCAGAAAATGAGCTGAGCACTCTGAAAATTTGTAAGGGACTCCTGGACCCTGGAAGAGTCTGCAAGGCTTGTAACCTCTTAGGAATGTAGTTGGCTATGACATTTAGCAAAACTCTCACTTTAGTGGTACCTAAAAGTCAAAAAGAATCACTGTGATGGCAGGGAAAATAGACAAATACCAATTTTCAGAAAAAGAAGAATGTATTGAATGTATTTCAGCTAATTGTAGTTGAACAAATGGGATTAGTAAAACATCCATAGCTGAACTATTGCAAAGGACCTGAGTGCTGTTCTCTACAATGATAAAATACTGCCTTCAGCATGCAGCAACACAAGAATGTTCCTTGCTTTTCAGCAGCAGAAAAGTAGGGTTTGTAATTTGAACTGATTTAGTTCACGTGTACAGAGGAGAGGAAAAAAAAATACTGTTTGGGTTTTTCCTAGTGCATGTCTGCAGAGGCTTAATAAGACATTTAGAAAACAGTCCCTACTGGGAAGAGCCTGTCCTACCAGCTCACTACCATCTCATGATGTGTCATTTAGATATTTTTATCTTACATACAAAAAGCCTGGAACATAATGCTTTGATGTCACTTATATCTGAGCAATTTGTACAGATCATAGATCTTGACAGAGTCAAATAATAATGTTATTTGGTTTGTATCAGGTGCACTGGCCTACATGCCAGGTGCTAAGCATTCAAAGCCTCTTTGCACCTCCTTGCTGATGACCAATGAATGGTCTTTGGATTCAGCCACCTGTGGGGATGTCAGTGCTTGTAGAAGGATGAAAGCAAAGTCATTAAAAGTGAACAGCTATGTGCAAAAATTGGCTCACAACCTGTCTCATCCTGAGAAGCTTCAGATATATTAGAGAATGTCTGGTAACATATATTTTTACCAAAACTATTTTCTATTGCTCAGTGGATTAAAGATCCTTCAGTGTTGCTGCCCAATAGTTTTTTTGACCGCTGCATAGCTGATGTTGTAAACACAGCAAAATCTCTTAATTTAGGCAATTTAAGAATTGCCTTCTGGGCTGATCCAAGATGTTCTCAACACTTGTCAGTGAAAACCTTTAGCTTGCAATGCCCTCTAGAGGCAGATTTGCCGTAGCCTGCAGACGTGCTTTTCTTTTTTTTTTTTTTTTTTTTTTTTTTTTTTTTTTTTTTTTTTAAGTTAGCCACATGTCACACTTCTATAGGAGTAAAGATCTAGAAACATGGGTTCTGCAACTGATCTACATGCCTCACTCTGGACTTGTACTGAAGGTGCTTCTGAGATGGGGCCATATTTAAACTGCAAAGCAGCAAGGTGATGCTTGCAAACAGTAATGGATTTTTACACATCAGTACTTGACATTGAATAACACTCTGAAAATATACAAATTAAAAATATATCTAACAGCTTATTGTTATTGCAGAGGATGTGTTTGCCACATGCCTTCCATAAATCTGTGTTTCAGTTTAATGAATTTAGAAGTCAGCTTAGTTGAATGAGGTTCTCTGTCTTTTCCTGGCAGCCATGGGCTCCTATATACAGAATAGCAGAGACTGAAAAGCAAAGGAGGAGCATAATTCCTTAATATCAATATCTGCATTGTCCCATACTAAAACAGACACACTTCAACGACAAGGGAGTCACATCCAAGTAATCCGAAACAGAATTTGAGCCTTGTAACTTTTATTTGTCTTCATTCAGAAATGATTTTTTGGGATGAATTTTCTTTCACTGGTTGACAAAGCTTTCTGGTAGGCCTGGAAAAATGTCAGCAAAGAGGCTCAGGCAATGCTGGCTTGGCTTCATATTCTTCCATCTTTTAATAGTTCAGCTCATTAATGAGAAAATCATCTGGCTGCTGGCACAATCAGATGCAGTCACTTATCAGTACATTGAGTTCAGTTTATAGTACTCCGATTCATATTCATGATCAGAGGATGCAGTGGAGCAATTCATTTGTGCACTGCTGCATTAAGCAATCACTGCCAAAATGTGACATATTGAGAGTTTGCATTAAACTGCTTCCTTTGAGCATCTTTGAGTAAAGAAAATCCCAAGTGCAGAAATCTGTTGTGATAAATCACTCAGCCACTTCAGGAAAAATGTTGAGATTCCATGTAAATAACATTTAGATTTAAAAAATCCATTCACTGGTGATATTGTACATGTGACATGGTGGTCATATTCTCAAATTCAAGTTTAGATTATTTTAACAGCTAATAACATGTACAAACTAGATCAGAATTATCCCAAACTGAACCCTCTTTCTTGCTCTTAATTTATTTTTGCTGTCTTATAAAAGCTAAGTTTTGCTGAAGATACTAAACAATCTCAAAACCCCAATGTTTTACATTCTGTATGTTGTGGTACAAATAAGGGGCACTTGCAGTCTGGACATGTTCACAATGACTCCGTTTTTATGAAGGGACAGTGCTTATAAATTTGAGAGAGATACATCTTGTGTACTATTGTGAGAAGAAGGTGAGGCCAAGTTTAGCCACCTTCTCCTTATTCAAAGTTTGTAGCATGGTATAGTGGTGATTCCTCGTACACATGCTTCACTTGATTCCATCAGATAATTTTCTACTGTCAACTTTTATTAACTTTTCTTCAGATTTATAAAGTCTGAGCTACTCAGTGGTAAGAAAAGAGAGAGAGATAAGAAAGAGAGAGAGAGAGAGATAAAAAAGAGAGAGAGAGAAAGAAAGAAAGACAGAAAGAAAGAAAAAGAAAGAGAGAGAGAGAAAGAAAGAGAGAAAGAGAGAAAGAAAGAAAGAAAGAAAGAAAGAAAGAAAGAAAGAAAGAAAGAAAGAAAGAAAGAAAGAAAGAAAGAGAGAGAATGAGAGAAAGAAAGAGAGAAAGAGAGAAAGAGAGAAAGAGAGAAAGAGAGAAAGAGAGAAAGAGAGAAAGAGAGAAAGAGAGAAAGAGAGAAAGAGAGAAAGAGAGAAAGAGAGAAAGAAAGAAAGAAAGAAAGAAAGAAAGAAAGAAAGAAAGAAAGAAAGAAAGAAAGAAAGAAAGAAAGAAAGAAAGAAAGAAAGAAAGAAAGAAAGAAAGAAAGAAAGAAAGAAAGAAAGAAAGAAAGCTGTGTTCACTCATACATAAGCAAAACAGGGGCTCAATTTACTTTGAATGTGTCCTTAATGTAGTTTCTCTTGCTCGAGTAGGAAACTTCTTGGTTTTTCTCACTGGTGTTTTCACCAAAATCTGGGCCAGTGAATCACTAGTAAGAGGAGGAAATAGGTGTAGCATGTAAAAAAAAAACTGAAATGGGCTGCTCATACTTTATGTTCTTGCAGCAATAATAATCACACTCATGCCTAGTAGTCACCTGTGTTTTGGCACTGACCAAACAGTTGCTGACATGAGTCTCTCTTTAGCTCAGAAGACCTTTGCCAGCTTAATTTTTCCTATTTTTCAAATCCATGTCAGATAGGTAAGATTCCTGTGTACCTGCTAGGAATCATTCATCCCCATGGTTTTCTTTCTTTGTTTGAGCTTTGCTTTTATCCTCCCACTGGATCCATTTCCCCTGCATTGGATACTTCTACTATATGCTAATAATGGCATAAAAAATGTTCTATGGAAATTAGTTAAAATCAATTGGGAGTAAAAAGCTCAAATCTTTAAAATATTTGTGTTTGCAATATTTCTCTCCCTCTTAAGATCCTGCATCTCCTCCACCACCAAGTGTTGCCATCTGCAGATGAGAGGAGAATTGGTTTGCCATCAATCTTTTGCTCTAGACAGCAGAGCAAATGGAGTATTCTGAAGCGGTCTATGTGGCTCTTAAACAAAACCTGGACATTTATTTTGAACAGAAGGGGATTTCTGACTTCCCCCCAGTCTCCTGAAAAAACCCTTGACAGCACCATAAACATAATCATTATGGAACCCTTTAGTCTAAGTTTATATCTTAATCCTACTCAGATTATATCAATGTATGTTATGATATATTTTCTAAAATTTAGAATAATCCTAAATCCTACTTAGTCCAGATGATTACTTTTATTTTTCAAGTACCTTAGTTATCTAAGTAAGTTAGGCCTGTAGGTAAGTTAAATTTAAGTTAAAAATTAAGTTAAATGCTGTTAAGTGTTGTTCCTTTGCTAAACTCTTAAATTTCAGTTATAAATCAAGTTTAAGTACTTCTGAGTGCCATTAAACCTTTAGGTCATATTCCTTTTTGTCCTTGCCCTTTCTATCATTTTGTCACATGCACCTAAACACACCCCCACACCCACCCAGAGTTCTCAGTTTATTTTTGTTTTGATTGACTATTTTGATCTTTGTTCCTTTTTTCCCCTCGGAGTGCCTAAACTACCTCATAAGTATCAGAGTGAACCTTTTCCAATGAGCTCTGTCATGCTTAATATTAAATCAGGTTTTTACTGATCCCCTCGCTGGTGATTCTTTAAATTAACTCAAACACTCATTTGTAACACATACATACTGAGACCATACTGGGGGCTACTGGGAGCAACTGGGAATGTCAGGTGTACACTGGAGGCAACTGGGATATACTGGGAGTGAAGAAATCATGCTGACGGCAACTGGAAACATGCTGGAGCAATTGGGATGAGTGGGAATGAGCATGCTGAGAGCACCTGGGATATACTGGGAGTTGGGGCTAGGGTTATAGTTTGGTTTAGTGTTATGTATATGTGTGTATATATATTTATATCCATACACACCTGTCCCCTCTCTGCTCATTACATTTTTGCGGGGAGATTGACATTGCTGCAGTTTCACAAACATTCATGTGTCTTATTTAGAATAGAGTCTCCTGTTTGCTGCTCCTGTTTCTGATATTAAAAGAAATAGGAAAGTAATTCAAGGGGAAAAGAGAGTAGAAATTTGAGAGCCATTGCAAAGGAGCAAAGCAAGTAGTTACTGGAAGAACTGTAGAAACCATCCTGCTCATGTAGACCAGCTAGTGACATTTATTGGAAATATTTGGAACACTTTATCCAGGCTTTAAACTGGAAAATGGAAGAGAAAGGACTGTTTTGGGCAATGGTGTGAGTCACTTGAGTGCTTAGTGCAAGGCAGTAATGCACAGTGACTCAAAGCCAGATCTCTGTGGTGAGGAATTCACTGTAAAGTCTTGCTGCCCATGAGAAGGCAGGAATTCTGAGACCACTTTCCATTGCCTAGTACCACAGCTCCTGCAACTTGTTAGTTCGTCACTCACAGTCTAATGACAGTTGAGGAGGATGACCGTGACAGACAGCTGTGTCTGTTAGCATCGAGAGAGAGCTCATGTCTGACCTACTTCTGGCAATGATTAACACATGATTTACCTCTCATTCATTTCTATTCATGGTCATATATCTCACAGCTGTTGCTGAACACCAAGAATTGGGAAAGGCTTTTGATGACTCTATACAAAGGCATCATCAAATGGTGAGATCTGGTCATTTACAATAAGAAGTCATGATTCTTGTTAAAATATAAGAATACTTGCTCCTGTTGCTTTGAAGTTTTAATTTCTGTTTAACCACCAGCACTTACTCTAGAAATGTTAAAGCAGTGATGGTTTATTTAATTTCTCATAAAAACTATCAATATGCTTATTTAATTTCTCACAGCTCCTATGTGTTGAGATGAAATTGATGCCTAAAGAGGCTACCTGGAACAGAGGCTAGACAGAGTTAAAGGACTAAAGTAGGTATTTATTAAAGGCCTTCAAAGGATACATCCTGGGCAGTACAAGAGCCTGGCTGTGGCTCCAACCAAGATGGACCCAAGATGGACAACTGGTCAGGAGTTTTCACGCTTTTATAAGTTTTGGTCCATTTACATTGTGGGCTTAATTATCCAATTACAGCATCAGGTTATGAAGTCCCATCCTCCCAGTTTGCTCTCCTCAATTTGCTGTTTATACTTTTGGGCCTAAAGCTGCAAGTGTCCTTGGTTCTCAGACTGGAAAAGGATTGTTTTTTCTAACTAGACTGTGAAGAGGACTTGCTAACCCATTATATGAAGTTCAGAGTTATATACTAATGCAGTACAGAATCTGGAAAATATGAAAGCTAAAACTTAAGGCATCAAGATCACCTAATAATAATCAGTCTAATATTTATCTTTGAGATGTTTGAAAGGTTTCCAATTGTATGTATTCTTGTTCAACAATTTATTTTTACAGTGGAGACTGCATGATTCTTTCTCCAGTATAATTGTACCAAAAGGGACAATGTGCTTTTGCTACATCAAAATTTAACATATTTACATCTCTGTGATGATAACAAAGAAAAAGTTATAAATCTGTGGCCAACTGGGAGCTAGCAGTGCTGCAATAGTTTCACATGCATGGACTTAAAAATTCATAGCTTTGTTAGAGATAGCATGTGGAAGTTCATTTGATGTTCAGTAGCAGCCTGGTAGTTCACCATATCTGGACTGGGAGAGTATCTCCACTGACTAAAAATGTTTCTGGCAGGTTTACTTATCTACTTATTTATTATCTAAAAATGCAAAGAAGCACATTGTGCAAGCATAGCCCTTTTGTGGGAGGTTTTAGAAGCTCTGAGTAAGGGCAGACATATGTGAGGTTTTGAACATCAACAATTTGCTTGAATTCAGACAATGTTACTATTTTTGAAAATCTCCCCCATGATACCATCTTGAGATCCCCACAAATCACAAATGTAAAATCTGGCTCTTTTGAGTATCTTTATTTCTGCCCCTATAATTTTCTTTCAATTGTTTGTTTCTTCAATAATGATTGCTCCAAATATCAAAAGATTTCAACAGTACCTGCTTACCTCTAATTCATCTTTGCTTCTGCTCTGCAGAAATCTGACTGATATAGACAAACTTGTAAAGGTGGTCAGATGCAAAAGATTTACACAGCTGTTCTTGTTGAGGGCATTCAAGCTGGAAAAATGTGTTCTTATGTCATAGGGTTTTTTTTTGAGAGTAGATACAGAATTGCAAAGAAAGTACAAGGTTTTATTTACAAAGCTGATTGTATTAATGGGTAAAAAAAATGTTCTGATAATTTAAGAAATTAGAACAAAGTGAAACTTGTGTTTCAGTCTTGTGAATATTTGATATAGTTTTGTTATTCATGGATTTTTCTCAAAGTCCAGCAGCTAGGCAGAAATTATAATTTACTTTTTTATATATAATTGTAGTTTTATGTCCGCTTGGGAAGAAAATAACGTCTGTGCGAATAATTCTTGAGAATTCTTTCTTCTGGGCAATCTTAGATTCTATTATAAATATGAAGAGCTCATATAAACAGCTGAAATTTGGAAGACTCAGATTTTGTACTCATTATACGTACATAAAGATAGATGGAGAGAAGATTCACCTTGAACAAGTCACTACTAACCTTCTGCTGAGCTTGAGAACTAGTAGCCTGCCCCAGTTTTTACACTGATAAAAGGAGTCTGGCCATACTGTTTTCTCAAAATATGTTGATAAACTGTCTCTTCACAGCAAGAACACATTTAGCTGATACATCTGTTACTCAGATTGTCACATAGAATTAGCAAATCAATTCAAATATTAAGAATTTTATTGCTATCTAGGAGTTAGAAGCAAGGACTAGAGGGATCAGTCTTGGCACTTGCTACGCAGAATTTTTAAATGAATACTCTTAGAAATAACTGAGTAATATTCTCTAACAAGAGAAAGTACTTAAAGATGGCAAAAGTATTTTGCTCACAATTTATTTTTATTCTACTCAAAAATTTTTAAATAGAAAAAAATGGTTTTACAAGAGAGTTTTAAAATCCAATTGAGAAGGGACATCAGAGTAATGGGGCTAACCCTGGTCAGGGTCCTGTCTGTGGCTCCAGTCCAGTGGTTGCCCTGATTTACTGGGCAATTCTGATGCTTTTTGCCACTCCTTGCTAAGAACCACTCCTCGGACCTCAGAGAGAGCAGGTGTGTGTTTTACAACTCTCCATCATAATACTTTGATGGGTTGCTGAAAGTGTTTGCAAAATTGGATATTCTTAACACTTCGCGATTTCTGACAGACCTGACTTTTTAAAAAGTACACCTAAAACACAACATTATAGAAAGCAGAAAGTTATTTCTATGTCAACTGTAATCAGGAGCTGAAAGTAATTTATTCATCCTTGAGATCCCAGTGATGCCCCTTCTGATAATGAAGTCTGCTTGTATTTGTTAGTCAGTGATGGATTCTAAGATAGATATCCTCTCTGTTTTTATGCATCAAAGATAATAATCATGTTGATTTTTTCCAAAATATAAAATACCACTATTGATGCCCAAATATTCCGAATCTTTACTTGGGGACCTGAAATGTAACCTACTAGAAAAGAGTTACATCTGGAGCAGAGAAAATTTTTGTGTGGATGTCTGTCTGTTCCATGGAAAAACTGTATCAGGGAGCCTCAAGAAAAGATCTAGTGTTCCCTTGGCCACAATTTATATCTTTTCTCAAAAAAAAAAAAAAAAAAAAGAACAGGCAGGAAAAGTAGTGATGCATGTCTGATATTGATGGAAAGCAAGTATGTACCTCATCCATTGAAAACATTGATCAAGGCCACTTTGCTCTTTTTTAATGATGGCCCCATAAATCTGCCAGTATCAATGAAAGTCACTGTTATCTACTGAGGTTCTAAATGGCCGTGCTAAGGAAGGTAAGCCATAGCTAATGATTCTTTGCATCCAGGAGTTAGATTGTCATACTCTCCCCTTTCAAAAGTCTTCTGCTTCTTGTTTAGTTTTTGTTTGCTTGTTTGGCTGTGTATTTCAGTAAACTGAGCATGAAGAAAACCAAGGCACACTAAAAAAGAGGAAGAAATTTCACATACTCACAGCAATTTTTAATGAAGTGGTTTTATTTTGAAAAGCTCTTCTCTCATTGGGTTTCAGTCAAGAAGGATGAGAATCCAACAGCATGTGGCATTTTTCTGACTATACAGGCTATAGAATGTGGCAAAGAAATTTGAGTAAAAAAAGACCTGGAAAAGTGATATTCCTTTTGCATATTAATGTGTAGTCTGTGGTTCAATACCAAATCAGATTTAGTAAACCAAGGCATTTGATTTGGCTCTTAAAACACCAGACACTATATGTGGGTGCTAAGAAGATCTGAAGGAATGAAGAAGGTGGTGGGATCAGGCTCATCCTAGCTCACAAACTGTGTTTAAATATATGGGCTTAATCTGCTCTGCACTGCTGTACTGTTGGCCAGGAGCTCAGTTCCACAGCTCTCAGTGTGTCAGGGGCTCCTCAGTGACACCAGGGTAGGCTGAGGAATCTTTCCTGGGACTCCCAGTGATTACCAAACAGGGTTTACTATTTCAATATTTTGTGCTACATATGTTCAGGATTGAAGTAAATCCTCAGTGAAGGACTTCACCTCACACAATGGGAAGCAATAAATAACCCTTCTCTGAAGAGATGTTGAGAACATTTTGAAAAGGAAGTTTGCTTATTTTTTGCATCAAGAGTATCAAAGAGATTCTCTAGACAGATCTGACTGTATCTTAGTTAACTTTGCAATGAAATCCCTCCTTAGCCTCGCCCCAACACACATTCCTGTGTAATATGTCCGTGAATCTCAGAAACAGATGGAGTATGCCTTACCCAGAATCTAATCCTAGTGAGGTAGAGAGACCAGATGGTCTCACTTTCCAAATGAAAACTTTCAGAGAATCTTTAAACTAAGCAAAGATTTTATTAACATTGATGGCTGGATATAGTGTAATACACAGAGAAGATTAATTAGAAACCCTAATTAAATGTAACAGTGTAAAAGAACCAGAGCACTATTTGGCATCAAACAGCCTTTTAAGATTCTTGTTGGAACCTGGAGTCCTCAGCATGGCTGAGCTGCAAAGTGAACAACAGGAAAGCAGAAACAATGAGATTTACTAAAAGGTGCCAAACTCAATTCTACATGCAATCATTTCCTATATTTTTTTCATAGAATCATAAGAGGGCTGAAAGGAACCTTTAGAGGTCATCTAATTCAACCCCCTACCCCAAGGCAAGATCAACTATACCTAAATCATTCCTGACAGATGTTTGTCTAACCTGTTCTTATAAAGCTCCAATCACAGAGATTCCAAAACATCCCTAGGCAATCTATTCTGTTGTTTAACTATCTTTGTTGTTCAAAAGTTTTTCCTAATGCTTAACTCTGAATCAACACTGCTTCAGTCTAATCTTGCTATTTTTTTTGTCCTATAATCCAAGGACATGGAGACAAGTTTATTCCCTTTTTTTTTTTTTTTTTTAAATCAGGTCCCTTTTACAAATGGAAAGATGACTCCTATGTATCCCTGCAATTTTAATTTTTTTTTTTTTTTGGACCAGAGAACCTCAGTTCTTTCATTTTGCTGCCATTTAGACTTCTGACCCTTTGGTTTCCCTTTGTTAGGACCACATCTCTCTCAAACATGGCATTGGAAACTGAACATTGCAGCTGCACTCTTAGCACCTGCAGAAAGGCCTGTTATCACATGTGTTAAGAACAGCATTTCTTGTTTTGTGCTAAATTCACATTTTTTCTGTACAGCTTATTTCCAGCGTGCTCTTAATAAAAGTTGACTGACTATATGGAAGAAGGGATTTCTTTGCTGATTTTTACTGCAGACAATTGCAGAAAAAGAGTATTTATTCGCATGAAGATGTGATCATGTCCCCCAAGCAAATGAGGTGAAAGAATCAGTTTTCTTCAGCCTGTTAGAGGAACGCACATCTGGAAGGAATATTTTAATTCTCAGACATATGGAGTGGGGAGCTTGAGGATACGAGCGTCACACATCACTTCTCCCTTTAAATTCTGTGCTCGTATCTCTGGTGCACAGCAGGAATTCTTGCGGATCATGGACAGTAACCAAGAAAGTGTTGCCATGTTTTTACAACATCCTGACCTCTAGGCTGTTACTTAGTTGATTAGTTGGCAATACAACCCTACAAGGTTGTACCATCTTACTGAAACCCCTCTGGATCTTAGAGGTGAACAGCATACTTAGGAAAAGCAACTGCAGGTGGCCAATGGCACAGAGCAGGACTTCCAGGAGCCTCCTCCTGATCCCAGGCATCAAGTGTGCTCCCATTCCAACTCCCTTGGAAAATGTTGTAGAGAAGTGTTATAGAGAAACAGAGGAAGAGGCATCTGGACCCTGACTGTTGTGAAGGTTTGCTGAGACAAACACACACATGCTTATGGCTCACAGAAAGGGGAACAGATGTGCAGATTCAAGGAATTTTATCCCCCCACAAATGCTGCAGTCACAGCTAAAGAAGAAGTAAAAATAGATACAGTTGTGGGAGCAGCAGCTATGGCAAGGACTAATGCTGAGTGGGTGCAGAGAGAGAGGAAAGGACAACTTATCACAGGAGCAAGGATAAGCGAGGAGGGCATTAATTATGGACTGCCCTGAATAGTGACAGCACCCAAACTGCCTCCCTTAACAAGTTTCCTCTTTTGTAGTTTCCCAGCATCAGCTGCATACCACCCTTTCCCACTACCAGTGTGCAGCACATATGGCTGCCTTGCAAGAATCACACAAATCATCCAGTAAGTTCATTTTTATTAGTAGCTTCTGCTTAATTAAGGGATGCATCATGCTTCATCAATCAGCTTCTGTGCATTTGAGTTGGTCTCAGCCACTCTGCTGATGCAAACTCCAAGCAGACATAGTTCTTGTGCTGTAGGCAAGAGGCTGGTTAGCTTGAATTTGGGCAGCCAGGGGCAGAGCTCTATCCCTGATTGTGAAAGGGAAGTTTCCTACCACAGCTAAGGCAAGGGGAGATCCGCAGTGACTTTCTGCTGTTGTGCACCGACAGATTGAAGCACAAAGCTAATGGGAAGAAAAATATTAGAGTTAAGACAGTGAAAAGATTGAAAGCTTTGGTTTGTTTACAGATATGAAGCATTTTTAGCTTTCTGTTTTTTAAAGAAACCAGGTATATCAGTTTTTGGAGTCACCAGTGATTTATGCTGGGACATTTCAGCACTGCAGAAGAAATTTCTGAAGATTAACAAATCAGGCAGGTGTGTCCAACAAAGCGCAGTGCAGTACAGTGCCAAACAGAGATGGTGTGGACAGAGTATGGCTTTGCTTCCCAGACTGGACACATGAACATACACTGGAGTATATGTACCTAAAAGTACTGGGTCTAACTAGCTTGAGGTTGGCATGGGACCTCTTCCTGGAGCTACACAGTGAGATGTGTATGTAATTACAGATAATCACATTCTCCATTCTCTCAGTTAATGCTAAAAAGGGCTGCCTGTTATCACCCGGCCATTGCTGGCTCTGGAATAATGCTCATAGCAGCAACTCAGTGAATTATTTTTTATTTGCTTAATAACATTAAAGGTGTAATTGGTTAGATTGCAGTTCAGCTTTTCCATTTCAACCTCCTTCATGGCGTCAGGTACACTTACCCTGGATTCCTCCAGTGCAGGAAAGATTAATTCTGATGAATTATACCAAACTCCATCATAGTTTTGCTGCTTGAAAGATTCATTAAGAAGTGGAACCTATCAAAACCCAAATCACTTACAGCCAAAATCAAATTTGGCTTTAGTCTTCTGATGTGAAAGCCTATGCATTAATCCACCAGGTTACCTAACCTCGAATGCATCCTTTCAATAACCTGTTTAGTGAATGCAAGTAATGCCATAACATACATGTAAGATACTTCATCTCAAAATACACAGGTCATAATTTTCCTCCGCAATTTTCATGGTAGCTTATCCTTTACATATTTTATTATTATTTTTATGATAGCTATTAAAAGCCCTCAGATGCTCTATGGATTGCTGGTGAAATAGTGTATGTACAGTATGTATGTTTTTTAATAGTGCAATTAAGGTAGATCAGACAGTTCTATTATATTATTATATACATCTCTGCAATTAGCATATTGTAAGTGCCTACAAAAGTTTATGTGATTTTTACACCTGCAATGCCTCACTACACACCTCTGTAAGTAGATTTCCTAGTGGCTATGGATTTTAGGCTGTTCCTAGCTGCCTAATGAAAGCAAACCTGTGTGAAACTTACTATTTTATCTCGGACTATTCCAGGCCCTGAAGCTCAAGTGAAAGAGCTTTTAAAACTATATTAAAGAAAATAAAAGAAAAAGTCCAATAAGCACACGATTCTTTCATCATCTGTAACTTACTAAACTGGGACCATTCAACAACCTTTAGGAATAACTTGGCATTACACAGACTTGACCTGAACATATTTCCCAAACATGTGATTACAGGGGACCTTTCACTCAAGCTTCTCGCAGTCAAAAGTGAAGATACACTTTCCCCCTTAGCTCACTTCCTTAAATTTCCTAACCTGTGAGGTGGAGAAAAAGCAGAGAAATGAAGTTACAGACTGGGGAAGACAGCCCAAAAATACTTCATGTAAGTTCCTTCCATCTGCTTGATTCACTTATCACAGTGGGCCTGGGAAAACAACCAGGGGATTTATAAGCAATCCTGCCTGAGTGCAGTCAGGTTACTGGAAGGTAGCTGAAGTTTCAGTGGCATCAAAAGACTTTCACAAAGAGTATTCTGACCTTGCAGATAATTTTGGGAGTTTTGGGAGTGGATTGGTACTGTGGCAAATTTACAGAACAGAAATTTCAGGAAGATTTTTTTCCTCCTTACACATCTCCTATACATTTCTCCTTGAATCCCCTATCAGTTCCTTTACTGACTTTATTTTGTTACAAATGCATCCTCAGAAGAAAACTAAAGCTCTCAGAGGTCCTCCCCCAAAATATTGCATGAATTCTGATTTTGATCAAGTACTGTACCTGAAATACATCTCCCCCTTATCAACAAACAGATCATTAGGCAAATCCAGCAAAGGAATCATTCACAACTACACAATGTCAGTGCACATTAAGGACTTTGCTTTCAGGTAGTTTTTCATTATTAGGCCTTTCTGCTGAAACATGACTAATCTAATCCAGGGAAAAGAGAAAACCTCTGGCATCAAATCTATGTTCCCAAATGACTGACTGATGTATTTTGCCAGGGAATCATGCTCGACATGTAGGGATGGAGAACAAGTCCCTGTAATCTATGACTTACTAGCTGTTTCTAAGTGATTCTGGCTGTGTCGATAGATTTGTTCACAGCTCTAATTGTGTTAATGAATTGAACATAATTAAACTTACAGCATGTCACAAGCTTCCTCTGGCAACTCTAGTAGGTTTCTTAAGTACCAGTTCATCAGCAACCATACTGCAACTGAATAGATAACTACAGAACCAGCCTGAAGGGCTTAGCAACAAAACAGGAAATAAATATAAGACCAGACCTTAATATCACTATTCATCTGAATTATTGCATGAGAGGCAAGGGACTTGGATTGTAAAGGTAGAATTGTCCAGGGTTGTTTTTTTTTTTTTGTTTGTTTTTTTTTGGTTTTTTTTTTGTTTTTTTTTTTTTTTTTGTTTTTTTTTTTTTGTTTTTGTTTTGTTTTGTTTTGTTTTGTTTTGGGTTTTTTTTTTTTTTTTTGAGGGGATCTCTCTTGAGAAGCACCCAGCTCAAGCTGTACCACTATTAATAAATAAGTACTTTCATGAAGGAATCTATCTTTTGGCTTATGCAGAAACCTTGTTATGGTGACTGGCATACATAATTTTTGTAACATTCCACAAAGCAAAACTCATTTGAATTCTGAAATTTAAAATCCAACTTTCCCATGGTTTGCAAAATTGAATATGAGGATTATGTGAAATGTGCTTCCTTCAAAATAGAACGATGTGCAGCAGTTTAACTGGGATGATAAATAACTTATTACTCATGTACACACAGGTGGGAGTAACAAATCCTGTTGTCAGCCTTCACTGAGGTTTTGGGAGTCATCCTCTGTTTGGCTACTGTACTTTGAAATATTTAAAGAAATGTAATCATGCATTTTTCAAGTTATTTAGTATTGATCTGTCTTGGGTATTACCCCTTTAGTCAAACCTCAGACAATAAGAATCTTTTATATTTTTCATCCTAGAACTTGGATTTCCTTGCTGCACATAAAAACATTTACAATCAATAATCGGGCAATATTAACAAATAGCAAAATCTTATTAATCCTTTTCTAAGTTATGGCATCACTAAAAGTCTATCTTTAAACTTGTGTCTTATTCTCGTGTTTTTTCTTCATGTGAACACTGTTGTCTTAGCATGTATAGAATTTATTTTTCATTTAAAATGTAAGCAAGAAGAGGTGACTATTCACAATTTACTGGTAATATTCTTATTGTTGAAGGAGCTATATGGGATCTATAGTCCCAGTAGAAAAAAAAAGAGCATATATGTGTTATTTCTTTAAACAATAGGCTCTTTCTATGAAAGAATTGATTCTGGTTCAGTGTTTTCATAATAAGACAAAGTGTTGTAGGAATTACTGATGGTGCAGAACATTATCAGGTGCGCACAGCATGAAGCCTGCACTGTTTTCACGATGTAATTTTTGAAGGAACTCCAGCAAGCTAAACCCTTTTGATGCAGCACTAGATAACAATATGGAACAAATAAAATGATCTAGGAGAAATGTTGCCTCTAGCACAAATGACTGAATCTCATTAATATCCATGCAGTTATCTGCAGACCACGAATAATACATCTCTATGCATTAGCTAGCACAGATACCTCTATGCAGTACTGCCTTTAGGTTGTGTAGACATACACAGAGTATTTTCTGATTAAATTAACCTGTGTCAGGTTCTTAAGGTTATGTTTTTCTGTCTTATGCATTCATATCTAACCTGAGGGTGAGCCTTATTTTCAGCATCTGTCTTAATATAAATTTTGTGGTGATCCTCAGCACAAATAATTTCTGCTTTAAATATTTTATTTATTACACTGTGCTTTGTAGACCAAATAGTAGCAAACTTCCAGTGCAACATAGCCCTTTTTCCTGGACTGGGAGAAGGCTGGCTAACATTTTAAGTAAGTAGATAAGCACAACACAATCAAACTTGTAGGATACACACGTACCATGTATGTGTCAGAGAGGTTTGTGTGATAAATTACACAGACCATGTGGTAAATTGCAGTTTGTGCTTTTGACTGCCTCATCTACCCTCTGCTTACTAATCCATCTCCACTGGGATTACTTCTATCATTTAAAAGATCTGATCAACATCAAATAGCTCCCTTAATAAAAAACAGAAAACAACTTGCCACTATACATAAAGCAGGTTTATCTAAGCATAGTAAATGCTGGCTATGTCAGCAACCTTCAGCTAACCTATTTCATGTTATTTTAAAGGGCCATAAATGGCAAAGTATAGTGGAACAATACAAGAAAAGGCCTTCCTAGCTCTTAACAGGGACCTTACTGTCCCTGGAAAAATCTGTGTGATGGGACTGAGAGGAGAGGTAAGGCTTGCAGCATGATCCAAAACCAGTACTCTATACTAAAAAAGAAAATCCAAAGCCTAAACAAAAAAGGACAACAAAAACAGAAAAAAAGGGGAAAAAAAACCTTCCCTACTCACCAGAACAGTTCTATGGACTCTCCAAGCCCTAAACCAGAAAAATAATCTGACATCTGATGCAATATTGAGACTAATACGCTAATTCCATATGGTTAGATTAATCCATTAATCACTGCTAAAGATAATTGCATAGGTACCTAAATTAGCTGAATCTTTTTTTTTATGAGAAGCAAATAAGAATAAAAGGCTTTATAACACTAAAAGTAATTCCTGTGGCTGATAATTAGCATTGTGTTTAAACACTCATCCTTACGCTGCTACTTTCCCTTAAAAAAAGCAGAGCAATGTCCTCGTCTTCACTGAACATGGTATTAGCACCTCGGAATTGCACCGCTCCAGAGCCCAGACTTAATTAAATAACAAGGTTAGGATCAGACAATATATCAAGGTTATAAACTGGAGCACTAACCTTCTGGAGGGGAGACATTCTCTGCTTTCCAAAGAAACCAGGGTTTCGTGTCTATATTTGGAAGGTCCTGAGAGAACAAACTTTAGCATCAGCATAAATTAAGTACAGAGAAGGTAATTTAGGTACAGTTAGTCTCTTTCTGCCTGTGTCTTGGTTCAGGACTGGAGTTCCTGTGCTGCCACAGATAATAGCAACAAAAAGGAAAGCAGGCTGATTTCCAGAAGATTTGAGTCAGACCCTGAACACTATAGGTTCTTTAGGAAGGAACTTCACTTGAGCTTCAGCTTCTGCTCAGAGTCCTTTCTGCCTTCTCTCTGCTCAGCACTAGGTTTTATTGAGTTCCGTGGAGCTGAGAGCATCTGGCTCCAGAGCTCACCCTGACACCAAGGACTTCCCTTAGATGTACTGGAGATACTCCAAAAATGTGCATCTCCACAAGAAAGAAGGTGAACATAGGCCAATAGCAAACAGGAAGACAGAACTGTCTTTTCTGAAAAATGTCCATACCATCATCACATTGCCTTTTAGGGCAGTGAGGTCTGTTCATAGAGGAAGGTGCTGCATAGAGTAAGCAAAGGCTTTCTGTGCATGGAGAGACAGACTCAAAGGATTAGACTGTAAGTGCTTAATTTTAAGAGGGGAGATTGTAAGGAGTACCAACCCTGTTTGTCTGATAAGAACCAGGAAATACTACAAATTAGACAAATAATCAATAGTATTCAGATTTCCAAGAGAAGAACATAAAATAATAACCTCAAACTCATTTAATTGTATTCCTGGAAAGTTTTGCTCTGTTCCAAATTACAAAATAGCTTGTTACAGTTTGGTAAAAAATATTCTCTGACTGTGACTGTTTTTCTAAATAGAAGATAAAGCATCATTATTAAATTTTCATGCAAACTGCTATGCGTGGAGTAACTTATTATGAAAGAACTATTACATTTGCAAAGTCAATATTTGAAAGGTTAGTAGCACTTCTCTGAAACAAAGGTTGAAAGGTCTGAAGATACAAAGTGAAATCTTGGCTAAAAAACAGCAAGGCAGAATGAGCTAATGGTTTGCAATGGTCTGTAAGGTGGATAAACCTGAAGGAATAAAGATTTATAGAAAACTGCAATAAAGTGCAGCAAAGAATACTGGAATGAAAATAAGAAATGGAAAATTTAGACTGGGCACAACAGGAATAAAATTTATTGGAAAAATCTGTTACATGGCCAAACAGCCTTCCATGAAATTTGCTGCAATTGCTGAAATTCTCTAAAATAGCTAAAATGAACCTTCATACAATAGACCATGGTGGCAAGAGCAATGTCAGGATTGGTGCTGAGAAAACAGTGTCAGCCTATGGTCACCTGCTTACATCACTTCATTGCACTGTCCTGACACTGCAGTGAAAGCCCCAAAAGTTTGGTGAGAGGAAGAGAACAAGAAGATAAAAGAAAAAAATCCAAATTTATGTAGTTTTTGTGCCTGTATACATATAAAAAAAAAATTGAAATGCCTTCATAAACCTCTGAACAATATGTGAATTATACAAATGTGGCCCCTGACCAGCCCATGGGGACAGAAATTCCACAAATAACTGCTTTTAGTTCCACATCAGTGAGTTTCCAGTCTGAAACTGGGTCTCTGTCTGGCAAACCAATTTTTTTTTTTTTTTAGGTCAATTTTTCCTTTCCTGAAAGGCCTCATATTCTTTATGTGCACCCAGGCTGAGGTAACTGCCTCATGTCATGTTTTGTTGGGAAAAATGTCTTGTAAATGTAGGATTCCTTTATAGCCAAACTTTAGAAAAGACCTTTTCAATGTGCACTTATAGTAAGTTTACTTTATGACCAAAGTTTTTTCCCTTCTGCTAGAAACATTTGCTGATTCCAATTTGCTCATTCGAGTTCTGCCACTGAAAACCATATGCCAATAAATAGGATACCTGTGGATACCTCAGCTAATAGTGCTGCTAGCAAGGCATAGCAGCATAACTTTTTAAGAATAGGCATTTGAGCTCAGGCACACAGAATAGCTCCTAAGAAAACTTAGCTGGATGCAGAAGTTGCAGTTATTGGAGAGCTGATTGAAAGAACTGAAACTGTTTTGGGCTTTGGCACAGTGGTAAGAGGTGAAGATACGAAGGAGGAGGGATGATACCATAAGGGATGACTTTTCAGCTCTGTGATGGCTTCATGTGGGATCACATGCAGGAGCATTTTATTCCTTTGGCAAATAGGGAAATACTTTCTTTGGGTTAAGAGTTGTTGGTTCCATCAGCAGGATATAATATTAAGGACATGTTCCCAAGGCAAATGTTCACATATCTACACACACAGCTGTGGAAGCTGCTGAGGAAATCTTGTCACTGCCCAGTTTAAAAAACCTTTCAGGCAAAATGAAGAAGAGGCAGAATTGCAGTTTGCACTTTTGACTGCCTGAAAAAGAAGTCACCAGCATTGTTTATTGAAGAAGAGTGACCAGCATTGTTCTTCAGTCAGCAGACCAACTCCATTCGAACAACAGCCTGGAAAAAAACAACAACAACAAAAAAAAAGGTCAAAAGGGACTAACAGTGCTGCCATCCAAGGTGGTTCTTTGATTTCTGCTTCTCCTGTGGAGACAGACAAATGTGACTTTGAACTGGTATGGAGCTAGAAAACATAGGCATCTGATGACTGGCTATTTTCATATCTGCCAACAGGATTTTAATGCTGAATTTTTATTTAATACTCCTTTCTTTGTAACTGGATCCCTATACTTTATGACCTCACATAATAATTGAATTAACTATAATTCCTGATTCTAGCTCCTTATGTGCCCTGATGTTATAATCTGTGGACAGCTGTATAGTTTCTTGTCCAAGGTTTGTAAAAGTATTGTATGGTCTTTCTTTGGTTGAAAAAATAATCAAACACCAATATATAAGTCAAGCAAGTTATGATATAAGAAAAACCCTAGTAATTATTATTTTTTTTAAATATATTTCATTAGTTTGCAAATGTACACATTTATGAAAAAATCACCATGCTTATTTTCAAATAGTAATGCTTGATCTAATATTAAATGCATTATTATTATTAGACTGGAATTAACAGCATCTCATCACTTTTGGGGAATTTTATAACTCGCATTATGTATTCTGTTGCACTTTGAGAATAGAAACACTCCCAACTTGTTTGCACCAAAGTATATTTATCCTTTATACTGCTGTTCAGGAAGGATCTCTTCATAGAGACTGGTGATTATCCTTCAACTTAAAAATTATTATCCCTTACTTTTATGGAACCTAACGCACATCCGAAATGAACCTGACACCTCTCTGCTCTTGAGTGATCTTTCTCAATTATTTTAAGAATGAAAGTCTACCACTAGAAAAATTATAAATTATAGAATTCTCCCACTCCCAGGTTTACTTTGATTCTGTGCAAATTTGCCAGAATGAAAAGATTACATCTTTAGCAATCAGGTGAAAAAAAAAGTACATTGAGGTTTTTTAAATTAAAATATTTCTTTTGACAAAGGGATTAGACTAAGTTTGCACACTCAGTGTAATTAGTGCATATGGTCCAGCTGTGAAGAAATAGCTGAGGACTTCTAACTTATTATTAATTAGGCTCATTAAAATGCAAGTAAGAGAACGATGCCTAGATAAACAATACCTTATGTCATAAAGTCATTACTTGACAAGAGCTAGTCTTGCTAACAGAAGTCATTACTGATATTTTAAAGGAGCTTTTTTTTTTTAGACTCCATGGGTGCCAGTTAACTACTTTTGACTGACATCAAGGACAGACATGCAAAGCTGTAAGGAGCCAGCCGTACAGCACAGCAATTCTTTTCACATCATTTCAAAATATGTCTGGCTGAGGTCAAAGGTTGACAACCAAATGACAGGCCTTCTTCAATTGCTGTGGTGTCACAGCAGGAGTGTGTCAGAGAAATTTTCCTGGGCCCCTCTGTGAATTTTTACATGTTCACATTTCTTTCCTTGTCTTGTAAGTGGGACAGGATTGGCAGATTTGTGATTAACACCTCAGAAGGAGAAGCGTAGACACCATCCCAGGTTGGGAGCTCATGGTAACTGCAGCAAATAATCAAAAGGTTCTCCTTCCACATTAGCAAAGTACAAGAGACCAGCCTTTTATTTGTGTTAATTTGTGTTAGAAAAGGGATGTGAGATTAGCAAGGGCTTTAGCTGTGTACATTGGTAGGACTTGCTGCATTTCTCACTATCAGCACATCTCCCAGTGATATTGGTGTAATCAGAATTGTCCTCCAGACAAAGACAAAAAGAAGATCTATGCATTAAATACCAACAAACCAGACACCAAACTGCTTTCACAGTTTTATCAATGTCCCCTTTCTTTAAAGTCCATACATGCTAACTTAAAAATAGCTCCACTGGAACAGCATTGGCTGAAAATGCATCAAAAGCTGCTATTGACAGGTGCTGAAATGAGGGCCTGCCTTTAACACAGGGTCAATTGATAAGTGACTGACCCAGACTCCTGACTGACATGAAGAGCTGTCAGGCAAGGTGCATCATTCTAAGTGGTGAGCAAGCACTGAAGAGATCTGAGCCACTGCTGTGTTTGGTAAAATAACTCGTGATAGTAGAGGTGAGAACCAGACTGCAGTAAAGAAATCAAGGAAGGTAATTTTACTTGGATCTGGACAAGACATAATAAAGACTTCCCACTGTCTTTTTGCCAGTCCCATAAAACATTCTGTCTGATGAATAAGTAAAAAAATTATATCTGTGAACCACTGTAGATGCACTCTTGACAAGAGTTATGCTGTACTTCAAAAGCAAAACCTGCTTCTAACCACTGGAAACTCCCGTGAATTTGAAAATATCTTCTCCCAGTCTTATGGCATCTGTTTTCACTTCAGAGTAAAGGGAAGACAACAAAATCTAGACAAGACCATCTTGGCTCATTCTGCCTTTGTTTACTCTTTAAACACAGGTGGAGAAAAGTGATAAGGCAGAACAGATAACAAAGTATAATATGCTTGAAGATGAAAGCTAGGAATTAGTTAAACCTGAAGATACCACCAAAACCTAGCAATTAGTGAAAAGCAAGTGAAATTATACTCAAACCACATAGTACATTTTTATGTTTAAATTCTAAGCATATAAGGGAAAACCTTAATCTGATCAACTGTAACTGAGTATCTTCTCCCCACTCTAACCTTATTTATTATCTCCATTGCCTACAGAGTACAGGTAAGATTTACATATGAACAAAGTGGAAAAAGCACCTCAAGAACCTAGAAAAATGCCACAAACCTGCCAGTTCCTGAAATGTACCCTCTTTTTCAAGCTGGTCCATTGTATGACCAGACCTTCCCACTGTCTCTTGGACAATGTGAGCATGCAACCTGATAGCACAAAACTTGTGGCTGCTATAAAATCTGTGGTCTTATAGGTGTCTATAGGTCACAACCTGTATGTTGACAAAGCACAGGCAGCTGCTCATGAAATTATTACCTAATGGGTGCACCCCAGCACACTTTAGACCATGTGGAGAACACTCTGTCTTGTCTTGGTGGTCTTCAGCTCAAGACCCCATGACCTGTAAACCAGCCTTGGGTAGAAAACCTAGATTGTTGCTATGAATATGAAACAGAAGACAAAAAAACCTGTGAGGAAACTCGTTCTTTCCATATGGTCAAGAGGAAGTGCAGCTTCACAGGCTGCTCACCAGCCACCTAGCCTGAAGATGCCATGAGTGACCAAATCTGTTCTGGCAGCTGGGACTTTTTTTTTTTTTTTTATAGCTAATCCTTTGTTTTTGTGAAGAGTTTAATGTGAGCATTTGATAGCAAAATCACAGTGCAGTGATTAGTTTTGGTGTAAGTCTGTAATAGAGTTCAGTGACAACACTAATTTTTTAGAAATAAAAATTCTACTCTCCAAGAATATTCCACAATATTCTCTCAGAAGTTGTTTACATACACAAGCTAATTCATAATCTTACCTGAGAAAGTATGTGCATAAATAAAGTAAATCTCTTTTATTTTTTAATGCTTTTTTTTCTAAATATTTTAACCCTTCATCTAGTTAGTGCTATTCTAGAGTTGTCTTAAAGAGCTGTCTTAAAGATCCAAAGACCCTTTATCACTGGAGAATAATTAAGACAAAGAAGCTACTGCAGAGTGCAAAAAGCCAGCTTCCCTGTATGCTTTAGAAATAATTGTATTCTATATAAACATATATGCAGTAAAAAATTGTTTACCTGAATGAACAACAGTAAAAACAGAAGAAGCAGTGACTGTGCGCAGAACAGCAAGAGCTTGTGAGGCCGGAACTCCAGCCTCTTCAGATGTGTTCTCTATACTGTGGGAAACACTTCAGCAAATACTTTGAAACACATTCAGGAATGTGAAGAGATGAGTAGCGCTGAGCAGCACCTGTGACAAGCCCTGACTGAGCAAACACCGAAATAATTAGGAACAGTCGCACTGTGGCAAAGGCACGATGGACGACCAGGCCAGCCTGGCCAGACACGGCCATCGCGCAGCTCCTTCACGCTGCAGCTGCGCCCGGCGGCACCCCGAGCTGGCTGCTGGTCCTGGGCAGCTCAGCCACACTCGTGTCCTCTCTGGGTGTCTGTGGGGACACGGGCCGCACGTCTCGGCCCGGTGAGGTGGTGGCGGTGTGGGCTGAGAGGCCCAGGAGAGCCAGATGCCCGTCAGGCCTCTGCCCGGGTCACAGGGCCCTGGCAGCCGGCAGGAGATGCCTTGCCCTCCATTTCAATGCTGCGAGCATCCTCCGTGACCTTCCCTCTCCCTTCCCAGCACACGCTGACACATCCAGCCTAAATTTGCGTCTTGCATCACCTCAGGATACTCATGGCTAATTTCATTATTTTGGAGAGAAAATGCAAATGAAGCCAGACAGCTGGTGCTTTCCTCGTGGCGAGGAGTGATGGAGGGGCCTGAGGCCTACCTCATCAGAGGCTCTCATACCCGTCTGCTCAGACAGGCCCTGGCGGGAGGAAAGCGGGGAGGCTGCGGGAGCAGCGGGAACAGATGGCAGGGAAGGTAGGAAGATGGAGAAGCAAGAGGGGCCAGAGCCGTTCGGAAGAGGCAGTGTCAGTTACCTGTGGGCTGAGGCAGCCTCACAGGACAGTTCGGCATCTTGTTTTTAATTCGGCGGGGATATGAAAGGTGGTCGCCGGTCAGGTGCTGCACAGCGGCCTTGGATTCAGGATATTTTAGGGTCTGCTTTAAACCAGCAAGGACCTCAGTTTGCTCCTAGCCCTGGCCAATTGACTGCTAACACCTCCTGAAAACATTGTAACTCTAAACCCAGCAGGTTCAGAGATTGTTTTTTAAATCCGTTTTCAATAGTAGGCAAAGGCTTCGAGAAAAAAATATATTCTCCAACACACAAGAAGGAAAGATTTTAAATCAATTCCTCCAATTATTCATGGAAGAAGGAAGGGAAAACAAAATCATGCCTGTAAAAAATCTGTCAGAACATTGTCTGATAAAGCACCTATACAAGAGGCCTGCAAGAGTAATGCAGCTCAGCACAGACTGCCCAGTGTTTCTCAGCAGTTCAGCCCAACTTGCACCAACACATTCCACAGAAATGTTCCTTGACGCCTAAAAAGGTAACGACACCAGGGGTATCTTAGTTGGTAAGAGTTTTTATATTGTTATTTTATTATTATTATTTATTCTTATTTTTAGTGAAGTTGTTTCTGGAGAGGTCTGAAATCCTCTTTCATTTGACATACCTGCAGGCAAATAGCAAATATAGAATTTTCTAATACATTAATTGGAGAAGTAAGTGCTTTCCAGGGAGAAGATCCCTCCCACTCTCTTTCTCTCTCTCTCTAGGTAGTATAGGTAGATCTTTTAAACAAGAGAATAAAAGAAAGAATAGATTTGAAGAGGTTACGTTGAATGAGCAGCATTTTCAAGCATTAAGAAGAAGCTAGAAAAGGCAAGAAAACTAATTTCTTAAACACACATAGCCCTGTCCTCTGAACCATTTTAACAAATCAATTCCCAAGACTTCACATGTATCCTATGTCATAAACCTCCCCAGCTACAAACCCCCTCTACATCAGTAACAGAGTTCTCTCAGATTCCTCTGTTTAATAATTACTCAGATCTGGCTAGAAACTAATAAAATACCAATTGTTTATAAAAGCAAGTCACTGATTCATTATGTGTGTAAGCAGAGGGTCACTATTATCACTGAAGTACATTCACAGATTTCAGAGAAGATCACTGATGCTCTCCTCACAGACCTAATAACTGGTGTCTGCCACCAAAACTGATAACACAGGATTCAAGAGACTTGGTTCCCAGTACTTTTAAGACACAGATCTGGAGTTAAACTGCTGCTGTAAATGTTGTGGCCATCAAGTTCAGGGATACCCAGGAAAACACAAGCTTTAGATCCCATTCTGTGCCGGGTGCAAAGGGCTGTTGAGGGCTTTTGCTGTGGAACAACCCCTTCTTCCCTCCCTGTTCCCCACCCCTCACTGACATCCATAAAAAGCCAGTCAGCTTTCCACCCACTTAATTTGTATTACTTGTCCATCTCTCCCATGTGAATAGTCTTGTGGGTTATGTGTATCCTCCAGTCCTCCAAGTTTCTTCTTCTATCTCTTTCTACACAAGCTTATCCAATACCTTTCCAGCTTTCCTTCCTTCTGGTCAACAATGCTGACACACACAAGGGCTCCTCCCCAGGACCCACGCTGTTTTCCTCTTAGGTGCTGTGTTCCATGAATATAAAAGGCTTTTCCTATTCCTCTCCAAACTTTCCATTGTGTCCTTTCTTTTTTCATACAGGGCTGCAGTAAACCTTTCTCTCCTCCTCAGTCCCCATCCAAGTCTGCTGCCACCAGTTGTTCCACTCAGTTCCTCCCCTTAGTTCTCTCTGATTGTGACTGACAGCCCCTTCCCTCTTCTCCTGCCATCTTTCCTTCCTCTCACACTGCAGCATCCATGACGAAGGATCAGCTGAACAGCAGCTGTGTTTCCCTGTCTTAACATCTCTCATTTGGACATGCATTCTCCTCTCACCTCCCTTAGTCTAGGGTTTGGGAGTTCTCTTTATCCTTGTCTAACTTCTGCAGAAATTTAGGTTGATTCTCAGTCACCACATAAATTATGTGGATGCCTTTCATATTTGCCAGTGGTTTGTCACACGGGCCCTTAGCCCAGCATGACAGAAAAACTCCAAGTTTGTTCTGTTTTCTGACATATTACTTCCTACCCAGACTTCTTTGCTTTCTCCCATTTGCTATTATCAGTTGTTTTAATGCATATCTTTGGCATTATCTTCTACACAGCATAGATGGAAGATTGTGTCTAAGCCTTGGAGATATTTATTGCATAACATCTCCATGATATAGATTTTCATGTCAATCTATATAAAGATAACTTTTGGATGGTATCTGCTCACTTCATATCCTGATTATTACAACATTATTTTCTCTGTTGTGTCAGATTCATCACTTATGCTCACTTCCAGAATCTCTCCACAAATTATCCATCATCTCCTGATAAGTGGAAAGCTGAGTCCCACATCTGATCAGTCTGAACTCCTGTCTTTCCTTACATACTCATATTTCACTGTCTATATATTTCTCATTTGCAGCAAGAACAGAAACATAATGGATAGATTTTGGATGTATGTACACCATAAGCTCTCCTATGGGTTAAAAATGCTTCATTTCTCAGGCTGTATTTTCATTTTGCTTTGCCTGTATCCACATTTTGTCTCTGCTTGCTATGTTGAGACTGAGATGCAAGAATTGGGAGAAGACTGTTTTAATCCATGTGTTCATGGATTAATGGATTCACAGCTCTTAAGTAAAACCAGCTCATACGATCTATGCTAATGTAAAAATCAACACCAAAAGGTGAACTCAGAGAAATAAGCAATTTTGCTCATGCATCTGCTTGTTGATAGAAGGAAAGTGTGGAAAATGTCAGAATCAGCCTAGTCTATTGGGTGGGTCATCCTCCACCATCCTACTGACAAGTCCTTTGCATGAAACAGCTACAAGTCTGCCTGAGAAGAGGAGTGGGATTTTACATCTCAGAGATAAGGGTTGTCTTTGAGTCCCCTGTCCAGGAGCAATTATGAATTTCAATTCCACAGTCACTAAAAAAAGAGGAAGGCTGACCAGCAAGCAGTCTAAGGAATATATCTGGCAGGACTTAATTATTTCATAGTTACTGGCATGTTTAAATCTTGACAAACTGGAAGCAGTTTTGGGCAGAAGCATCAACAGAGTGGTAAATACTGCGGGAAGTCTTCTTGTAGACACAGGAGCATGTCAGCTCCAAGCAGAAATGAGCTGCATTAGCAATCTCTCTGCCAGCTCCCAGTGAGGCTGGGGCATAGCATAGCAAAGCCCTGTGCAAGAGACATTAGCTAAGGACTAAAAGTTTTTTAATCTGATCTGCTCTACACTTCCAGCTGTGCAAATAACACTCACACAGGACCATACTGACAGATTTCCACTGATTCTTGTTCTGGAGATAGCTTAACGGACTTGCTGTGACTCTGCACAGCCCTGAGTTGCAAGATGTAGCATAATATTGGACACTGAAGATTACAGCTCCCTAAGGAGTTGAGAATTTTTTTTTTTTCCAACAAAAGACTGCATAGCTACAAATTATTTTCTCTTTAAATGCCCTTGTTCAGGAATAGGGTCAAAGTCACACTTGATAATCAACCAGGATTTTATTGATTAAGAAAAAAAGTTATCTGTTAACATTCCTAAGATACATAGAAGCTTCTTTTGGGTTTTTTTTAAAGTCACAGAGACACTCTGGCCATCAGCATTTACAAAAACAGCAGCACAGACATGTCAAGTTCAACATGTTTTCATTCTGTGTTCCCGAGCTCAGCAGTTAGACCGTTCATTAATTTCCCCTTTCCCTCCCCACACCGTCTGTGCACCTTATTTATATTCACCTGCTGCCAATTTAACACCCTGAAGAGGCACACCTGCATGGCAGCAGCTTCACATTACTGCTGCTGGACCCCATGCTTTAGTCCCTTCTAGGAGAACTCTTTCTGCCTAAGCCCTGACTTTCTTGAATCACACACTGGCTGCACAGCCACCTTGTTTGGCTGACTTGAAATCTTCACCCAGTCCTGAGCTGGCTCTTCCAGTTCCTCCAGCACTGCTCATCATTTTACCTTCTGATTTCACAGACCTGTGTTTATATCAGGAAACAAACTATCCTGGGAGAGTCTCAGATAAAGGGTGCTACCTGTGAAATAGAAAATGGCCCTTCTCTTGAATCACAGAGCTGTTGACAATTGGTTTCAAATCATGTTTCTTGCAGTCCCTCTCCTCCATGTCCACTCCATGCAACCTACAACATATGACAAAGGCAGTGCTAAACAGGCTGTTTACCATACAAAGAGCCTTTTGACTTGATGAGAGAGAGGAAAAGAGGAACTGATTCAGTGATCTAAGCTCTTGTTCTGTCTCCTTGGCGTTTCAGTAGAAACATCAGGCTCTGGAAAAGTAGTTCTCCTTCAAGCAAAGCCAAGGTTCAGTTTTTTTGCCACTACGTGTAGCCAAAACCACAAACGGAGAAGTCCAGCAGCCTCACCGTTTTGGAGCAGGAGCACATGTCATAAAACTGGAAAAGGGAACGGGCTGATCATGTATCTTCTGGAGTTTCTTAGCAGCAGCAGTCACTCCTGCTTGAGCCTGGGCTCAAATCCAGTTGGCAAGAATTCTTGTTAGCAAATTCATGGACTTGAATATCACCCAAACCTTCAAAGATCAAGATAGCATAAGAATTCCTAAACATAATTTTTTTGTCAATGAGCCCCACCTTCAGAGAAGAGTCTGCAAATCCTGTATGCACCAGAAATGCACAAATGGCAGTGTTTATTCATGTCAGCACTTTGGGATGCACAAAAAAGGAAATACATCATCCATCCATGGCCACAGTCCCCTGGGCAGAAACTGGAAGAAATGGATTTAATGCATCACATATGACTGCCCTCTTTGTTAGACTGTTGGGTATTCAGAGGTGGGTAAGGCTGTTCTCAGCCTTCCCAGTGGTATATGAAGAGTGATGAAAGCACACCAGGAGAGTAAACCCTGTGTTGTTGTAGCCACATGTGTGCTGTGAGGTCTAGCTCAAAGTTCTGGCCTTTATGCACTAGGAAACTTTGCAGATGAAATCCCCTAGTCAGTGAAGTAGAAATAAAAAGCCCATTTTCTTAAATGAAATAAGTATTACTCCAGGCTCTGATATAGTAGTGTGCAATCAAAAGACTTCTTGAAACTGATGAAGTCCACAGATTAAATTCTATAGGTCACAGAAAAAAAGATTTCTTGTTAAAGGGCTCAGAGTTATGAACATGACCAGAGTGTTATGTTCTATATAATAATTTAAATTTTGAAATCGAATGATGAAAGGGTAAAGCAGCACCACGCAGTGTTATTGGTCACATGATATTTGTGAAAAACAGAGAAAAAGTCTTTAAATACATAGTTATTAAACAGCAGCTATAAGAATAGTTTCTGGTATTGCTTCCAGCTAAAGAGAAGAAAATCTTCCCCATTTAGGCAAGAGTGTATATACTGCAAGCACATGAGAGAAATCTAAATAGTAACCAATGCTATGTTAGTTCTGAGTTTCGTGACATTTATATTTTTGTTTAAGGCAGAAATTGTGCATTAATTTCTATTTTAATTATTTATTTTGAGCTGTTTTGTAAGGAGGTTGTGATACAGAGCAATGACTAATGCAGTGTGGTATTGACTTACTACACAAGATTCCTGTGTACTCCTTATCTACCTGCACAAGTAACCAGTGAAGTGAGCGGAGAATTCAGACTATTTGAACAGTTTCCTTCTTCTCTAACTGTGCACCGCAATGCACGTACCATCTAGCAAAGAGTGAACTAACTTTGCTATATGAGAAACCCCACAGAATTTGGCTGAACCACTTGTATGCTAATCACTAATCCATGTTTTAATACCTGGTTGTAAGGAGAGATCAGTTATCACTCTTCCTCATACATGGGGCTCAAGGAAAGGGAAATATAATGGAAGACAAACATCTTAATTTACAAGACAATTAGTTGGTTGTCACCTAAAGCAACTAAGAATTCCCAGTGTTAGATGCAAACTTTGTGTATCAAGGCATACACATTGAATTCATCCACTTGTCCAGAGTCATAGTACAACAAGAGTCAAGACAGAGATGCTTTCCTACAGAGGAAAGAGGTTAATGACTCTGGACATAATTTTGTCTCCCCCATCAGAGATCATTTTCACAGAGAAGCCAATGGTCTGCAGAGAGGAAAGGAGAATTTTGAGAACCTGGTGCTGTCTGAACTGATAATAGCATTGAAATGCTGAAAAAGAGAGAATGGATGGGTGACATCAGTCACAGGGGTGAAATAGTGAGGTCACTTGAGTTAGATGGATCATGGAGAGTAGATCTGCACTTTGTCCTTTGTCCTCTCCAAGGTATTATTCAAATATAATTGCTCATTGTGTGACATTTGCTAAGATTTTAAAAGTGGTGCTTTTGAACATTAGCCTAGGAGAAATTATCCTGACCACTATGGACAGGTATTTCCATAAGGTATATTGTTATTTTAATCGCATGTAAATAGTGGCAATTGTGAATTATCCACTAGAGTGACTTTTTATTGTATTTTACACTTTATGCCAAATATACAGATGATTTAGGTGACAGCTTTGCTAACTGAACTAAGACTGTATCTTCAAAATATTAATTTTAGCATGTTAAAACTGCTCCTTTAAGCAAGATTGTGCTTTCCCATTTTTGACAAAAACACAGCCAGAAACCGACTCCTTCATGACTGTAGAGCTTACTACAAGCTCAGATACATTACAGTGGTTTCAGTTTAATTTCCACTAAATCACTTTATCTCATGTTAAAATTTTGCTGGAACGTACTATAAGAGACTATTTAGACACTGTAAGGATTTGGCATTGCTTCCATAGAAGCAAATAACAAGACCTGAATGCAACAGATCACTAATTAATTTCCCAAATGTACAGCATACAAATGCTGAAAAATAAAATATCAGAGAAGAATAAAGAATAGGAGATAAGGTGTATCTTACCATATATATCAAATCTTTCTTCGGAGATGAGGGATGATTCAATTGAAGGATTCAATAAAAGACTAAAATTCATATCAATTTTTAAAACCCTTTAAAATAGATCTAGAAATATGAGATTTCATCCAGAAACCCCTCAAGCATTGCTCTGTGTTCAGCAGATATAGCAACAAAACAATATGAATATCTATTTGAAATTAAATTTCTCTGAATTCCTTTCACCGCAACTCTGGTCTCTAAAAATCTTCATTCTGTTTTGACCGCTGTACAGAAACTGTGATTTGATATCTCATTCATAGCCCAGCTGTGCAGGAACTCTGTTTAGTGCAAAGCTTTGCAAAAAGGAAAAAAAAATATCTTATTTGACCATGAACTTTAGATGATCTAGTTAGCGTTACTGTCAAGCATCCCGCGGTCTTTTTGAAAAGCAGGACTTGTCCATGTTGCCCTCTGGCCAACTTCAGTGGGATTGAAGCACTAGCGAGAGCCATCAAACTGCCTGACAGCTTGTCACCAGTGAGACTCCATTAATTTACACACATTTTCCACTGTTTGGCATTTACCATGATAACTCTTTTCTTTCCAAGCAGCTCCTGTTTGCATTTAACACTCGGGTTAATTTTCATCAGAGTTTAAATTTAGCCATCAGTTATTTCAGGGGAGCTGTCAGCCAACATATGGAGGAAAAAAAATCCTTCTGAATTTATAATAAAGTGGAATCTGTTGAATGTGAAACAAAAAGCAACTGCAATATACTGCAAGGCCCCGATGGGGGGACCAGGGTCAGCAAAGAATAGCAGAGTGGATTAGTTGTTCTATTCACCAGAGTGGCACCTGAGCACCTCAGGAGCTTCTTGATATATCAAAAAATGATGGAAAGACACAGTTCAATTTGTCCCCCTTTTATAAAGGATAATTAACCTGTCAGTCTTGCTACTTTAACAACTTCATTAAATTGGAGCAGAAATGGGTGCAGGGAGCCCCTGTCTTTTTCCAAAATGAGCACAGGGCAGTTGTTTAAATCATTGAACAACCACCTTCTTCTATCTTCCTCTCCCTTAGAATAATGTGATGTTATTTTAGGGTTTTTTAGGTGAAATTGAGCACCCTTCCTTAAAATATAGCACTAAGCTTACTCTCACGTGACCAACACTAGGAAACATCTTAATTCAAAGGGTGAAAATAATCAGGCATGTAAACAAGGAAAACTGCACCAGTTAAAGATGGTGCTTACAGGGTTGCTGTAACACTTCCAGTATACCATGATCCTTCTCAAAAGTGAGATGACTTTCCCAGGTAAGAAGGAAAGAAACAAAGGAAGTCCCCCTTTCTTCTGGAAAATTGTAAACTTTACAATTTGTGTTCTGAACTGGACAAAAGTGCTATCTGTAAACTGGAAAGTCTGCAGGCAAGTTTATATTGAAAAGATGAAAAATCAAATTAATGTGTACACTTTTGGAACATATTTAGGATTTAATAAATAATATACCTTATAAATAATTAACTGGATACAGGCTAAGTTACTGGTCACTCCGAAATCTTCGTCTGGGATTTAAGTGTACTACACCAATCTGCAAGGTGCATTTTTTGCACACTATAATATTTTCCTCTCCAAAGCCATTTTATGTGCACAAAAGATTTAAAGATATCAGAGGGAGGGAAACTATATCCCAAAATTTCATAACAACAGGAAGAGTGAATACTCTCACATACTGCACTGTAATCTTGCATTTTAGAAGTCACACATTTTCTTGATGATTATTCAGAAAATCCTTTTGATATACAAAAACATAAAAGAAAGAAAAAACAAACCAAAGCAAACTCCCACCCCTTGTGCCTAGTTCTATGCAAAGAATCTCATCAATTTTATCCAGAAAAAAAAAAACTTTACGTAACCTGGCCAAATCTTCAGATGAAAAGAATTATATAGATTCACTTATTGCAGGAGTGACACGAATAAATAAATATGCCATAATCTAATTATATGTTGATATTATAAATTAATCAAGTTAAAATAATTAACTATTGTTGGCTTTTCCTTGCTTGTTTGGTTTTAAATGTTGATACACATCCCACCACATAAATAAAACTCCATGGTCAACGAGAACAGAATTTCAGCACCTGAACAAACCAAAAGGAACATAATTGGAAGTTATTGCCACCACAAACTTCCTGTAAGAATAATAAAACTTACTCTATTGGTATGAATTATTTTTATGGACTGTTTTGATATCTTTTAATCGTAAGTGACCTACTAATCAAATAAGGGGATTACCCTCTAATTCTTTATCTACAGACCCATAATTGCATCTTCATTTTAATATTAGCATTCTATTTTTAGAATTGTTTACAGATTTGTAGCTACATTTAGAAATCACTTTAAATTTAGTATTTTATTTTTACTTTTAAAATTCAGGCACAGAGACTGAAGATATTTAATGTGCCAAAGCAGATTAATGTGCCACACTGGACTTTAGCTAGATAATTATGCACAACTGGTTTACCACACACATGAAAAAAAGCATAAGGAAAAATTAAATTAAAATGTGATATTATTGTTCCCAGTCTTATGAAACAAACAAAATACCTGCTAATCTGAAGTTGTGGGGAGTGTTTTTCCACACAACAATATAAGAAAGTTCTTTGTACTTCAAGTAATGGAGAAGCTTAATTTACTATTATTTACTGATATCTGTTCCTTAGTAAAATACTGATAAACTGAAGACTGAATTTAAACACTGCATCATCAGGAATCTATTTCACAAAACATATGCTTGATGTACACTTTTAATTAAATATGTGTAATACAAAACTTTCCAAACTGATAAAAGGCTAGATTTTTCCTTCAGTCATTTGCTAACTTTTCTTTATTTATAACATATCTTTAAAGAAGATATCTGGTGGGCTTATAGCCTTCATTATATAGATAAAAGATGTGCAGCCCCAAATTTAACATAGTAATTGATTTGGCAAACTTTGTATCATTCCAATGCAGACCACTGTCTACCTGCATTTGTAAACAGAAATTAAAAGCTTGATAGTCTCTTCTACAGTGTTACTGGGAGAGTCAGAGTGAAATTCAAAATGGCAACTGCTCTTGCCACTGGTGGTTTTCCAACTTGTACGCTGCCTCAAAAATTGGGGTTGCAGACATGAAATGTCATTATTTCACCAGTGCACTGACATCCCACTTTTTTATACAACTTGGCATGTTTGTTGGCTTTTTCTTTTAAAGAAAAGCCTAGGGGCCAGAAAGAGAGGAAGAATCCTGTGGTCTGTTAGATGCACAAGCAGGGATAGCAGGAGAGGCATAGCAGTGAGGAAAGGAAATGGCTCAATTCTTTGTGAAATAATGTTAGAAGTGTTACAAAAGCAACAGAAGGGAAAGGCTATCAGTCAAGGCTTATTGGACATCCACTAAAAGGAAACGAGTACAGTAGGTGCAAAGTTTGAGAAGTGATTACGCAGATCTTGCTCTGTATTTGAAGCATAGGGGAGAGCCTCATGGTAAGGTTTCTCTAATGAAAACATACCGACTTGGTGTCTAATTATTCAAAAAAGTATGGATATGTATGAATATATGGAGGGGTGTATGTGCATGTGTATATAAATAATTTTATATATAAATAACTGCTTTTCTCTTTCATTCTCCAGCACTCTTTCTCTTTTACCTGCTCAGATTTTATGATTTCAGTTACTTTAGACTATTTTTTATATCATGCTCTTACATTTCTAATTTATTTCTAGTTTATTATATTTCTAGTTAATTATATTTCTAGTTTAAATTTTAGAGAAATATCTAAAAGATCTCCTATAAGAAAATACACTTATCAACGTAATTTAGTAATGTCAGATATTTTAGTGTTCACTAAAATAAGTGTTTATGAAAGTCTAAACTAGGGGAATTATGACTACTATGACTGGGAGTAGGAAAGCAAGAAAGTTCAGCTAGCTGTGGATAGAAAACCCACATGGATACCAGAATGGACCTTCATGTTTTGAGAAATGCTTAGATTGTCTTAGATTTAATCATTATAATTTATACACTTTAAAATCATGGGTCAGCTGTTCAGTAGCTGCAATGTCTTTATAAAACACCAGAAAATTTTTCCTTTAATGATTGTATTTAAATTGCAATTGGTTTGTTCCAGCCTTAAAGTGATAAATGCAATTCAAAGAGAATGAGAAATATAGCACTTGCTGTCCCACATTTTGAATGGGTATTAAGAGTCACTAGCTGTCCTCATATAACCATATAAACCTGACACCAAATTAACATGGGGGTGATTAGGAGTTGTATTAGCATCCTAACTACAGGCCAAGTTGGTTTTAGGTCAAAACTGAAAACCCTTAGTTAATTTTATTTTTAATTGTGATTTCCATGTCCCTCTTAGCCCAGCATTCTGCACTGCAAGATAAGATAAAAATTTAGGAGTACTTAGTGCAGTTGGGCTTGCAGAACAGAATCTGCAATCACATCAGTGCTTTGGCCATCATTCCTTCTCTGGAGAGAAGAAAAAACCCAATTTATTCTCTTCTGATCTAAAAGCAGCCAGATTGTTCCAGTGGTGTTATGAAATTCCAGCCCAGAGGAAAATTACTGGTAAATCTCAGAAAATACAGTAGTGTGGGTATACTTGGTACTATTTCATCCTACATTGCATGAAAGTTTTTCATTAAGCCAATACTAACCAGTGTGATCTGACCTGATCCTTAATGTAAATCCTAAATCTAGTGAAATGCCAGGTTCAAATATGGATACCTTTTCTCTTTTAGAGCCCTTCCATGCTCATGCTGCAAGTTTCTAAGCTCCTTCCTAAAGCTAGTTGCGTCTGGTGAGCCATCCAGCAGAAACTCAATCAAGTGTGGTAGAATTATAAATCAGTAAGTTCAATACACAGAAGTGAGGAGATACTCAAGAACTGTAAAAACTATCAAATCCATCCTTTTGCCATCACAATACCAAACTTTAAAATATTTTCTCCAGAATGGTTTTAGAAGACCTATTACATTATTTCCACCACTTCACTTTTACATATTTAGATTAAACATTCTGTTTCTTAATTGTTCCCTGTGATATTTAGACCAACTTTATCACAAGGCTTTAATCTCTTTTTCTCCTGCTTTGGTTGGTATACATGGCTACTGCTTGAAAGGTATTAATAGGATGAAACTAGTGATGTTTTGCATTAATCTGTCAGGGTCTGAGAGAGGCTTAATCCTGGAAGACACTGCAGAGGAGGGAAGAAAGGGGTTCCTCTGGGCTTGCAGCGTCAAAATTTCACACGAGTTATACTGTTTTTTTGTGAGGACCACATAATTTAGATAACATATATGTAAGGCATCTCAAGGACTCCAGAATAGAGAATGAAAAATGGATTTAGAGTAGTTGGTGAGTAAGATGCAGTGACAGATAAGAGAAGGTGTAACAGCCTGTCTGTAGGTTTTGCTTTTTTCGGGGACTTTTGGGTTTGACTGGACAGTGCACCAGAAAAAACACTTGAGAGAGCTGACAACTTCCCATTGTTTTGGAAAAGCATTATGAGCACTTTTGAAACAGATTTTTGACATAATCTTTTAAAGGTGTGAAGAGAAAATATTTGATTAGATCATGGTCTTCTGACTCTCTTACTTTTAATGGGCATAGAGAAGTTAGAACTAATTATTTGGTAACTGTCAGATTTTTGTCCATCGTAGCATGAAATCCTGTTGTGATAAGCATGTGATAACTGACAAAAAATAATCATCTGCTATCAAGCCTGAGGTTCTGCAGCTGCAAAATAGAGCAGTCTCACGAAATGAGCAGTCCCATAAAATGTCAGTGATGCTACTCACTGGAGAAAGATTGCAGCATCACAACCTTACACAGCCATCTAAAGCAATAATCTGATGCTATAACAAAACAAAGTAGACAGTATAGATGGGAATGACAGCCACAGTATAAATCTAATCCCTTACTTCTGAAAATAAAACTGACTTTCTCATTGATCTTTTTGAACACATTAATGTTTGCTTTCATTATCTTGTGGATGTATATGCATGTACTACATACAGTACCTTTACTAGTAAGCACTACAGAAGGGCCTTTTATATTTTTAAAGTATTAATTTTTAATTTTGAGTGCTTTTTCAACGTTTGGAACTTTCATTTTTGCCAATATCTCTCCACAAATTCCAGTTGTTGGGGTGTGACAACTATTTCGGCACACGCAGTCTATTAATTATAGTTAAGGAAAAGTAACTTGTTATTGACATGTCAATTCCTAACTACAGTGCAAATAAACCCTCTCCTTTCATAAAATAATTTTCATGACAGATATTTTATTAGAAGTGCTGTTTGCAGCTGTGATTTATTGTACATGGTAAAAAAATAAAAAAATATATTTATGCAGAAATAAAGCATTTATATCTCAAAATGCAGTAGGAATTCAACTGATATTTCAGTGACTGATGTATCTGCATGCATGTAATATTGGTCCTTTTGTCAGAAAGGGAGACCAAAGCCTTATTTTCCAGCAAACCAAAATAAGAAATTCTCCTCAAATCTAATTTTATCCGACTCTGTATCCTAACTCCGGATAGGCAAGATAAATACCTGACTTTGGAACAGTTCACTCAGCAGAGTTTTAGCAGCAGGGATGGAAGGAGTTTAGCTAAATAAAAGAACCACATGGGCCACTGACAAACGTGGAAAGGTAGTGATGATGTTTTGCTCAGTGGTCATGTGATTAGAAGGAAACCACTATTCACTTCTCTTGCCCAGATTGCTGCAGAAGCCCATCCACTGAACTCTCTGACCTCCAGACTGAGCCCTTGTGTTTCCTGCCTCGTAAATATGAAAGTTTTCTGTGTAAATAAGCAAGTTTTGGTGAGAAAGAAAGAGGAACCCATCCTAGATTTGTCTGGAACCCACTGACAATAAACTTAAAAAGTCTTGTTATTCTGCTTCACTGACTTAAAAGTGCAGGAACGACCTCTCTGGGGGCTGACCTGCATGAGGCCATCAAGATGATCCTACTACTTGCAAAATTCAGAGTTAATCTTTCAGAAGACTGGGTCTGTGTTCAACCAAGGGGACACAGCTGACTTGCCTTAGTTCAGATTTTTCTAGGGGTGGTCTGCTGCTAATACTCAGAAGGCAGTGGTTGTCTTAAATACTGATGGGAATGTCTGCTCAACTCTTCATCACAGAATGAAGTTAGTGAGGCTAAATGACAATTGAAGTTTTCAGCTCAGGTGCTTTGCTTGTAGCCACTTCCACCAACATACCTCTTCAGGGTTAAGAGTCTATGACATGGGCCAAAATAAAGTCATGAAACAGCTCTTCAGTGGTCAGAGACAACCTAGCAATGTACATTTTTAGAAGCTTTGGAACTGCAGAGGGCAGACATATCAAAAGTAATTTAACCCTTACTCTCTGCTTTGTTATGTCAAAGCTATCATTCTGCTTAGAAATGAGAATTTCTTCAGCTTTATACAGGTAAAGGAACTCCTGAGCAGAGATCAAAACATTTTCAAGCTACTGATGAAGTGGAGCTCACTGCTGTGCTAGGTTCTTTGTATACCTAACATACTACATGTTTTTGAGGCAGGGAACATCTGAAAGGCTACTGTGTATTTGTACCCCAATTTATACGCAAAAAAATTTAGCAACCTGATATAAGTACAGAAGTTGAACCATTCCCTATCCCAGTGTACACCATGTAGCTGTGACATGTTATTTCTTACAGATAATTAATAAACTCTGTCATTTGCATAAACCAAATCTTTTAGCTCCTCTTAGAAGGATGCTCAATGCTCAAAGCTATTTTCAGGTAATTCAGGATTAATTTCTATTTTTAAACACATTATGAAATTGGAAATCTATGTAGAAATATATGCCTTTGTAGAGGATAAAATCAAGCAACTAGATAGCTCTCCTGGGAATTACAGAGACAGTAATTCAGATACAAAAGCTCTCCTAATTCCTGTATTCCAGTTGTGTTCAACAGATCAGCCTGTGTCGAGTGCTCTCATTATCAGAGATCCTTCTTGTCTGGCTTCAGAAAAACCACTGTAAAAATGGAAGTTAGAGAAATGAATCTCCTATTAATCAACAGATCAAATATGTTTATTTCCTCTGCCAAAATAAGTCTGTGAACCTTTTAATTTTTTTTTTTTTTTTTGCTTGCAACAAAGAGCTAACAGATCAATCTTGAGTTTCTTCACTGCATTTCTTGTATAAGAGTTAATACAAGACAGGCAATTTACAAAAAAGATTACTATAACTTATTCTGTTGCTATTACATTTGTAAGCACTACAAGGCAATACATACTTGACGTATTTGCATTCCACTGCATCAGATTTCTCTCTTCAGTAGCTGGTACCTGGATATTTATGCTGTGCACTGATTTTTTAACTGTGAGTGCATCTAAATGTAGATGAACATATTTTAATAGCATTCATAACTCTGCGAACATACAGTTACAGTTAACTGTGTGTGCACAGTTAAAATTATTAATACTATTAAAATTTATTCAACTCCTTATATTTAGATGCAAGCTTATTAAAAACCTACTCCTGACAAACGAAAGCTGCGTTCCAAGTAACCTGATGCTTCATATTTCCCAATATTGTTGCTGTCTCCATTTGCTGACAGACGTAATCTACACACAATAGATTAAGTCACATATTTCAGTAACCACCTCTGTCTTTCCAAGTGAGCAAGCCACTATGCCTGTGTATGGGGAGGCTCTGGGAAAGGCACCTGTGGTGAGGAATGAATATTCTAATATTTCTGAACCTTTTGGTGAAGGTGAAGGGGGCTTGTTGAAAACATTGCTGTGAGCAGATGGACCCCTGAAACCATCTGCTATCGAAGCAACTAAATGTTCAATGATGCATTACGAAATTATTTAGCTCTCAAAGAGCCTGAAAGTAGTTAGTAATGATGGCATCTGTACTGAGAGCAAACAACCTATTTATATATGATCTATCACTTCATAAACCGCTTGGAGACCATCTTTCCTTAAAGCAGCAGTAGCCTTGTCTATGTCCCAGAATAAAATATCAAGTTGCGTGCATGAACTTGCAAAATCCTATCTAGTTCATTTTTCCTTCTTGTAAGAAGCACATACCAGCTCTTTGCTGGTATGTGCTGGAGTGCAAGTTTGTTTTTTGGTAGAAAGGATTGCACTGTATTCTAGAGCTGCTCTATCAGTGCACAAGCATAACAAGTGGGAAAAAATCCCACAAAACAGTAATGTTTTAACTCAGGCTTAATCTAATAAAGATCTTATGTTTTTCTTTCCTATGAAGAATTTCATCCTATTTAGTTGTATTAGTAAAGTAATAGGTACTGAGAAAACAAGTCTTCTAAATATGAATTCATTTTTTTATCTACTTAGATGATTCTTATACAATATATAGTTACCATGGGAACTATTAAAACTTGTTTGTGTGGATTTAGTTATTTCCCATGTATGTAGTCAATTACTTACTAAATACATAAAGATATTATACATTGGATTATAGATGGTTTTGCACCTGAAAAGCACTGTATTTTTAATTATTATTTTGTTTCACAAATTTCTACAAGAAATGAGTTTTAGATGAAAATCTATTTCAGCTTAAGTGATATTAAATTACTTTTCTACTCCAGATAATCAGAACAGAGAAAGTTATTTCTTTTGTTCACTTTCTCTTAAAATTACTAAGCATATTTAGAAACTCGCTTAAAAATTGATGTCTCATCTGAAAGCTCTTTCAGCTAGATTAGAAACTTGGATTTCATAAAATCTCTGTTTATAAATATGAGGAAGTGCAGCTCCAAGTTTTAAGCAGAAATCCCCATTAATACCAACAGTGACCTGTCAATATTAATGTCAAACAGCTTTTCTGGTCCAGTATCTTTGTTAAGGTTTTACAAGTTATTTTAATTCTTTATTTGGAAGCAACAGTCCTGGTGCAGAAAGCAAAGAAGATTTTGCCCAAGGAAACACATCAGATTAATGTGTAAACGGAAATGAAGCAGACCTCATAAGGCCTAACTTGGACATGGGCAAGTCCCTTCACAAGCATGGACTGCTCCGTTCCCAAAACCTTCACTGGGGCAAAATGTATCCCCCTGCAGAGGAAAAGACACATTGCTAATCTCTGAAAACTGAGGAACAGTCAGCTAGATACCACTGACCATCCTGAGCTGCATTCCCATTTCTTACTCTACTCACTCATTTAGTTTTCCTCAGAGACTGCTCCACCCTCCCAGCTCAGAGCAGCCCCTACTGCAACCACCACCTCCCCTAGGATGCTTTCCAGCCTCAGGATGGCACTGCCTAGACTGCAAGCTAGTCTTTAGCAGAGATCCCATAATCTGAGCAATTTGGAGTTTTGCAGTGATAGTCCATGTAAGTGCTATGGAGAGGAAGAGCAGCTCCATCCACTCCTGTGTCACACTTGTAGAGACTGCACACAGACTGTTCATGATCCAGCTCTGAATAAAGCCTTTGCCATGTGCTTACACTCCCAGAAACCAGTTAATCTGTGTATATTTAACAATCAAACCTTGCTCAGAAGAATATAGGCCTAAGTCACTTTCATTTTTAGGGGGAAACAAATACTTCAGTCACAAATATTTTGTTATGGACCACTGCAAGCTTAATTTGACTATATTTTTCTGTGTCCTATCAGTTAAGCTTCAGTTTTGCAAATTAACATTTAGAAAAAGTGTTATTAAACTGTTAAAATATTTATAGTTGTTATAAACTTAATGTGACACAGCATAAATTTATTCCTTACAGGCTTTGGAAATGTCAGCATATGGGAAAGGGAAGATAGGATCAAATATCGTCTTTAAATCACACCTTTTTCATAGAATTAAAGGGTGAAGCTTTGCAGGAGTCTAAGTGTTTGGTGGAATACTCTCCCCACTCTCCTGTTCTTCTCTACAGACTTTAGGTTTACTTGACATGGAGGCTGCAATGCAAGTAGGACTGAAGGAAAAATTGCCCCCCTGATAGCTACACACACCACAAAAATTAGAGGACTGAAACAAAAGGCTGGCGGGTCTGGCTGACACGCTATATCCCTTTCCTCTCTACCACCTGTCAATCAACCACCAGTCAATCACAGAAAGCCACAATCAGCCACTTAATGACAGCCAGATGGCATCTACTTCTCATGAACTGTACTCCTGAAGTCATACTTGCTCCCTGTAACTAGCAGCATTTCCCATCCCGGTAATAATGAGGTGTTTTTTGTATTCAGACACAGGCGTAGTGCCTCGCACCTCTGACAGGATGGCCCTGTGAGCAGAATACCTGCTCTGCCACACACGTTGTTTTGCTTCGGAGAAAGAATCAATGCTGCTTCATCCCTCAAACTTTGATCAGGGACAGGCTTGCTGGTTTGTGAATAAGAATTGAGAATAACCTGGAAATTTTAGCTGTTGTTCATTCTGCCTCCCTTGTTTCTCTGCAGTCCTGACACAGGGAAGGAATCCATACGGAGACCAACGTGATCTTCTTCACATCGGTTTACCAATGATTTCAACCTTGACCCAAAGGGAACACTTCTTCTGGAAGTGACAGGTAATTTAGCTTTCTTGCTTAGTTCTGGGGCTCTCTTGTGGTGAATTATGTATAGTGCTTCTGTGATATGGACCTTTGTCCATGAAGGAACCAGACGAGGCTATTAAACTGCTTTTAAAGGCATTTTATCCATAAACACCCAGCAGTCATGAGGGTCCTTTTTAACAAAAAAAAAATCTGCCTTTTTTCTGCCACTGTCTAAGGACAAAGTGGAAAACTCAGTTTCCAAGTGACCAAGTTTGGGCCCATCAAGCATGAAACTAGATTCAGGCTTTACTGGCAGTGCTTTTCACTGAACTGAGGGAAGGCCAGAGGTTTTTCTCTGTTAGGTGATGGTTATTCTGTTACTGCATTACAGCAGGTACATTTCAGTGACATAATTGAAGTTGCAACTTGGCCTCTAAGGAAAGTAAAAACCTTCTATGACCACCATACACTCTCTGAGCATTGCTCAGAGATGGTGGTCATAGATCTTTGTTTTCTAAGATGCATTGAATCCAGTGTAGCAGGAAAGGCTTATTTATGGCCAAACTGGAGAAACATGGTTCTGCTGTGTGAATTTTAGCCTGGGATGGCCCCACTACTGACCAGCTCTGCAATATCCAGCAGCTCCCACCTTCTTTATTAAAAACTGCTTGGAAATGATTCTATACAGCTGAGAAAGATAAGAACTGTGGTTTTTAGTGAGGATTAACTATGGATTGCATTACTTGCGTGACCACAATTCATGGGACCTTTAAAAATGTACAAGCTCCCTACTCACAAGAAAATAACTATAGTTGCTGCTCAACAACACAAAATCACTTTGTTCAGAGTTCTTTCCAGAGTTTATTCAGTTCTTCCTGGCAATTTTGGCTCAGGTGCATCAATCCAACTCACTATCACTTCAGGAAATCTTCCAGCTTTAACAGGCAGGTGCACAAGACCTTCCCAAGAAGATACCTCCCTGCATTTCTCCTGTGCTTACATTTGTTGCCATACTAAAGGCATATTAGTGTTAAATATATAATTTTTTTTTCCTTGGCAAATTTAAAAGCTTCTCCCTCAAGAAATGTTGGAGGAAGATTCCTTACAACTCAAGGACGGGCAGATTTTATTCATTAAAGATGGGATGTAAATGGAAGCAACCTTCCACAACATCCCCCCCTCCCCACATATACATACATTTCCAGCCTGGTTTCTGGAGTGCAGACAGAGAATCTCATTAGGAATCTAATATAATAAGGGCATGTAGATACTGGGGTTGGGGGTTGGAAATCAGATTAGCTTCATTACTTTATTCTGCACCTCACAGCGCTTCTGCCAGTGGACAATTGCATTAGATCAGGGAGGAGATCAAAAGGCAAAAACTCCCCAGAAATGCTGCTGCTCATTGTCTGAGACAGGCATGGGAAGAGTGCATTGTTGGAGGACACAGACCCACAGTAAATACCAGACATATTTTGGAAGGCAGTAATTTTTTTTCTTTGAACTTTGCCTATTGATCTTTTGGTGTCTGCAAGGCCAGTCTGGATTCCAATGCACAGAGACATGATGGAAACTAAGCAACTTGTTCAAGTGTAAGCAAGTGGACACTCAGAGAACCAAGGGGAGATGATACTCTAAGTGCCAGACAGGTCCTGCCTTCAGAGCTGTAGTACTTCAGTCACCATTATCTTTTCCATAGGCACTTTTTTTCTGGAAACCTTTCAGCCTGGAAGCAACAGCTCAGTTAAATTCTCTGCTTCAGCAGGGATAACCTGAGAAAGGAACACAAGGGAGTGTGTGCCACTTGCCTTATAAAACAGTAACAGCCTAGTCCAGTTCAACACCCTCCAGGAACAGTCTTCCTTTACCAAAACTTTAACTAAAACTTTAACATGCTCCTGAGTTGCACTGAGGAACCTGTCTGAGGAACTGTGGATTGCTGCTGTTGTCAGCAGAGAACAGTGAAGATGATGTTCAGCAACTTCTGCTCCACATCTCTAGCTTCCCTTTAAAGAAGTCCAGACATCTGAATCTTGATTACAGAGCAAGTTTAAAAGACTGACTTGGATGAAAGTAGAGTAAGAAGTCCCTGGAGCTCAGACAGAGTAGATAGGCCATGCTGGTTATATCCAGGAATGTTTGATGCACTGTCAGATCCCAAAGCATTACTTCTATTCTTTTTCATTTGCTAGCATTGTGCATATATCTTATGCACAGTTGGTGCTTTTTTTTCTTCCACTGCCATTTTCTTCTTCCTTACTTCTTATGGAAGTTCTATAATTTAAGCAAGAAAAAGAATTCTGCATGCTAAATGACATCCTATGACAAAAATTCTACTGTCTACATATCACAGAAAGAGAAATAAAAGGGGGAAAGAACACAGGTGATTAAATCAGAAATATAAAGTGGAAATACAGCTTATGTTAGAAACTAGGTATTGCTTATGAAAACATCTTGTAAGGAAATAAAAGCACTATCAACCATATAATGCTCACAGGATTGGCTTACTCATACTGCCATACACTTGGCGAAAGTGTTACAGAAATCCTGAGTTCTATTCTTATTATTGCTTCAATATTTAATCAAATGTCAAATTCAAAAACATCTAGCCATGTCCGAGAAATAAAGAATTTTTAATACTCTATTTTGTGGTTCATAATCCAACAATCTTCAGTTGGAAGAAGCAAACAAAAGGATCACAATCTAAATCTATAAAAACCTAAAAGTGCTGTTAAATAAAGAGGTCATACTCTTTATCATTTCTATTTACTGAGACTATAACTTTCTCTAGAATGCAAAAGGAATACAAGTTTTCATAGGCCATGCCAAGTTCACATACGCTGCAAAATTGCTTGGTAGTTTAGTAGCATAAATGAACATGTACTATAGTACACAAGTGTCTTCTTGCCTCATATTCTATGCCTTTAAATACAATTTTACCTAGTCAAAAAATTTTCCCTAATTTCAAATAAGTATGCTCATTTAGAAGTTTTATCCATCCAGCAAGTACCCAAAAAGATCATCTGTTTGTCCCAGCCTTTATATTTATTCCTGTAAAATTCCTCTTCTATTGAGAAATTTGGAGTTCAGTTCTACAGTTCTCTGTTATTGCCATTAAAGGTACACCAGTAAAGATTTTATTACCATGAGTGAAAAATACATCTGCTTCTTCAGAAACACATTTGCAGGTGACAGAGAAACAGAAGGTATTACAAAAAATATAACAAGAAAAAACCCTGAGCACTCAGGGGTAAGAAAAGACTAAACAAAGACAAGTTGCTTGAGGCAGTCAATAACACAAATACTCCAATAATGATGACAGCAATAGGAAGCTTTTTCAAGCTGCTTTTTCACAAATCTATACAGAAAAATCTATACTGCAACTTTTACTGTCAGGGATATCTCTTTATATGTTATTCCATATTTTCAAAGGTCTAATAAAAAGCATGCTTTAGGGTTTCCACAGGCATCATGTACTTTATCCCTACCCTACCAATACCAATCAAATAGAAAATATTTTCCCTGAATTCCTCTCATGCTCCCTTCTCTCCTTGTTTCCAGGAGCATGTTGGAAATGTCACAATTTGCCTGTGTATTAACTTCTGAAGTGCCAGAAAGGGCTTGAAGGCAAGACGTACTGATAAGGAGAATTCCTTTCTTAAAAGCTCAAGTCATTGGGCAGCTTTAATTAAAAATTGTATTGATTTTTTCCACTGCTTTTAATGACAGGCTCTAGTCTGTGACTTCCATTGTTAGCCATTGACAGTTTAAGTAGTGAAACAAAGGGCACTTATACAGCACTTAGTGCAAAATTATGACTGATTAAAAAGTCATTTGTCATGGTAACAGCATCTGCTTAGACTTTGAAAATTTTTGAATGCAGTCTTGCACGTGGTGTGTAGGAAGGTGTGGTACATGCAAGTCTTCCCAACCATGTCCCTCAGCAATTTCAATGCATTATTGAAGTGCCATGTGAGTCACGTTTTTTGAGCAGATGTTAGTTTCTCACAACATTTGCTTGAAGAAGCTGGAGCTCTGCTAAAGTTTCAGTGTTTGACTACACAGGGAAATGTAGTAGCAGCCTGTGGTCAAACCTTCCAAACATCTTACTAGTCTCAGAAAAAAATCCAATATTTAACTGTGATTTTAAAATAATTAACTCACAGTTCCAATTCCTCTATTTTTCTGTCTTTCCCAAGGCAGAGACCTGCCTCTAGATGTGCCAAGGGTGCTTAGCAAACCAAGGGTGCTTTAGCAAACCAAGGTGCAGAAAGCCAGCTTAGTTAGAACAATGTTTCTCAATTGCTCTCAGTACACCACAGCTACCAGCATCCAAACGCCAGTCCAATGGAGATACAAGCAGAATTTTAAAAATCATCTATCTATATTAATTAGTGATTCTTACTTCCTAATAACAGTAATATTGTAGTTCACATACAAACATCAACAGAAATGGCACTGACAGTCACTGTGCAGAGCAAAGCTGAAAGAGATTTGAGAAATTTGAAGGACATTGAGCACAGAAATGACAGTGGGTAGAATTTGAATATTGCCCTCAGGCCAGTGTCAAATTCTGGGGCAAACAAGCAGTCTGCAGTCTTATTCTTCAGCATGAGTACACAGAGGGTTTCATATTTGTTAATTCCTTTAAAAGAAGCTCCAATTGCATATTCTAGACCATTTCCTTTGCATCATACACATGTTAGAAGCTTCAATCATTTCCTGGAGGCATTTACCCATTATAAGCTGAGCCTAAACATTATTTCCAGAGATGGTTGGTGTGTTTTTCACTATTTCCTCTTCCTTTGTCTGGAAATTACTGGGAAACATTTTTTTTTCCAGAACGATCCACTGCATTAGTTGTTCCTGGCTTCTTGACTGCTGTTTCTAAGCTGTCATTTTTAATGGGCTTCAGATCAAGCTCCAGAAAGTACTTTGTCCACAAATATATGCATATATATATAAATTTCATAAATTCACGTTAAGTTTACTCTAGACACGGTAAAAATGTGCTCCTACTTCTATTTTCTTGTATCATTTTCCCAGGTTTCACCTTTTTCTCTCTTCAGAGGAAGTGAGGCCTCAACCTTCACTTAAGATCAACTTCTCCCATTACCTAAGTTTTGAGGAAAGAGAGATTCTTGTAGCTCAAGAATTCGAAAAACACAGGAAGAAAGAACACTATTACTATTACTCATAAAGCACAATTATTCTTGTGCTGGTAGGGAGATAATATAAAGTCAATACAGCTTTTGATAAGACAATATTAGTCCTCTAAAGTGTTGTTAAAATGAATTTGAGCCAACAGGGAATACTTCTTCTAAGCCAGCATTTTATGCCATGCTAACAACAAGGTTTTGATTTCTAGTCAATCACTCTAGAGTCAGTCTTATTCTACAGAATTTTGTTTAGAAATTCATGTACATAGGCCAATGAGGAGGTATTTTCTCCCTACAGTCGGGGACCTTGATTAATATTTTTTATAAAAATATTTTATTTCCCCTTTGTCACAGAGGTTACAGATAGAAATTAGTTCAGCTCCTTCATTTTCTGCTTTATTTTTAAAAAATCAAACTGCCTCATTCTTGTAGTAAGTTGTTAGCATCCCCAAATCCATAAAAAGAGGGGAGATAGAAATTCTAAACGGCCAGTGAACATCACATTAATTTGTTAGCAGCAAAGGCATGGGCAGACTCAGAAATATTTGGGTCTGTTGTAACACCTGGGAATGTTTTCTTGCCGTTTTTTTCCTATATCTAATTCCTGAGAATGTTTTTACTGTGCTCTGGTCCTCAGAGCACAATTTACCTGCTAGAGTCTCTGTAGATTACTGAAGAATCAAAATTTGGCTGAAGTTCATAGCTCTCTTAAAGGTGGGTGTGTTCCTATTTCTGACAAGAATACTGGCCTTAAAAATTCCAGTTTGGTACAGTTTCTCAGTGGCAGGATTTTGAATAATTTCCAATACATAAAAGATATTTTTCCCTATTAAAATGAATTTAAATAGCTGAATTATATTGACTAAGGTTTTCTGAAACCTTTTCTGAGCTTTTAACATGTATCAGAAGCGTCAAATTTTAGTTGTTTGTAACTAAGTCAAATGAGCAACAATCTCAAAATTTGATGTATTTATAAATAACTAAACACTGAGCTTTAGAAGGATTAGCAACTGTAGTACCAAGCAGTGATAGCTGATTCTCCTGCAATCTACAACAGATTGTTGCTTGGAAGTTTCCTAGAAATTTTGGCCTAGATTTTAACTTAATGTTAACTGACTTATGTGCCATAAAAATTCATAAGATATGGAAAACAGCAAATGAATCCTTTGTAAGTGAACTGTAATTATGTATATTTTGTATGTGGTGAAGAAACTAACCATGTAAATGATGACAGCTAATTATATACAGCTCTCCTGGGCATCAATATCACTCTCCCTGACAGCATACTCCTCTTTAAGGGTTTTCCTTCTTTGTAAATAGGCCACTATTTCTGAACATTCCTTAAGGGAATTATGCTGTTACCTTTGCAGTGGTTAAATGAAAACTAAATGTTTTTTATCAAAGAAATCCTTAGTGTAATCTAACTAATTTCTCCCTTATTGTGCTAATGAGTCAAATCCAGCTCTTCTTCTTACTGGTGTCAAGCCAAACTAATTCCAGTGATTTCAATGGAGTTGCTATGGATTTACACATGCAAAGCTGTCACTAGATATTTGGCTGCTGGTTTTGCTCCCCTGGGAGAGCTGGAGATTACAGCCTGCAGAAGGAACAGCAAATCATATTTGGTCACACCAGGGTCTGCCATGGAGGGGGTGGGGGAATGCTACATGTGAGGAATTTGTGGGAAGTAAACCTTTTAAAATCTCCTGTGGAGGAATTCCTTCCAACTTCTTCCAGCTTGAAGGAAGGGGGAAGTGCGGGAAGTGGGTGAAGGAATGGTGAGAAGTGGAAAGGAGGGCAATGCAAGGATGAAGAAATTCTCTTCACAAAAGTCTAACTTGCAAGATTTCTTGCAGAACTGATCAGTATTTCGGAACACATTTGAAAAGGTGTCTGGAGATATTTCCTACGGGTGGCCACAGCCATTTTGACATCCCTGCATCTTTGAAGCACTGTTAATTTCCAAAGCTGTTCTGATTTTTCACAGACAACTTTCTCTAGACTTTCTCTAGTTTGAAAGTATGCAGAAGAATCTACACTGTCAGGGATTACAGGAGTAAAGATGATACAAGGTGCAGTGCTTGTGGGTAGATTTGTTGTGAACTTCAAAGATAAAGGTTGAGATTATACTCTCTCCCTTCTGCCCTGATCCTCTTGAATTTATGGAACTGGACTGAGAGGAGGAGATGGGGATGATACTCACCTATATTACTTAATGCTTAAAAATTGCTCATGCTGATCCTGGTAGGCTCTTTCCTCTCATTGCTGTTGCTATTGATCCACAAGGAGATCTGCTTTGAAGCATTTGCTGAACACTCCTAACTGGAAATATACTGGGCATGCAGTGTTGGTAGTCCTTTACACAGCGCTGAACTTTGCCATGTTGCAATAACACATCTGATACAACTCTCACTAGTACCACATGAGATAAGAGTTGAATGGATATGAATATACATAAATACATTGTGAATGCTGTCTCTTGGAGGCCTTGCAATTGTTTGTTAGAGACCCTTCATTGCTAATAGATTTTCTTAGCATCTGTCCAAATTCTCTCCTTAAACTCCAGAGGCTTGTGGGAAAACTATTCTTGCTAGAAATGCAACAAAGTACATTTCCTCTTTAATGAATCCCCATGGTAAAACCAAAGCAACAAGTGTGCATCTCTTAATAAAATTGTTTCAGTATTTCTGGTATTGTAAAGGATCAATTGAACTTCACTTTCTCCCCTGCTGTCAAAACCACTTCTGTGCTGCCCAGCATGTTCTCTTCTTATATGCAAGACCAAATCCAGCATTAAATGTGGTTTCATTCCAAACTGCCTTCTGACCCTGTCACTTTCCATAAGGCAAGTCTAGTGACGCACTTCTTCCACTTGCTCTTGTTCCTGCAGTCTTGATAATTTCAGACTTTGTATATAACATGTCTCAAAACCTTTGAAGATACTGACACAATTAAAAAATTATTTGCCTCAGAAGCCTCCTCTTCTTCTCATGAGCACACATATGTTCTTACCTGATACTCCTACCCCCATTTTTCATAGCTGATTTTCTCATTAAGCAGCCATCAGTCCATGAGTCCTAAGATGTTTTCCAAGGTCACACAGGTAGTTTTCAGCTGAGTCAGGAGTAGTTCCCATCTCCCAATTCCCAGCCCTATGCTCTGGCTACAATTTCTTTGGAGTGATTTGTACACTTCAACAAACAAACAGATTCACAGAACAAACTGTGCATCTTGAAAAATGAATGCAACCAATTGTGTTCAATAGCAAGACATTTATTTTATATTTATATATATGTCTTATGGTTTACAGACTGACTTCGTCATACTTTATTTCAGCCTACACATGATCAGCTTTTACGGTGAAGAAAGAAATTGCTTCTTAATTTCAGAAGAAATATTTAAACTCAGATTTCTCCTTTCTGTTATCTGAAACAGTGATAAGGATTCGTTATTGTTGTTGTTTTTTAATAAATAGAAAGGTTCACCAATCTCAGTGGGTGTAAATCAGCATTCTTGCTCATATACCAGTGGAGTTACACCATTGGTTCAGATCTATCCAGAATTTTATTGTGGCAGTGCCCCTTGAAAAAAATAAAATTAGAAAATTACTTAAAAACATCAGTTAATCATAGATTTGGGATACAATGCACATTTGGCGAAGGTTAGAAAAGGTATTTAAAAATTAAAGGAAATCTGAGAATGGCAGGATCTGAAATCCCTGTAGATAATAAAATATGAGGGAGAGAGATACATGATTCTTACAGTAGGTGCTTTGTTTTGTGTATAACAATATCTCAGATTAATTTTCTTTGATGTCTGCATCTTTTTTTGTTTCATGTGAAAGAAGATATGTTGGGTTTGTGGCATTCACTGTAAACACAGGTGTCTTGGGAGAGCTGCAGGTGTTCACCCTCCTCAGCTTATTCTAGTCCCTATGGGTATGGGGGAGGGTGGGAGGGCAACTTGCCTCACCAGAAAAATATTTTCTGCATGACCTTGAAAATAATGTGTAAAGCTCTGAAGCATGTGATTATGCCTTGGCATGTGAGCAGTACTTGGCCAATATATGACCTAAATGTGGTTTTCAAGTGCAGATGCTGGGCTTTTCCCTTAGTGTTTGTGTTTATTTGTTATGCTTTTTGCTTTACTTATGGTAGAAAAAGGATTTGCACATGAGTCAATATTCACTGATATCTCCCTTCTCTAATCAGGAAGATTTCCTATACCAGCTCATCCCTTGGATATTACAGAATAATTTGATATGGACATAGAATCTGGAAAATTGGACTCTGTTTTACTTCCTTTGGTACGCCTTCATTCTGTCTTGATGTCTCTATGCAGACAGAAAAGGTAACTTTGCACAGAAAGAGAGAAAAGTGCCCTTCCCTTTCTCTTCTCCATTCATCAAAGCCCTTTGGCCAAACAGAAATAGAATAAGCAGTTTTGCTGCTAAAACACTGAATTAGGATGATTTCTTAGCTGGGAAGGAGGCTAACCCAGGCAGCAGTGACAAAATTCAAGTGATGCAGCAGAGGACAAAAGCCATCTGATTTTTCTTGTAATGTCTCTCTTGCACATCCTTCTAGCAGGCACCATATCTTCCTCTGAACACTGCATCATTCAGAAGGAGATGTAGGTGCTGGAAGCAGGTGAAGAGCAGGGTCACAGAGACCTGGGCTGCTCATGGGATGTGGACACCCCAGAGAGCAATGCCTGTTTGGGGCAGAAAGAGGAAGATTCCTTTCAGAGCGTTGCTAATGATCTGCAGAGGAGCTGCACAGCAGTCATTTCACAGATACGATGGCAGGTCACTGCGACAGATGTTCCCAACATATGTGGAGAATTAATTACCCACTAGTAAACAAAATCTGTGATGCGGAGAGTCATTTTGTCCAAATTTCTTTCGATTTTGCTGTTATTAGGAACTTAATTTTTCTTGATCAGCCAGACCCTCTTGAATTAAAGTGTTCCTTGATGGGCTGTACTGAACATTTTCTGAAGTGAAGTGCAGAGGAAAGTGGTGAGAAGTGGGTCAGGGGAGAGGAGTTTAGTTGGAAGAGTTGATTGTGAAGCTGTACCATAGCGAGTGATTAGTCAATTATTTGATTAAAAGGTTGGATGCCAGTCATATGGTTTTTTTTTAAAAAAAAATCTAATTGTTAACTTGCATTCAGCAGCTTTTATGCTTAATTTTAGAATATCCAGTGGAATGCCTAAACCTTCTAGGGAGAGGATAATATTTTGAGAGACAGAGCTTTTGACAAAAGGTTTTATTTTCCCTTTCTGTCAATATTCTGAATGCGTTAATGTCTCAGGGCCATATTGTGTCATTGATTTTTAAGCAGAACAGAACTCCCCATTTAAATCAATGGCAAAATCTGCTTAAAAAAAAAAAAAATCAATGGCATGATATGGCTCCAGGACATTAGAATGAAATTCTTATATTCATGACCCAGATAACAAATCAGAAGGCCATAAATCCCCTGCTGTTTCTTAAAACTCATTCAGTCCATCAATACTTGTAAACTAAATAGTGCATGGAAATGAACATACTTTAATAGAAGGATATTGAAGATCAAATTATTTAGCTATTTTTGCTTGATTGTACTCTCATAAATTATCCCCAGTGTCTCAGTTCTTGGCACATTGCTTAGGATTTGAGCTCACCTCTCTCTTTTGCTGCACGAAAAGTAAATTGATATCACTGTCCTGCTGCTTATTCTAAGACACTTTCTGTTTCTCCATTTTCCACAATCTGAAATTAATTATTTTCATGTCTGTCAGATTTTGTAGTATTGGTTTTCAAATGGATGTGATGAAACACATCTCTCTCACACACTGAAGTTGGCACACTTTGTAAAAGCTTGGACCCAGAAACAAAATCTGTTTAGCTACATTTTTTTAATCCACAACATAAAAGTTCATCCCACAATCACTGATAGAGGAAAAAAAATGAAATTGTATAAGAACAGTAAAATCCCTTCCTTTGGCATTAAGCATTAATAGGATTTTTAGCACCACTTATTCCTCAATTTGGAAAACTGGAAAACTTTATGGGATCTATGAACCACTGTTGAATACATCAAGATGCCTGAATTTCTCAGCTACACTGAGAAACTTCAGGTGCAGAAAGACGCTCAGGTTCCAGCAATGGTGAGAAGTTATACTGACAGAAATTTGCCAGAATAGAATAAATGTTCAAGTGAAATAGAGGAGCATTAACATCATTATCATCAGATGAGAATGACTGAGGTGTAGTGATGTAGCATCAAGTCTTGATTCTGCTGTGAATTTCAGTTTTATTAAGTAACTTAGCCTATCTTTAACTTTCCTCCTTTATAAATTTTTCTTTACAAATAACATTTTTCTATCTCATTGCTATTTGGAAAGGACTTGGAGAAATTGCAACAAAATTTCCCATAGAAATCTAAATTGTGTTTATCAATCAATTCAGAATAATTAAATCACACAATAAATTGTATCCACACTCTCCTTCTTAAGTGCCACTTGTATACATGCAGCTTTTTCAGGTGTGAATGGGCTTGTATTTGAACTTTAAAAGATACTAATGCTTTTGAAGGAGTTATATTTCCAAAGGGCATCTCTGCTTCAGTGTTAGATGGAAGTTTAAATCCTTTGTGGTCCTTAAACTACTCTACACGAATCCCTCCACACACACAGAGATCTTTTAGGTACGAGGGCTCACACAGAAAGGCACAGACTGAAGGTGGAGGGCTGGAAATAAGCCTGTGATGATGTGTGGGCTGAAGCTCCATGTTTGTAGGGTAGAGATGAGAGCTCAGTTCATTAGAGTTCACCAGCTGGACTGGTAAACTACTGTGCTGGACCAGTCACTCCAAGTAGCTGGAGTGCTGCTTCACACCCTAGTCATCATCACTTGGATAGGACATCTGGGATGCAGTACACCTAAGAGACAACTAATAGAGGGGAGGAATTCATTTAACAGTTTCAGAAATTAGTGTGGCAGTGGATTTCCCCTATCTGCAGAGAGGGATTTCAGCTGAGCATTGCTTATGCACAGAACATGGCTAAATTTCAAATCAGAGAATGTTTGTGCCACAAACTAATAGAAGATTCATGATTCATTGACTACCCCTCAAGTGTCTGTAATATGGAAATGCAAGTTTTACTCAGATCATTCTCATGTTCTGATAGATCTTACATGTAAAAGCACACAAAACCTCTGTGAAGTATTATTGGTTCAGAATAACCTTGCAGTGAATTGTGTACTCTGCTTCGTCTTGGATCAAAAGTTTTCACACTACATGCAGAAAACATATTCAGCAGCAAGCAGAAAGGTATAAGTCACAAAATGCTTACATATGTCAGTGATGAAGACAGAAAACACCCTGCCTAAAAAGGGTCTACTTTTTATTTCATTTCTTACTCTACTTATTGATTTTCTGACTATTTTTTCTACCGAGCTGACCCATCACAGGAAGTGCAGAACTCTGAATAAAGGTACATGACATATGACTACAGTTGGTATTAGTTTTCTGAGACCAGTACTCACATACTGACAGCTGACTTTTATCTAGGTAAGAGCTCTATGTATTATGTGTTTCCTTTCTTCAATATACTTCATTTTCCAAAGAGCTGAAGTCCATCTGCAGAGAACTGCACTGAGAGTAACTGAGAAATCTGTTTTCTGTTTGAAAGGGAGCTTGTGTATTTATGTGTGTGTGTATTTGTGTGCATGTGTGTGTGTATGTGTGTGTGTGTATGTGTAAACCTGTTGGTTTTAAATGAGAAAGGACCCAGCGGTACTTGCATTACTGATATGAAACAATGGCTCAATTATTAAAAGTGAGAGAACACACACATCTAAAGAGTAAGTCTAAGTTTGTCATTTACATTCACATGAAGCCACAGGACTACTGGGGTGAGGAGGGTCTACTCACCTAACTACAGATTATAGGTGAGATCTGCCAGTAATCAGTTTGATCTGAAAAGTAAAGTGACCCTAAGAGAATTTTCAGTGCAATTCACAGTCTGTCACAACTACAGCTTCACTTCCTAGCTCTTATATTTGTAGAAAATAAATGTATGACATATACAAAATCTAATTATTAGTTGGACACTCTTCAAATCACACCAAATTAAGACCTCAGAAGCAACTTACCAAGCACCACCACTACTTCTGCCTGCAAAACCCTCTTCACCCCTGAAGGCCTTCCCTCATGATAGAGTATTCTACGTGTGTGTTTATTTTTTCAGCCTGTCTTCTGCCTTATTAGGTATCCAGTAAATACATGTTTTATGGTCTTGTAAGCATATGAGTGATATTTAGTGCATAATGAAAAGTGCATTCTAAAAAAGTGCAACATCAGTGAAATCCTGCTTTCTGTTGATAGTTGTATTTGAAATAGCACAGCCTAACCTAGCCATGATGACATCCAACATATAATTATCAAAGCACAGATTTCAGAGTTATTATCTAAGTAAGAAAGTCATAATATATTGGAATAAAGTTTGTAGACAATTGATTATCTTTGTTCAGAGTTCCTCTCCATTGTATAATTTTATCATGACCCCATTATTCAAAATGCCAGCTAATAATAATATTAATATGCCTCACCACTTTAGTTCCTAATATTTGTTTACAGTCTGTGAATATGAAAGGAAATTAAATGTTAGCTACAACTGAAAAACATCTCAAATACTTGAAATAGAACATTGAGGACTTAAAGGCCAAGCATACAGCTTAGTCTTTATTATTGGTCTTATTTCCAGATTTTGAATGTCTGTTCAACAGACAGCAGTATGGACTTCATCTGCATTAATTTATTATTCCAAGCAACAAATTATTAAAACAATTTTATGGCTAATCAAAACTGTGCTTTGTAACCATCTGCATGAGATCAGAATTTTTAATCACTCTGAATGGGTTGTAGCAATATGAAGAACAAGATTGAAAAATCTATTTTATAAGAAATATTTAGCAAATAAAATCTAAATCTCATTCAGAGCTAGAATCACTGTGAAGTATCAGTTATTCCATAATTGCACTTCTGAAATTTTTTGCTACTCTCTTTGAAGTCTTTTCTTAGCAACAGAGAAAGGTGATTTAAAATTACTACTGGTCCTAATCTCCGTGGCTGTTTCTATGATGCCAAGAGCACATAGGGAGTGGTCATCTCGTCACGACTGGAGCTATGAAAGGACGAATAGGACACAACAGGAAGGTTGAGAGGATCAGGTTAGATCTCAGAGATCACAGGTATGCTGTGAACCAGTCATTCTCTGATGCAGTTCAGGGCTCTGGCCTCATGCTCATTCACACTGCACAAGCCATTTGCAGTTACTCAAGCTGTGATTAAAATGCACTTCTGCATATACATTTTGTTCATGGTATGAACACAGTGGGTGGGATACCACCCAAAGATGACGAGGCCCAAGATGATGTCTGTCACTCCTTATGTGGTGCTTCTGCCAGGGAATTTTCCCAGCTGCAGTGTGATTAAGCAGCAGCAGAGCTGGCACAAGCTGGCTTCATAAGAAATGGCAAATGAGTTAGCCCAGATTTAAACCACTGATCCTGCAAGACTGGTTTAGTGATTTCAGGTTTGTGATGTGGGTGATGTTTGATAGCTACTGGCTAGAAGCGTGTCATCAAGATGAGAAGGAAGAAACACCTCGCCTTGTTACTCTCAGTGCTCCTACCTGTGGCATGTCTATTTGCAAAGCAGCAATGACTCTTTTGGAAGCCCTACAACTTAAATTTGTGACAACATTATCAAGAGTCACATGGCATATATGGTAAGGCAGCAATTGGCAGCTCTGCAGACTGACATAACCCCACAGGAGTGCCCAACCGAAGGTCACGGGAGCCAAAAGCTGCACTTGAGTTTTGACATCTGCTTCTTATAAAGGAGCAGAAAATATAGAAAAGAGACTCTCTGGGATATCTAAATCCCAGTGCACATCTTGTGAGTGTCACAGTTAAAGTGACTGAATGACCAGCTGCCTCCTTGCTAAGACTTGGTGCTACAAGGGAGCTTTGAGACTGGGGATAATCAGTGCAAAAACCTGCTGTCTTGGATTAAAGCACTGGAAAAAGGTGTATTTGCATTTGGAGTACTAAAAGTGCAATGTTTAGGTGAACTTGGTGAGGAATGTTTGTGGAATTAACTAAGCTAAGAGTAATAGATTTCAAGTATTGCTTATAAATGGGAAAATGTATTTCACTCCATCACCTGAAAAATGTACAAGTACTGCTCCTGCAGGTCTTACTTCTTTAGTTAGGTATTGTATAATTAATCTGTATGAAAACCTGCAACTGTATCTAAAGTGCACTGGAATTAAACCACTGTTCCTGCAGAAAGGGATATTATTTAGTAGCATTCATGTGTTAATATTCTTTTATAAGGTTGAGCTGTTAAATCGTAATCAAAATTCCAGCTCAAATTGCAGAATTACTGTAAGAAATCATTCTTAAAGAATCTCTTAAAAAATTCCATAAAGAAATTACAGGCAGAAGAGAGCCTATCTTTTCTATACAGTACAAGATGACCCTTTACGGTACTTGATCAATGACATTGTCTAGTCCCCTTTAAAAGTGTACAAGAAAAAATTATTCAATAAACCACTCTGTTTAGTTGCCTGAAAGCTCTACTCCAAAATTTTACCTGCAGGTGTCTATGTCTTTGGGTTTTTCTGCTATGGAAGCAGACAATATAGATTTCTAGGTAACACATTTGGTTCTTACTTTCTGCTTTCAGTTATTTTAGATTGAGGTTCTGGAGCATGTCCAGAGAAGGACAATGGAGATGGTGAAGGGTCTGGAGCATAAGTCTTTTGAAAAGTATCTGGGGGAGTTGGAGTAATTCAGCCTGGAGAAAGGAGGGTCAGGAGTGACCCTATTGCTCTCTACAACTGTCTGAAAGGAGGCTGCAGGCAAGTGGGGGATCAGTCTCTTCTTCCAAGTAGTAAGTAAAGGACAAGAAGAAAAAGCCTCAAGTTTCACAGTGGCAAGTTTAGATTGGATATTGGGAAAGATGTCTTCACCAAAAGGATTGTCAAGCATTTGAACAGGCTGCCCAGAGGAAGTGGCAGAGTCACCGTCATTTAGAGGCATTTAAAAGACATCTTGATGGGGCATTTGGGAACAGGGTTTAGTGGTGGACTTGACAGTGTTTGGTTAATGGTTGGACTTGATGATCTTAAAGGTCTTTTCCAACCTAACCAATTCTATGATTCAATGATTCTAGCTTATTCTATTTTCTTATTGCTGGAAAAAATCTGATAACAAAACAAGCCCATGAAAAACCTTGATGTGTCAAACTTCAAAGGAATTAATCATGAATGTCTGTTTTCTCTGCTCATAATTAAGAAAAAAAAAAAAAACAAAAAAAAACAAGGCTTAGGTTACCTGAAAGGATGAAATAATTTACAGAACAAGTTACCTAATGCTGGTACAATTTTCTAATTAGTTGCAAGTTCAAATGATATTATTGGTTTATGCTTCAGGGCATGAACAGCACTGAATTAACTGAATAAACTTATTATAAAGTGGTAATTAATGATAATTATAAAATAGAAAGATGAAGAGTGATATGATTGGCTAATAAGAGAGGAGAATGCTGAAATTAATACAACATAATTTTCTGCTCAGCACATGTTAGCCTTGTAACTAAATTAACATAAGTAATTTTAAAGCATTTTATAAAACTTTATAACTGCAAAGAGGCATTATGGTGCATTAGTTCATGCCTTGTTACATTGATGGTAATCAGCTGTGGTATTAGTTTATGCTTAATGTGTTGGTTGAATATCACCAATAAATCTAAATGTGAATGAATGCACACAAAAATCATATTTAAGGGATAACTATTCTTTTTTCCCATGTATCAAAAATTCTGAAAAATTAAATTTTGCAAATACTGATAGGCCTTCTGAGCTAGAAATCAGACAGAAGAGGATAGCAGCGAACTATTCAAGGCCAATAGCTAAGTACTGTGGCTTCACTAAGTGAAAATGGAAAAACATGGTGATATTCCTGCCAAATGCTTTCAGAAGAGTGACAATCTGGCAGAAGCAGGAAAGTGGAAAAAAGTTTTGTACACATTTGATTTTAGATTGTATATCTCAAGTCATTACAATGACGTGCATTTCAAGTACCAAGAACATGTATTTAATGGACTGTAAATGACTTATTTGCATATACTTTTCAGAAGTATAAAGATATCATTAACTTACTGCTGACCAGCCACCTGAGGTGAGTAGGAGAGAGATCTTGACTTGCTGGGTCACTGGGCAGTTCTCATAATGCTGTTTTTTGCCTTAGTGCTTCATTGCAATATTGCATTGATTGCAGGTTCATGTTCCACTGTAGTGCTTGAGTCATGTCTTTTCTTCTGTAGAACAAGAAGAACCATTTGGTTTGCTTCTGTGGATATACCCTCTCCTCAAGGATTGTCATGGTCCAAGGAAGCTCAGGTAGAGCAGAGCAACAATCTGCTCAAACGTTTGCTATACTGAAAAACATCTCTTCTTGGTGCCAGGAACATTTAGTCAATTTGTACTAATTTCTGACCATTGCTACTGCTAAAAACTAAAGACTAATAAAAACCCTCCCTTTAAAATGAAGGGGTAAATTAGTCCATTTCAATATCAGAAACAGATATTTTAAAGCAAATAATTTTATTTCAATGCTTTCGATGTGAAGCTGTTCAGTTTGAAGCAATGTTTCATATAGGAACACACTTTATTTGAAAAAAAGAAGTAAAACAGTTGGAAAATAAGCAGTTTATTAATCATAAATTGTCAATTTCCCACTTTTTGATTCACAGTTATTATTTTTGAGAAAAAATTTATGCAAATGAGACAAAATTATTATTTACACAGTTCTAACTCTCAGTTTTAAAGATGGAGAAAACAGCAGCACTTCCACTATACATCACATTACTGATAAGGTGGTTTTATTATCTCCACTTCACTCAGCAGAGGAGAGGCGCAGACATTCAAAAAATTGTGGTTTTTCACTCTTTAACACCTTGACCTCCAAACCTCAATGGAGTTACTTGGAAATCAGTATATAAATGTAGGCAACTTAGCAAATGCCACACAAGAAACCTCAGGAAATCTCCGGTGGTCTAGCTCCTCTGAAAAACAAAGCTAGCATTCTTACAGGAAAGGTTTCTCTTAACGACATCCTGATTCATCCCCAGAGCAGGTTCCCCATGAAAGCAATTGGATGAAAACTTTATTGCATTAAAAATTTTATTATTAGAAGACTTAAATAAAAGACACTGAAGTTAGGTTGCAAGAAATCTTATTTCTACTTTTCTGAGTTCAGCTGATTCACCAGCTTCGTGCAACTTTTCTATATGGCTTGGTATTGCACTTCCTGTGTAAGGTGTACACACTAAAGGTCTGCTTTTTCTCTAATGAACTTCCAATCAAGTCTTACACATAGGATCTGCAGGTGAGTATGTAAATTCAAGGTAACTCTGCAATATTCTGTGCTTTACTGTGTTCAGTGCTTGGGTTTCCTGTGCCCATCCAGTTGTGGATGTGCAGATCATGCATGAACCATTTTAGAGACTGGGAAGCTGGCCTTTACTTCATGACTAATTAATCTCCCCAGGGGCACTCACCGGTGCACAACGCTGTGATTTCAAATAATTTATTGCAAGTAAATGCATATTGAGACACTGAACCTTCATGTTTTTAAAGACTTTTTGAAATCTGTTGCAGAAGGAAAGACACTTTGGGGTTGAGCAGTGAAAAAAGCAGCACTGAGAATATAGGTCAAGACATTAATATAAATTTGATCACTTCCTTTTTATTCACCAACATTCCTCACAATAAATCAGATCACCTCCTCACCCACACACCCCCCACACACTTCACCCTTCCTGTCCTGATTTCGGATCACCGAATGTAAATCTGTGACAAGGGTATCTATATATAATATTAATGGTGCTGAGGAGTGTTGGTGTGAAGCGCGAGTACTTGCCAAGTAAGGAGTGATCAGAGCAGAGCTGTTCATCCTCTGCAGTATGCTCTACATCATCTGCAGGACAAATGTAACATCATTAGGCAAAAAAAGGCAGCCATTCTGCAAGGAAATGGCTAAGTTGGAGGTACCAATCAATCTCACCAAGCGAGGTTCCCTGTGATACTGTCAGAAGCAACGGACAAAACAGATTACAGTGTAGATCACAGGGTGGCTAAAAAAAAAAAAAGAAAAAAAAAATAAAAGAAACAGCCCACAAAACCCCAACCCAAAATCCCCTTCTCGTCTACCCCTTTCCCTATTCTTCACCCCATTTTTTAATATATTAACTCATGTAACTAATTGTCCCTGAACACAATCCGTTTACCAGGCAGTCCAGACTTGGCTTCTTTATGCTTAAAAGCAAAGGACTAAGTACTGATGTTTAGGTGTAATTTGTATACAGCTAAGCTATAAAGCAGCTGCTGAAGGCAGGATCTATCAGTATTGCAATGGGTTGTATTAAAGTCAATAGACATGAATTGTGAGCTTAAAAGAGTCATTAACAGGCTCCTGAAAAGAAGTCACAATAAATAAATGAAAAGTAACCTAAAGTAGTTCCAGTTATCATCATTATTTAAACCCAAATTGTAATCAAATAATTTTCTCAGATATTTACAAGACTTATTGACATTTTACCTTGATAAATGTCTGCCTTTAAGTTACAATTTTCTCCATATCTGTGCCTGTACTTGAACAAACTGAAGTTAAGGGGAATATTTGTGCTGTCTGCAGTGGACGTTGAATGAGACCAATCATGAGACCAAAGGGAGGCAATAACTATCTTTGTATGATACACATTCAACCTGCTTTACTGGTGAATGAAAAGTGCCTGTACAGATTATATAATGAAATGTTCCACTAAGCCTTCCGTATGGCCTAAAAAGATATTTGTTAGTAAACAATCAGGGAGATAGAGTATATGAATTAATTTCCCATGAATAGCCTCATTAAAAAAAAAAAAAACAAAAAAAAAACAAACAAGAAGGACTTGCATTAATATTCACAGTCTGAAGTTCTGCTGTTTAACCACAACTGATGTTTCTTTTATCAGGAATTTATTTTTGAATCAGCAAGGGTTAAATCTACCATTTGCTGTTTCTGTTCTTGTATCAAGGTCAGAATGAGCAGGTAGCCCAGTTCACAGTTTGCAGGACTAATAAATCTTTCCAAAGGTCAGCATCTGCAGTCATTATCAACTAATCAGTTTTAATTTGGTTTTTAATACATAAACACTTGGGATCATGTAGAAAACATCATGCATGTTGTTTAAATCTGATATTTTTTTTTAAAAAACATCACTTATTTTAGCCAGTTCATTAATATTTTAAAAAAAGGAAATCAATAGGCTCATTAAAGCTGCTTACCTTCAAGTCTTTCTTGTTTTCACAAAATATTAAAGATAGCAATAAGTAGGTGCACTATTTTTTTTCCAGTGAGGCTTTTATTAAAGCTGCTGCCTCTCTTATGAGACTAATCAGATCAACTGTGGTATAAATCAGGATACATTGATTCACTTGAGAACTGACTTGATCCAACTGACTTTCAACTATTGCAAACACACTTTTTACTGTTTAGGCTATCTAAATCTAGAGGAGTAAGAGCAGAAATGCAAAATGGCATTGTACAACACTTACAAAAAAGTATTTGAAAATCTTTTGAGAAATATATTTTAAAGCACAGCACTTGAAGAGTTCCAAATTAACTTTGTTTGTGATGTCATATTACTACTATTGGTCATGCTTTCTCATCAGAACTAACCTCCAAGGATTCAGCATAATGTCGCCGTGTGACTCTTTACAGCCAACAGGATCGGCAGTGTTAAATTGGAAAAGGATATCACTCTGGTATGCCACTTCACTGCCATGTTGTGCACTTAAATCTGAAACTTAACTTTTAAAAAAATGTCTGTCTAGGTGCTAAGGTCCTAGAGGTTCTTGGATTTGATTTTCCTGTTTAAATGTTAAGCTGTTTTTTCACGTGCAGTAGTTATGCTTGCACTCACGCACCCCCTTGGAGTCCCAGGTCTAGGTAGAGTGGGTGTGCAGCTGATCTCAGCTGCTGAAGAGGGAGATTTCTTGCTACAGCTGTGGCAGATCCTGCAGTCACTGGCAGCTACTTCAGATAATGTTATTTTGTGCTCTTTGCCTCTGCATCCACCCCTGTCCCTTGCCTGTTTTCTCACATCTGCCTTACCTTTCACGGACAGTTCCTCCACATGTGGGCTGTGCCGGGTGACAGTGCCATCTCCCTGGAGGAAAAGATGGGGTTCCCAGGCAGCACAGTTCCTCTGTCTTCTAAAGTTGTAGGATGATTTGTGAATGGACACACAGAGCAGCAAATTAGTTTTGAGAGCACAGACTGTTCTGAAAGTATGGTGGCTTGCCATGTCCTAATACTATATAAATATTGCGAAATTCAATAATTATCAATGGAAATATTCAATATTAATCTACTTCTGATATTTCCCAGGATAGAATAAGACTTCTCAATGAACTCATGCATTTTACTTCTTTTCCAAAATATTTTTAGTGTGAATAACAGATTTTTGAAATATAACATTTCTTCAATAGGCCCAAATATTTTAAAGAGGGACCTTTTCTCAGCTCTATGTTGATCCTAGCTTTTGTTGTGATATAAACCACACTGGACAGTCTACCTCCATAATTCAAACTTTTCTGATTTCTTTTCAAATTAAAATACTTCAAGTAAGCATTATCATCACAACATTTTATAGTGGCTTACCCTGTACTGCAGAAACAGTGGATGTAGCACCTTTGAGCTTATAATTTAGTAAGAGTGATGAAAGTCCTGAACCTTGGTAAATGTATATGTAACTAGATGGTAGTTAAGGGACTGTGCCTGTAGGACCTGATCAATCACATATGAAAAATGGAGAACACTGTCTTTTGATGTAAATAGGAAAATTGATCAGAATGTAAGATTTTCTCAAAGTTTCACTTACTGTTTGTATTGCAATATTCCTATCTGTGAATTCTGGGAATATTAATGGGTGATCTGTGGAATGGTCAGAAATTTCTATATTAGTGAAATACAGAATGATCAGAAATTTCTGTATTATTGAAATATCAATCACAGTCCCCTATAGAACACAAAAAAACAGCAGAGGCAGTGAAAATTAAAAAGACTACAATCAGATTATAATGGCAGAATAATAAGAATATTAATAAGAAAATAATAAAATTACTTTAAAAAGAGCTCTGCAGCTACCCAGGTAAGACCAACACTTCCAGAGAATGTTGGAGTCTTCAAGGGCTAAAACTGATTAGGACTTTGGTTGATGAACACATGGAAAAACTGGTGTTCTCAGCTGCACAATGCCATTCCCTTCAATCATTGTAACAGCTATGGAGGAAAAGCAGCAGCATCTGAATTTCTGGGACCATTTTCTGGGTCAGCCTAGGACTCTTGCAGAAATCTTTAGCCTAAGTGTTAAACTTTTCAGTTTCATAACTTGACAAGTATAATAAAATAAAATATCCAGAGATGTGACAGCTTCAGAAAACTGCCATGCTTTCTGAGTTTGTATCATTCATACTTTCCCAGATTGCATTGCTCTTATCTGTAGGGGTAAAATATGTGCTATTTAGACAACACATTTCATGAATGGGCAGCAGATGAACACTCACTGGGGAACTTAATACTCAGGAAACTATAGGTCTGTTACATCCAGAGGGAGCCTTAAGTTTCTTTGGTAAACTGGATACTTACTGGCTCTTTATATGTCCCAGGTATAAGGCAATATGGCAAATTCAGTTCAGATAGTATATGAGTCAATAGGCTTTTGAATGAGCTGCATGTGTCAAAAAAAAAGCCATGATAAACCTTGAACCAGTATTAAGTGAGGTTTTATCATGGTGGAAAAAATTAATGGAGGAATATGTACAGGGAAATTAGTAGACATGGAAATGTCTCATGTGAAACTTATTCCTTATCTTCAGACAGAAGAACAGAGTGCATTTTATACAGGGAGGTATTTCCAAGGTTGATTGTGAGTAATTTATTCAGAGGGATGGGCTTCCTTTTTTTTTCAAAGTCATTGAAGGCAGTATACTTGACTCTGAAGAATTATGAGCAAAGATTAAAGTAATATGGGCCCAACCTTGCCCTCATTGAAACCAACAGGAAACATTCAATTGATTTCAGGGGATGGATCAAGTTCTTTAGTCTTTGTGTTTGTGACCTTTTCCTTAATGCTATCCCATCAATTTGAATATCTCTTTGGGAAAAAATGAAGGGAAATCCCTAGTGTTGACTAGGCAAAAACAAATGCTGTTTTTGCTTTCCAGTAGAGGAGGAAAAAATATTTCACATTACATTTTTTTGGCCATAAATACAGTCATGCAGATTATGAATTAAAGTTTATTGATATCAGAAAATTACTTACTTTGTCTTCACTTGACTTTGCAGCCATTGCCGGAGATCATTTGTTAAAGGATGCAAAGCAACTAAAATGCACTTCTACCACCTCTTTTGGTCAATTTTACTCAAAGGCCCCTTCTAAAAACACTAAGAGCAAGAGAAGCTTAAGGAGAGTTTTAAACCTGACATAGAAACAAGTAATGATAGACTTCTGGACAAAAAGAAGGCAGGAAAACTCAAGAAAATTGCTCTAGTCCAGCTTTTGTCTCAGAGCTGTAACCTCAACTTGGTAATCAGTCATAGTCAGTTCCTTCATGAATGAGGACTTTCACCTACTTTCTTCTCCATTTTCCTCCTTGGGCATAATTTTAATTCTATTTAAGTAGAGTCTTTTCCATCATTGTATATTTCACTGTAAATCACCGTGTTACTTAAACTATTAAAACTGCACAACTACACAAGTCCTTGAAAATGGGTGCTACATTATGTGTTGGGCTTGTCTTATCACTTACTGTACAGTTTAGAGATAATAAATCTAATTGATTCTCCCTTCTGTTATCTAAACACCAGAGTCCGGCACAAACTGTGCAGCAATATTTAAATGACCACAACACAAAGTCAACATGATGCTGTGGAAAAGAATAGAGCAATATTCTTAATTCTGAAAACCTGTATTGGTAATCAATTGAAATGTTGGAGCAATTGAAGAGCTGTCCAATTTTCAATTGCAGTATAAGTTGGGAAACAATTTGAAAATAATGGCTCATACAAAGAGTTTTTGAAACAGTCAATATGGTCTTCATGTGAAGGACAAATAAGAATTTGGCAGTCTACCCATTGTTTGGTCTTTATGCATTAGACATTATCTGCAGGACTCACCGCAGTGGCCCAGCTAAGATCAGAGCTTGCAATCTTTCAGTGTGACTCCCATGAAAATGTACTTAGAGGGATATTCATTATGGACACATAGACAAAGAATGTGTTGTAGCCTCACTTTGATCATTGTTGCTGACATACATTCAACAAACACTTGCTTTAGTGAGCTGATGCACATTTGAAATGTTTAATACCTGTGGTATGTCATTCTAATATTACTGTGTTGCACATAGTGTGGTTTACTGATGTCAAAATAAAATTTTCTGCCCAGCAAATATTATGATTTGGAGGCAACATTTATGCAGCTCTTCTTTGATGTAAATGATCACTTCCAAACGTTGGCTCTTAACATGAATAAAGACACAAATATGTCATTCCATCTGTGGATTTTCTTTAAAAAATTTTAGAGGTTTAGACCAGCAGTACTCTAGTCTGTGTTAATTTCCATGGGAACTGCTGGCTGCAAGCTAGGTATTTTTCACATCACATCCTTCAGATGGTTATCTCTGGTGTGACTGAGGAACTCACTTGACACCTTGAGCTTCTTATCCTTCTCTGAGATAATCAGTGTCCATCACCACAAGAACTGGGCCTTGACACAGAGACTCCAAAGGCAAGGACCAACATGGTGAGGTACATAGAGCAGGACTGAGAATTCAGGAAAGTAATGTTACACTCATTAATCCTTCTTAGTGTTTTGTTGTGTCTGTCCCATGAAAAGGACATTTTTAGAAATGAAGATGAGGATCTAAACTTTGCCAGATGCATTTTGGTAATCAGACAATTCTTTAATTTTCACAACATAAAAGAAAACTCCAAGAATGCTGTCTTTTCCAAGAACTTAAAATAATTTAAAATAAAAATGCTAATGAATTACAAAAAAAACCACATGAAATAGTTATTTTCTGTAACTGAGAAAAACTCTGAAATACTCTGGATTTGGAAAAAATACTGGTGTAACTGGGGCCTTTACATTTTTTTGGATAAGGGTGTTACATGGATGTACAAATACAAATACTGTGTGCCTACATCTGGAAAATGTGTGCATTTTTACAGCAATAGAATTGATCAGATCTAGCTAGGTATTCTTCATATTCACTCTGTGTAATTTTCTAAACATGTGTCTGTGATGATAGTACATTTATGATGGTACTAGTTTAAAAATTTCAGCTTAAAAGACTGTGTCTTGGCAAATTCTGCCTTCTCAGTATTTTCATTTACCCCACGGCATTAGTTGAGGATTTTTTTCCTGTTTGATGCAAGGCTGCTGTGCAGTCTTGCCTGAATCTGAAAGAAATGGGTTCACTTATGCAACTTGAAAAAAGGAAAAGAAAATAAAGTGTTCAATTCTCTTATGATGCATTTGTACATAAATGATTGTTGAATGCTCTCTAATGGGGAAAGGTCTTGGCTGACGCAAATAAAGAAAAAATAAATATAAAAAAAATATATATTTTTGTTAGTCAGAAGAGTACAACAGCAAGGTAGATCTTGCAGGGATGCCTATCTGCATGTTCATGGGTCCCCCAGTAGCAGTGTGGTGCTACTCACAAAGGGAGAGGAAAAAAAAAAAACAGATTAATGCTCTGGGTTTGACACTGCTGGGTTTTTATTCACATTTCCAACTCCCAGCTGCAATGGCAAACTTATAAAACCTGACAGTCAGGTGGGACTCTTGGCAGTAGGATGGCTGGACTATACAAAGCTTTTGCACTTTCAGTGTCAGAGTACTGTGCTCAAATTCAGTGAAAAAATCAGTCTCTCTCTGTAAATTCATTTTTGTAAGACATTAAAACACGTGGTCCATGACTGCTGGCATAGACACTGCAAGGATGTTCACGTACTTGAAGTTAGCATGCATTTCTAATCTTTCCTAGATCACTGTTATTTACCCACCTATTATGGGTATTCAAAATATATTAACTCTAACTACTCCACCTTTGGATTAAAGAACATATTTAGTTTGCAAAACTCCTTTACTTGCTCCATTTTTGAAAAAGTTATTTTTTCTTGGTTTAACTTAAAAATCATATAAATTTTCCATAGAAGGCCTGGATGGACTTTCTTACCTGGTGGCATATGGCATAATTATTTGACAGCTTGGCATCAAGAGTGGATATGCAAGTACTACAATAGTACAGAAAATTGTAAAAAAAAAAGTTAACCAAATGAGATTTGTACCTCTGAAATCTTTACAATTATGAGAATAAGCCTCTAAAAAAATATATATATTTTTAATCATGTTGGAACATTAACCTTTTAAGGTAGACCAATTTAATGTATTCCACATGCTAGGGAAGTATTAACAATTTAATTGCTGTTTACCTAAAGGATTGTGCTGCTTGAAGTCCAAAACCAGCAACCTTCGGACGCACACATCTTTTGATGTACAAGCAAAAGAGAAATGTGTAAGCCAGTGATGTGCAAAACTGCAATGGATCAGTATTTAAAATTCTTTGCACAGCTGCTTACATCATGTCTAAATGAGTAAAGCAATGGCCAAAAACCTTTTAAGGTATTTTTAGCCCTGATTATTTTACCTTCGTGCTAGCCTGAAGCAGTACAAAGAGCTCAGATCGATGCTAAGGGAGAGGGAAAGCCAGGGGAGGGATGTGGGGGTAACCCAGCACCAGGGCTCTGTCCCGGGAGCGAACGCATCCTGTCCATCGCCGCAGCCAGCCCGCGCGGGAGGGGCTGCCCGGGAGAGTCACGGGCTTTTAGCTTTTTAACAACTAAATCCACCGCTCGATTGCTGCCCTCTCATGTCCTGTGCTGCAGTTCGTTTCTCTCTCCCCTCTCGTCCTTTCTGATGTGCCTGTCCTAATTTCTGAGGGGAGCCAGAGAGAGCAAGGCAGAAGAACATGTTAGTCCACAGCTGCCTATCAGTGGAGGACAGTGGGTTTGATTAAAGGGGAGCTCCCTCCTGGATTTCACACATCACATCAATCACATTGATCAGCCCCCAGAAAGGCAACATATTGTCTGGGAATAAGCCAAGGAGGGATATCAATTTCAGAATAACACTTATGTCTTTCAGCCAAGAGCTGGTTTATTTTTGGCCGCTGAAGGCTGAGACTCACTTTGGAGCTCCATTTACGTCCAAAGATTTTCACTGCTCACTTGCTTTTTCACTAACAAGTTATTACTAAGTTTTGCTTGAAATCTGTAGTCCTGTATATGATTTCTACGTAGAAAAATCAGCTTCTGCTTCCTGCCCATGTACACTGTTGTGATTTCCTAGCTGTGTGTCAGTGTTACTTATTTCTTTCACTGCTACTTGAAAATGTAGAGTCTTGAGGAGGGTTCACATTTTTTATAATTTTTCCTATAATCTTCAGGAAAGTGTTCAAATCCTTAGGAAAAATTAAATCTATTTTTAAAATACCTTTTATTATGCATATATATCTGATGTGGTGAGATATGTCTATTGTTTTGGTATACTATTTATTAATTCCGTTTGCACAAGAACTCTCTGAAAGCTATCCTATATTGCAGTAATGGTAGCTACACTTCCTGGTCCCAAATATTCCAGGTTTATGAATATGTTGCTTTTTCAGATAGAGTTTTGATTGATTATCTCTGCCTGTCACTTTAAAGAAATCATTCTTACATATTGTTTTATATCACCCTCCCAAGGAGGTTTCATCTAGTTTGTTGACATAATGAGTCCTACACCCCATGATTAATTACTTGTATTATATTATTATGCCAACCTACATTTACCCTGGCTACTTTCTCAATAATTGCTGCTCTGTAAATGTATTTGAGAGTGCCTCTGTGTGTGAGAGAGGGAACTGGGGCTCAGTTAAGCTGCACACTGCAGTAGTGACTGAGTATAGGAATTAACAAAATGACCCCTTCTTCATTAAAAATAAGGACTAGAAATAGAAGGAAAATTGCCAGTATGTCATTCTGCTCATGGCAATTCCTGATGATTTCACCAGTTTTCTAAAATAATACATATCTCATAAAATATTTTTAAGGCTAGTTATCATTTCATACTCAAATTGTTATTCTCCCCTCAGTATCACTATTTACCTAATTATTTAGCTAATGACAGGGTGACCACAATGATTTTTAATAGGAAGGTACAGCCTGGCTGCCCCCTTTTGATGCTAAAACCCCAATATTTTTAAAAGAGCTATTTTAACATGTGCAGTGATGCAAACCCTACCAGCTTCACAGCATTCCACAGATTTGCCCCCCTTTTCATGTTTGTTAAAGAGTCAGAGAGAGATTATCTCTGTCATTTAAAAGAGTCTTTTAGCTAATTTTATTTTTCAGTAAAGTGGTGAAAGAGATACTATGCAGTTAGTAAACACCCACTCTGGAATTCCACAAAATATCCCACAGTGTTTTTTGCAGACTACATAATCCAATCTCAATATACATTGTTTTCATAATCTCTCCAAAGACATGATACAGAAAATTAAGATATATGCAAGTTTTAGTTATGTTTTGTAGCAGAGCAACTCAGACTACTTTCTCAAGGTTTTCCATACTAAAGACTAAAGTTCCATACTAAAGTTTACAGTAAGTGCTGTCATTAAAAAATGTCATAATTGTTTTTTCTTTAGAGTAATCAGGAGGATATAACCCTGTTTCCAATTATTTGAGCTGACTACCAGCTATGAAAAGATGTTATTGTCTTGCATTCTTGAACTTGGTGTAGCTATACATGTTTTTTCTCTGTCAGTTCTACTATACCACAGACTTGAGGGGCTTTGCTTGTGGCAAAGTCTCAATTTTTATTTGTTTAAAATGGGTCTTGAAGTATCAGAAATACTGGTCAACATTCCAGTGCTGTGATCCTTAATAACTTGTAGGACTTTTAAGAAAATTTGTCATTCTCTTTTCATCTCTAACCATATCAAAAAAACTGTATAATTTTGATACTTGCATTATCAAATTGCTTAATGTTTATTGAGCTTTGGGGTAAGGTCTTTTCCATGTTAGAATTTTAATAGTATAGTTTTTATAAAATGGGACATGATTGCATGCACATATTATCCCAATATTCTTATTAATTCTCTTAAACAACATGGAAGATTGCATTTACATTAACTTTGACTGTAAAATCTGTGACACTTTCTTGCTAAATTTCAGGATTTTAAAATTTACTTTTTCTTCCTCAGCATCCCATGTCAATGCTTTTTGTGTGACTGACATTATCTTTTAAAAATTCTTTTGTACATTGAAGATGATGTATTTATTTTAGTATCATTAAATATGGATACTTCTGCAGAGTGTTACTAATGTGTAAATAAAATAGTTAAAGTTAAAAAAAAATGTTTAGATCAGGAAATATGAATTAACTACATCTGCAGAACTAAAATGTACCTATGCTGTATATGGTAAACTCCCAATGTCCTTTTTTTTCCTGCCAAAAATCTACTTCATATAAATAATTTTAAACAACACAACACAACAAAACAAAACAAAACAAAACAAAACAAACCCCACCAGCCCTGTGGTATCAGAAAATGTGAAGTAAAGCCATTATTTGCTTAAATGAGTTGCAGAACCTTCAATAATTTATCATCAATTTCCCCGAGTTTCTTTGACTTTCTTCATCTTGATCTCTCCTGTTATATATATCCACCATTTCAATATGCAGCCAATATTATCATACTGCGAACCAAGTCAGCAGTTTTGACGTCTTCATTTCAATGTCCTTTTCTGTACCTTCAGCAATGTTAATGTTACAAATTACGGGAGGGTGTATTAATAGCCAGACCCAAGAAGCAGAAAGAAAAGTGCATTTTTTTAGACTAAGTACTAACTTGGGATTTCCCGGTCCCATTGCGGAGCTGGCGGAGCCCCGGCTCCTCCGTTGTGATGATAATGGATTCCGTGTTGTTGGCTCAAAGGTCGACGGGTCACCGTAAGCTCCTTAATGGACTGTGAAATAACTTTAACTGCATTAACCTCTCCGGATCACATGGGTGGCACCAACATCCACTCCTGAAATTCTCATTCGCTTATAGAGACAATACCATTAGATTATTATATTTTCCTTTTGGAATAGCAATAGGCTCAAAGCAATTATGCAGCTAAGCGTTTCCATTAAGCGAATAGGGCCTTAAAGAAGATTAACTGGAGCTTCTCTGGCGTTCAGTATAAAGGTGGAATAAGTCTAAAGATTTCAACAGAATTCAAATCTGCTAAAACTCCTATCTGTGATATCATGGTGATCTAAAGTATGAAGTCATTAGCTGAAACAGCAATGCTGTGCCCGTGCTTGTGAAGGTAGATGCAGTTGGGAGGCTGCCCAAAGTGAGCCCCTAACTTTACCCTGCATTTTCTGAGTGTTTGCTCTTAGAAATGTTACAAAAAAATTGGCACAGAAAAGAGCAGGAGGAAGATTGGCTCCCCACAACCACCAGCAAGTTATTTTAACCTGTTACCTAGGTCCCATCTTTTCTGATTTCTTTAAAAAATGACACCTGCAAGCAGATGCTACACTGCTCTTCAGTGCCACTGGAGGACCATTGCTGCTGGAGCTGGGATGAGGTGCAGATGCTCAAGCCTAACAGGCTTTTGGCTGGCTTAGGAGTTACTGGAAAACCTGGGCACAGGCCTGACTCCAGAACTTCCCATTTGGTTGGGTGGCTTGGCAGTCTCCTGGCTGAGAAAACCATGGCTCTATTCAATACAGACCTACTCACAGACTATGCTCTGCTTAAACCTACAAGTCAATTAAACTTGAGTGTGTGTAATGAGCTAAGGGCTTGCTTAAGTGATGTGATGAAGTGGGTCTTTCATCCCCCAAGTTATCCACAAAATAGATCTGCTTCTGGTAATGTCAGGCTTTCCTTGTGCCAACTCCAGTAAAAAGCATATTAGGGACAACAGCATGAGCACAACTTCCAGGCCATAACTGTTGTAGGTGTTATCATAACTGTTTTTTTGCTTTGCTTTACATAAAAAAAAGCACTTAAGTGCCCATCCCAAATTCTGGGCACTTTAACACATTAAAAAAACAAACTCCACTTCAATTCCTCAACCACAGCAGAAATCCAGAAATCCATCTAAAGCAATTATAGAAAGTATTATTCTTCAAATATGATGATAATGTGTCTAATTTGGAAAAAAAACTCCATACTTGGAAAAGTTTAAAAAAATTACATTGTGTAAGATCTTATTGTCAGGCTATTTGCTCTTAAAGTTTTGGGGTTTTTTTTTTGTAGAGAAAGTGGAACTTTGGGTAAACTTAATTACTTTTTATAAAGCTATGAGAAAATAATACAATAATTAAAACTGGAAATTATTCTTCATCCATTTTTCTTCACTACCAGGAAACTATTGATTATATAGCTTAACAATCTATTTCAGCATTAAGATATAAAAAAGCTTTTTGTTACAGGTTGAAGTATTTTTTTCTTTCAATTTGTTTTTCTTTGAAATTTAATTTATTTTCTGTGGAAAACCAAAACAATCCATTTCTCCAATTAGCAGTTCTGATTACCAGAAAGATAATTTTCTGATTTTTGTACATTTCATATATTGGTTTTCTTATTCAATCTTCATACTAATAATGAAAAAGCAGAAATCATAAGTCTAAAATTGTATTTATATTTTGCCTTTTGTCTCAGCAGATCCCAATATGTTGAAACATTAAGCTCCATACAGATCCACTACAATGAAACCATGGGAAAGGCCAGATGATCAATCAGAGGAAATACCTATGGAAAAGAGGGCTTCTCACTGTGTTTTAACTCTCTTGGAAACTGAGTTTTGGTCTTTCCCAATTCTGTGAGCCCAGAGTTGGGCCCAAAGTGACTTAGTCTTTAGCAAGCCAGGAGATGTATCTATTGCCCTGCTCTGTCTCTTCTTCTCTCCCATTTCTCAGGACCACAGCACTGACTGTATTTTCCTGCCCTCCCTGCAGCCCCCCGTGGCCAGGCAGCTGCCAGCAGACTTGTCAGCTCGTACATGCTATGTGTGAAACTCAATATTTTTTTGCACCTCTAACATGCCTGCTGTTCTTCCTTTCTCCCCTCATGGGTACAAATCACAGCACTCTCATTCAATTCAACTGACATTTTAACCAATATTAAGGTTTTCCTTGCATTTTTTTTTTTTGTTTTTACTTTGGGGGAGGGTGAGTGTTTTTTAGCGTTTGTCATGCCAAGATAGAGATGTCAACCAAAATCTAATGCATATCTCCCACATGTTTGGCAGATGCAGGGTTTATACTGATTTGCTGGATGGGACCTTATTCTGAGCACCTGCAAGTCTCATGGAAGTTGAAGAAAACAACTTAGGAACAGGTCTAGAGAGAGAAAATTTGGAGATTGTTGTACTTAATTTACCCCGACACCTTTTGCCCAGAGCAAGCTTAAAGCAATGACATTTAATAATAACCTGAAAGCTTGGACCTGTCAAGAAATTGCAGTAGCCCAGCAATGCTGCATTTTGGTCTTACCACTTACAAAATATGGTACAAGCACAGCAGTAATAAGTCCTCAGAACCACTCTGTGATTTTATAGTTTTGGGAAATTAGATTATTCCTATTTTAACTAACATTAACAAATGAACTAACAAACAAACAAAACAAACAAACAAAAAAAAACCCTAACCATGACAAAAACTCCACTGTGGACTGGATTGGGAAACTTTGCTGATGTTTAAAACCATTAATTTTTGCTGGGCCCCTGAAGTTCTTTTTCCTTGAATAACCCCAGGATGTTACACCAGCCTGAGAAAATGACTATGAATATGTTGAGGTGAGGGCAGAGGAGAAGCAGCTTATTTCCAAAACCAATATCCCAGCAACAACAGCCAAAGTCTGGAGACAGCTGAAGTTATTTCTGTTTGTTACTAAAGCACAAATAATTTGTTGAATTTAGTTCCTGCATAAGAGAGAGACTTCAGAAACAGAAGCAAATCCTGACAAGTGCACATACTCCATTGCTTATAATAAACCATGGGCAGTGTCAAGACTAAGCAAGTTATCACCTCATTTCTTGTGGTCCCCAAAAAGCACAAGAGAGAAAAGAGAACAAATTTTAAATGGAATTTCAGAGTCACCTCTATAGGAAGCCTCTTGCCTTAGAGAAATTATCCCATGTGGTGAAGTTCAGGACCAAAATCTACAAGATATCTCAGATCCACTAAGGAGTGCCAGGTAATGTTGATATCCATAGGATTGCTTGTAGTAACAGCTGGGGAGCTTGGAGAGCAGAGGCTGATATTCTCAATGTTTTGTTCAGAGGAAATATTGGTATCAGATGAACCTCTCTGAAAACTATCTTAATGGGCTATAAATATTGTTAGAAACATAGATTTTTATGAATAAATACAAAATACATCTTAATTAAGTATTGTTAACTAAGGTCCTAAGCAAGAAGACTATTTCAGAACTTTTCTGAGAGCAAACTAGTAGCAATTCTACACCACTATGCTCATTTTGTGAGCATATTTAAGTGAAACAAAAGCAAAAGTCCAGCAAAGTCCTTATTCAGCAGGGTCTACTCATGAAGAATTCTTATTGTCAGCAGATTCTCTTTGACCCAGAATAAAATCTTCAAAACATTGCTTGTGGCTTTCTTGCTTATGGCAAGAATGCTAAAGTTTAAGAAAAATCTCAGGATTCTAGAAATGCTAGCTGACATACAAAAGAATAAGCACAAAAGAAAAGCACAATGTCAGAAAATGCGTAAAATTCTATAGGCAAACAGCTCCTTTCTATATCCATTTGAGTTCTATTAGTTGTAGGTAAATCAGTGCATTCTAAAAATGTGAGGACAAAATAGTATTAAGTAGCAATAAATATGTATTAGTGTGAAATAAAGGAGAACACAGTAATTAACAATGACTTAGAAATTTCTTCCTCTGTAGGACAAGTTGCCACTTATATAAAATGAAATAGCTTCTTTCAAAGAAATTTCAATTTGACAGTTCTGTGAGGTGCTATTAGATCTCAATTTGAAGAACAATTTTTGTTCCAAAACTTGCTGAAATCTGGTCTGTCTCTGTTGCAAGAGAGTTACAAATAAACTCTCTTGCAATAGAAACATATTTCAAACCATATGAAATGAGTTTGTGAATTCTGGCCCATGCCTTGAAGGAAAATAACTCCATCACAGAACCACCGCGCTGTTATGACAACCACAAGTATTAACTGTTCACTTTCCCCAAAACAGGACACAGTAAGTGCAAGCACCCTCAGAGGTGTTTCCAGGTCATGTCAAAAGGATATTTCTGTTGTAATATTAGAAAACTAACACTGTGTCATTAAAGTAAATGGAGCCTTAAACTCCTTTGGCTGTCATGAAAAGGGATAAAGTGTGGAAAATGAGTAATTCTTTCTTCAAGTAAGGCCCATATATAGCTTTTTTTAATTTTGGTAGAGTGCATTGCAATGAGGAAGTCTGGATTTACTAAAACACTGCATGTGTGAGACGTATCAATGCCACAGCTCCAGCATGAGTTGTATATTGTCTATTACATTATAGAAATGGGACAAGAGAAGGACAAAATTGTCTATCACTTGCTGACACTAAAATGTGGAAATAAATAGATATTCATAGGATCTATATCCTTCCTTCTTCATGCCTGGCCTTGAAATATGAGCTATAGCAATATTCAAATATGTCAAAGTTTAACACTTGAACTAATCTTAGTGTATCTACTTCAGAACATCTGCATCTGTAATTGTGATTTTGTGTGAGGAAAAAGAATTGAGAAATGCTTTTCCTTGATAGAAATCTAGCCCAAATTTGTCTTATTTCCTGGTACTATAGGACAAACTTCTTGTTTTTGATGACTGGACAAGGCTTACCTTCAGTAATTTGGCATATTGACTATATACAGAACTCATTTCCATCAGTTAATTTGGTTGACCTGGTTATTTATCTTTCACATCCATGTGTTTTGTACCACACTTTTGATAACTCACACTGAACAGAAAGGCTACATAAGTAATGAAACAGGTTTACCTGAATCATCTTCCAAGGCAGTGTCTGTTGGGCATCATAAATCTTGTCTCAGTGTCCACTGACAGTGTTGGTCTTTATGGCTCATTTTTTAAATGAGCTGTTTGGTTGCTAGCTTCAGTATATATGACTGACATAAATTTGCATGTCAATGCAAGTTCTTCTTGCCTTCAAAACCAATTATTTGGTTCTCTTCTATCTTAATTATATGATACATTGATGGGTGCATTAGTTCTACATTCGGATCCTACATACCAACAGTAAATATTGAAAGTTTTACACATCAGCCCAAACACACTTAGTTTGATTTAGGCAAATTCATTCTAAATAGCCACTGACAGTTTATGACCAATTCACATTTTAGACTTCTGATGAACCTAAATCCAGAGTGCTCATTAAAAAAGTATTATCTATTTCCTCACCCAACAGAGTGCGGATGATTTCCTCACCAAAGAAATTGTCCCTGGCTAAAGTGGCAAATCTATGTAAAATGCTGAATGTAAAGAACAATTGCCAATCAGGACCAGAACTCCTCAAATCCTCTTTGTTTTCAGCCTTCAACTGAAATCAACTGCTTTATAATCTTGGTGTAAATCTTCCAGTATTTGTCTGATCATCAGATTATGTACCATGATAAAATAATTCATTATAATTATGTTTCTTGACAGAACCTCGAGGATTATTTATACATGACTACATGTTTTTCATATGATGTTGAAATCATAAATTGCTTCATTGGAACCATTTTCTTACTGGCATGCATAACCATGTCATGATGAAGTGATAAACTGGCCAATCTGTCAACTGCTAGTTTGGTTGTGGTTTTTTGTTTCATGCATAGAAGTCTTAATGGAGAGAATTGTAGGCTGGCAAGAGGTTCTCTTGGATCTGAGAAATTCTGATTAGACACAAAAGCTTCACTGTCAAAGGCAAAAAAAGTAGCAGCATCGTTTTAGGTGTTTGGGAGCTACTAATCTTTGAGCTTTGGGAACACTTGCCAACCTTTATGAGGTGCAATTAATGTTCCTAGTCTGAAAATTTATTGTTCATTCATCCTGTATATTGCATGAATTTCTAGTCCCATTGCATTGAAAAATAGGTTCTTAAAGGCCAAAAATATACAAAAAACAGTAACAAGGCTGGACAAGGTTTGTTGTGTGTTTTGCAATAGGAATGGCTGAAACAAGAGGGATTCCTTGGCCTGAAAGGAAGGTTATTGAGCGAGCTACAGCAGAGATCTGCAGGCTCATGGGCTGTACTGGGCAAGTGCTCTAACAGGGTTTTACATCATACCAGTGCTCTAACAGGGTTTTACATCATACCAGAATAGGACGACACCATGTGAAGCAATCAGATACCTGGTTCAAAATAAATGAAGATTTCATTTCAAATGTGCACCTAGGCTATGGAGTCACTAATTTGATTCCCAAATTATTTGGGAGAGTCTTGGTCATTTTTCCTAACAACCCACAGTTTAGCTTTCAGAACGATTGATGTTATAATTTCTGTTCGTGTTCTGCCCCCTCTTCTGTTTCCAAAGAGGCAAGAGGCTGTGTTTATGCTTGACAAGAAGAGCCGTAATTTAAATTCATCTAAATCAGATAATCTCCAGTGAATACCATGGTCCAGAGCATAATATCTACTACAGCTCTTGATTGCTTTGGTTACAAAGGATGTAGATGCATGGTAAAAAGGCTGAGATTTCTTTTCATCCAGTACTGGAATAGACATGACCATAAAAGAAGAGTATAGTGAAGCAGTACAGAATCATAGAGCAGCGTGGCAAGACAGGTCTTGACTGTGCCTGCTGGCCTGGAGGATTCACTCTGATGTTGGGCAAGTCGTGGCTATCTAAAGGTCCTTCCCAAAAAAGCAGGCCAAATGAAGTTAGGCAGGTGTGCATAAATGGTTCAGAAATGCTTCTAGCCCTAGGGCTAGTGAGAAGTAGTGTGTGGACACTGTTTTGTCCAGTCCTCTGCAAATGCTGGCTGAGCTCTATGACTCTCACAAGGATATCGCAGCATGCAAGACATTTGTTGAAAGGTTTCTCAGATGCCAATTCACAAGCAATCAGCCAAAATAAATGGATAGCTGATCCTGGCACTCCTCAATACCTCACAGTAGAAAAAAATTCTCAAAGTATTTAAACTATTTTCTACTTCATCCCTCCCTCATCTACTCTTGAAATACAGCTTCAGCTATATGAATTGGGGCAGCTCTGCCTTCAGAAACCAGGATGGTAGAAATATGTGGAATGTAAGTGGCTGTCTTTCTCTCTTGCCATGTTAATGGAAGAAGGTGAGTTTATCTTGGATTCATTATCTTGGGATAAACTGTTGACAAAACCCTACCAAGGGCAGGACAGTTTGTTATTCTCAAATGAGTTAGAAATTGAGCTGAAAAGCAAGGCTTTCCTCAAGACTCCTGTGAGGAAAATATTATTGCACTTGTTTTGACGGGTGAGGAACGGAAATGAAATTATTTGACCATCAAATCCATCTGAAGTACTATTTTTTCCCATTATTGTGGACTGTACATATATTTCTCCAGTGCAAAGTGAGATTAAAAAGCTGCCAAATCAGAACTAGGGCCACTATCTCTGGTGGTATGAACTGATATATCTGCACTGAAGTAAATGTCAAACTCGAGCCTGTGGTGTTTTACACTTATTTTGTACAGGTTGGTGATAGCACAAGGTGCGAAGCAACAGAGGACCAGCACCAGATTCCTAAGGGAGCCAGAAATATTATTTGGAATTTGGATCCACTTCAACAGTAAAACAGAGCCTGGGGAATTTCCCAGATTTCAGATACAGAAATACTGGTATCTGCTGGGAGACTAGAGTCATTCCCTTTTAAGCTCTATTTGGTTGCTCTGGACCTAGGCTATGATACATTTCTCTGAGTGTCCAGATCTTAAATTCCCTTCAGAGAATGAAAGTATATCCCAAATTGTGTAAACACTTTAAGCTATACATATAGACTATATATAACTATGTATATTTCAGCAATCTATAGCAGAGCTCCTGTTGAAATCATCAATAAGAGAAAGCCACAAAGCAGTGCTTTCCTGTCCTCCGCTAGCTTGCCATATGAATACTCTGCATTGTCCTTAAAAGACCTTTTTCTGCTGAGGATATATTTTGGTATGAGCTCCTCGACACAACTTTTTGTATAATCAAGATGTATTCCCTAAATATTTATCACCTCTGTAGAGTATAAACAGAATAAAATGGAACACGGTACCAGATCACTTCAAGGCTCTTGCACCTTGCAGCTGTGGCATCCGAGTGTATTCAGTATCAATTATGAAATTTAGGTGGAAAGCACTATGGTCAGCAAGGCCAAAGAGGATTCAATTATTGCTACAGCTGCATTAAAGGCCCACCCATAAATTACTTAAGTGGACTCTAACAATTATGGAAACTAATGAGAGTAATCTTAAGTGGATTGGAACAATCTTATATCACTTTAACATTTTAATCATAAAAATAATATTAAAATATCTTCTTTACCACAGAAAAAGTTCTGGGTCCTCTGGTACCTTCAACTTTGTTGAATGTAATGACATAGCTGAAAAACTGGCAAAGCCGAAGGTAAACTGATCTGTTGTTTGCTATGTCTTTTGTCTTAAAGCCACAGTACTTTGGATGACAGAGTAGGAAAGCACATTTCTGCAATGGCAAGAATGATTATTAGCAGACAAGAACTCACCTTGGCACTGATGATCGGTCTTAAGTCTACTGGACAGTGAAAGATCAGCTTTTCCTTTTCACTGAAATTCTCCGAGCATGCTGAACTCCCTGACAGCACAAAACAAACAAGTAACACTTCTGAAAAATAAAAAATACATACTTAAAAAAAAAAAAAACAACCAAAAACAACTGGGATGCATTAAGTATGAAAGAATTTGCCTCTGGAAATACACTGCTTTGTCTGTGATAATCTTCTGACTTAGCTTCAAAAAGTGGAGCTGAATTCTAGGTATAGAAATAGCTTTCAAAGTTTTCTCAGGATCTTCGGTTCAATTTACTGGTGACATAAGACATGTAAACCTGCACTTGAGGCAGAGGGTATGAGCTGAGCACACACATTGCATGTATTGGCTCTTACTGTATGATCAATAACTCTGAAATTCAAGACTTTGAATGGAGATTTTATGTGCAGGAATATGTGCCCTATTTTGGCAATCAATTTCAGACATTTGGATGAAAGTATAATTATTATCTAGCCTCAGGACTCAGGTTTGTCTTTAAATAGAGAAGAAAGTGGTTGTCTTCTAACACAAAGAACCATGGTCAAGTTTATGGCAAAATTCCCTGTAAAGTAACTAGAAGCAGGATCAAAGCCATAGTTTAGATAAGCAGCAAAACATAAAAATCTGATTTGTGCCAGTGACAGTGCAGCACTCAAATTGAGCATTTCCAAAATTACATCTTTGAACTGTTATTTTCCTCTCTTGGTACATGTGAATATGTAACCATCCCCTGTGATTGGCAGTAGCATTTTGTAGTTTACCTCAGGAGACAAAGTGAGGGGCTTCAATCCACCTCTTTTGTCTTTTATCACAACCAACTGTATTGGTGTTGCCTGTACGACATGTATGACAGAGATCATTGGTGGAGGATAGCCCTGCCTTGCTACTTTTCATACCCAAGGGAACTTTCCCAGCTGTAAGGATGAAAACTGAACCAGAACAATTGGGTCTTGAGCAAATAACTGAGGCCCAGAGGATGCCTGGTCCTCATGAGGAAATACCAGGCTTAGAAACTGTGATGTAGACTTAGGAATTTATTAACCTAAATAATATTTCCCTTCTACACCAAAGTTTGTTTAACCTGTTGCAGAATCAATATTCATAGCCAGTGTGGGGCTATGTGCACAGATAATCTCATCCAAAAGTATGAGAACCCTTTCCTTCTCTGTTTTATACATAATTTAAAAGTATTTACGTTTCATTTTTTTATCTGGAAATTTAAGCTGGCATTCTCTTAAGGGTTCTAACCATATACTGATGAAGGATTAAAAGTTCATCTGTAAATTGTTAACTGGACGATTTTTATTGTTTTTGATACCAATATCAGAGTCTTACATACATTCTTCACACAGACTCCTGCCCTCTTCCTAAGAAGTGAGCTGGACATAAGTCATATCTGGAAACTCGTTACTGGGTTTACAAACCTGAGACAAATTCACTGCCTCTGCCTTTTCTAAAATGGTGATGTACAGACCTTGGAGCAGGTCCAAAACGCAGGTAAATCAGTAGAAAAATGTCTATTGACTTTCAGTGTAATTTTAGATCAGGCCAAAGGCAAATATGAGTGTGTCCAGTGATCTGCCTCATAACATTAATGAAGAAAGACAACATGAGTATATCTTACTGTAAAACAGATTGCTAAAGCCTAAATTGCAGCACACATCGCTTTGCTTAAAATTTGCTCAATTTTACTTCATTCTTAGGTCCTGTGAAGGGGAGGATAAGGATAAACTTTGAACACCAGCATATTTAAGTGTGTGTATGCCCCTGTACAGTGATCTTCAGAAGCAATGTTCAATAGAAGGATATTTCTCATCCACTGCTGCTTTTGCTGGTCTTAAACCCTTTAAAATTTGTGCTTTGGGGTTTCAGCCCATCTTGAACAATTAGAAATCAACTTGGTCTTTAGTTTAAGGAAGCAAACAAGACCACTTCACACCTTCTTATTTTTCTTCTCCACTTGCCACTGTCAAGGACACAGCAGTAGACCAGACACACCTTAGGCTTCAGCCAGCAGGACAGCTCCTATGTGTCTGCTTAATAACCCCTTTTTCATTCTATTACAATGTAAACTGTATTTGCTTTTTGCTGATATTTTGATGGCAGCAGCTGCTACTGCTACTGAAATCAGGCGTCTAATTTCCAAAGGCATTCTGGGGCTGGGAAAAAAACAGGCAGCAAAGGGAAGACAAGCATTTTGACTCTCCTCCTGGCTCTGGAATGGAGAATGGGGTGATGCTTTGCACCATCTCAAAAAGAGAATCAGGAAAGGACTTCTGCCTGAAATGCTTGTTGCCAGCACCAGTTGGTCCCCTTAGGCAGAATTAGATAAGATGCAGCTGTAGCTGTCCCAGTTGCATAGTTCCCTTTTGGCATTAAATTCACAGGTGGCCAGTACAGTGAACTTACCAGGCTGGAAGGTGGATGGAACAAAGATAAAACATAAAGAATAAAGACTAAATAAAAGCACTGATCAGCAGCAAAGCATTGCAATCACATTACACACTCCGTAACAGGGGATCAAAGAGTTGCATGTTACATTATTCCATTCCCAAAGAGCTTCCCTGTACAAGGAAATATCTATCTATCCATCTATCTAATCTATCTAATCTATCTTCTCTCTGTCTTTTCTTTCAACCCTGTCCAGCTTTATGAATACTCTATTATTTTTTTCTCTACTAAAAAGGGAAAAAAAAAAGTTTACATGCTGCAGAAAAGAAAGTGCGGACCTTTGTTATTAATGTCGTAGAAATACAAATATGTCCACCAAAGAAAGGAGTCTTCATTAACTCCCACAGCCCAGAAAATTAAGGCACGGCTCATCAGTATCTGTGCTTGCTGTTGGCTAAATTGCAAGGGACTAGTTGAGTTGCTGGGGTTCATAATGCTGATAGAGCGGTTTCCACGTGAATGAAGGATAAACAGCGATTAATTTCAGCCAATAAATAATGGTTTGAGACCCACATTGAAAGAGGAACAATTACTTTTCCATTTTTCCTGCCAAATGAGCTGATAAGAAAAAACAGGGGAGTTGGCCACGTAAATCAGTCTTAATTTTATCTTCCCCATTAAAAAGCAGCCATTAAGACCATCTTCGGCTCATTTCATCCTCTTCTTGTTTCACTTTTTCAATTTGCACAAAAGGGGGGAGTTTGCTCGTCATAAAATTTCACTTTGGCCAACCTATCATTTGCATCTGAGCCAATAAATAGCAATTAGCATAAACATTTAAATCAGGAACTGGAACAAATTCTTGTTCCCCAAGCAAGCTGTTAAATTACTGTATTTCACTATATATAAGAAGCGTTAGAAACAAGATCTACTGGGCACAATTATCCCTTTCAAATAAGACATGCTGGAAATAAAAAAAGAAGAGAACTAGCTTGCTGGGCAACCTTCTTGCTCGTGGTCAATGGGCTTAATCAGTGCAGAGAGAAGGTGTTCCATTAATGATGTTCAACAAAGCCATATTTCAAGCTTTCCATCCAAAGGGATTTATTTGATCTTTATCCAAAATATATTCCCCGGGAATTAATTTAATTTGCCCTGATGTTACATCATCAAACTTAAATTTTTTTGGTATATTTTTCCCCACTATGCTAAAATGTGCATATCTTTACATTCTGGTGAGCCTGAGCTTTGCAAGTCTTGATTTCTTGCAGGCTGTTAATTGCATCAACACACATCCAGAGAGCAACAACTCTGACTGCTTATGATGTGATAAATCAGCAATAACTCTGTAAAAATGCCAAAATAACTCCAGTGGGTTCAAACCCCTCAAAATAAGCTAAGTAGGATCAAGCAGATGCCTTTTCCTTTAGATACATTCTTTGTCACTTGTAAAAATACTCTTCAACTCTTATGCAATATTTTTCATCCTCAGAGACTGCAAAAAAAAAGCAAGTAGAATTATTCCCATTTTTTAGTTGGGGAACCTATAGCACAGACATAAAATGACTTGCAAAAGTCATACAGGAATTCTATACTGCAGCCACAGCTGGTTCTTGGACCTCAAATATTTACCTAGTTCTAGGTTTAACTCTTTCCAATGCATGTGCTGAGAAAATTGATGACAGATAAAAATAAATTCTCCCTTAGGGTTATCTAGGCTCTTTCTGAGCATGACCCATAGACATTACTTTGTAAATGGAGGTGCTTTGGAGAAAGATGACACAGCACAAAACCTTTTTATGCCAAACTGTACAGGTTAGGTAGCACCTTCAAGTAATTCAGTGTAATTCTCTAAAATACACTAATTTTAAAGAATATAAGCTACTGATGAAGATGGCTTCAGTTGTGAGTTGTTTTTTTTTTTTTTTTTAGATTGGAGTGTTGATTGGGAACCAGTACAGTGAAAAGAGGAAAAGGGATAAAAATCAGTACAAAAGGAACAGCAAAACAGAGATTTTGCTCAAGTATTCAGGAATTTTGAAGTGCTGTCTTGGGAGAAATGTTGAATCTCTACCAGTGTGCTGCTGCAGTCACTGTCTGTCCTTTGCCTTTTATCCAAAGCTCTTCTCTCTTAAGGAGAAACTGCATCAAAATGTCTGTGGGACAACATAGCACAAGATAATTTTTTTCTGTTGTTAAATTTTGGAAAGCAACAAACATAATAATTTTTAAGAAGTAATTGTACTATGTATAATTTCTGTGTCATTGCACTAAGATAGGGAAAAGCTTCCAAGACTTAGCTCACGTCAAATACCATCAAAAGCCAATCCTTGCTCTTCGGCCTCACGTATTTTCATCCCAACTCGCATTCACATAAGAGACAGGATTCCATCTTTTACTTCCAGTGAAATTTTGATTGTTTTGTGTCGATTGCCTTGTTAGATGCTTGTAGTAAAATAGGTTGAACTCTTTCTGGGTGTGTTTTTCTTGGTACTAACAAGAAATGCAAGAATATGGGAAGTGTTATCATCCCCTCTTTATGAACACAAAAACTGAGGGCTGAATTACAGATAGAAATGTATTATTTAAACTGACAGAGTTAATTAAAACTACTTTAGTCAAACCAGTACAAAAATATCTTCAGAATCTTATTCTGGTTTGGAAGAGGTTACATTGTCATAAAAGTCACTTGAAAAATAATATACTAACATCCATGTGGTGCATTATACAAGGCTGATTAAATTATTTTTAAGGTAGAGATGACACTATTTCTTGGTGTAAACAGAATTTGTAAATCATGATAGGTTCAGTGATTTGATGTAAGGCCACGGAGTAGCAGATTCCTATCCAAGACTGGCATTCACAAGGTTTGTCAATATGATAATTTTCTACCTTATGGAGAAGTTTATGAATAGATCCACTGCATTACTCTGCAACTTTTTCCATTTCCATAAAACAATTATTATGACTATCTACCAGTAATGTATCTATCTTTAATTTAGCAGGATAATAAACATAAATGAAAAGAAATATTGAAGTATTCCTAACATATTAACAATAAACATTATCTTTATTTTAGACAGAGTTTCTCAAAGAATCTGACCTTCAGTTATAAAATACAGAAGTACAGTTTTGAAAATGGATGGGTTGATATCCTGGAAAGTAAGTAGATTGGATTCTGGATGGTCTTTGAGCTCTAGAACACCTTTGAAGAACACAAGGTTTGTCCCCTTGAAAATTGCATGTATGTATTTAGACACTTCAGTTTCTCATCCTTGGAAGGGGGAAGGACCCTTCCTGTACCAAGGAAAAATCTTGATGATGACAATAGCTACATTTAGGACAACCTTAATGTAGTTGAAGTACTACTATATATAACATATAGTCCTGTTCGTTTTATAGTTATGCTGAATGATTAACAGCTCTTTGGTTGGCAGCTTCTTGGGAGTTTTTCTTTTCAGGTGAAGCTGAATAAATTTAAGTGGGAATATACTGCAAAAGTGGAAGTCTCAAATACAGTCAGTTGAAGAAAAGAAACAAAAAAGTGGAGGAGACAATAAAGGATATTTGTACTTACCAACTGTATACCCTAAAGAGGAAATAAACAAAAGGAATAAAATTGGGAAAAAATAATAACCAGTGTGTCCAGTACTTCAATTTAATCAGACCTGTAATATTGCAATAATTTTAATACTGTAATTTTACACGCCAGAAGCACAGGTGACAGAAATGGGAGCAGTACTGGCACTTGATAGACAATGTGAGATTTCTGAGAAGTATTGTTTGGAATTTTGCTTTATGTTAACAGGACTTCGAGTATGAAACTAAGAGGCCAAGTCATATAATCTAACAACATTTAGCAAAAATTGCAACAGCTATTATTTGAGAGTTAATATATGAACAACCCCTTGAAATAAATTCAAACAGAAAAATTGGCATCTAGTTTTATGGAACTGTTTAAGGTCTTTAGAGGTTTTTAGATGTCTTTGGAGAAGACATCTATCAAAGTCCCACATTCACTGTCAGCTTCCTGGTGTCTGAACTACCATTCAACAATTAGTCATGAAATTGACATTTTATTTAAGATCTATGAATTGTTTTTATTATGTTAATTGATTTATAATTACACAGTGCACAGATTAGTAATTTGATGAAACAACTTGAGCTTTAGTCAGAGCTGAACAGTTTTCTTGAGAAAATATGGATTGACAGATAATAATCCATTGTTTCCCTCTTTATTTAATAATTTCTCACATGTAAATTAAAAGCAAAATACACACAAAATGCTAAAATATTGGAAGAGTAATATCTCAATGGTTGCAAGGAGATGACCTTTCTTCTATTTTAGTTCATAATGCAAAGAAACCACATATTTTGGAAATAAAGTGGGGAAAAACTAAAATTAAAATTCTTTACTCATTTTTTCCACTCTGAGATATTATAGATATTATGTAGGACACAAGGAGAATTTGGAAATATAAACGTAAAGTTGATGTGGTAGGTTTTCAAATCATTCTCAAAAATCTATTCTAGTGCAGGACAAACCCCATATTTCATCAAAAAAGAAAAAAAAAAACAAACTGGTACAACCTAGGGAATATTCAGAGTATGATAACCAGGTGTGAAAAATTCAGTGATGCATTGCATCCTTGAAAATCAAATGTTTTAAAAAAACCTATTAGTCCAATGTAGACAACTGCCAAAATAAATAAAATCTGCTTAAGCCCTGTTGCTTTTCTGTGTGGAGAATTCTTGGAGCAGTTGAAATGGAAATGGAAGCCACAGGCCTGGAATGTGTGCTGCTGTCCCCTGCCAGGCTGTGGGTGCACAGTGGCAGGCAGATGTATGTCTTTCCTTCTCCTGCAGATGCTCCTGTCATTCTGGGTCAGAAGGAAGCAGACTGTACTGGCATTTCAGACAAAAGAGGTTTAAAGGAGCCTTGCACAGGGAAGTTTAGCTTTTTATTTTGGAAACTGAAGTGGGCTATTGCCCCCTGTGATATCTGTATCTGTGCCTTTTGCTGAAAAGCAAATATTCACATGGAAAAACAGAATGGTTAACAGACTCTTGTCCTAGAATTACAGTAGGACACACTGATTCCTTTATCTGACATTGAATTTGATTTTTTGGGGGGTCTTTAATCCCTTTTTATAAAAATACTTTCAAATTAATTTTTCAGAAGAAGTATGTTCTCCCAGAGATGAAAATGAAATATTACACCTTTGGGGTTTTTTTAATTTCTGATTTGCTTTTTGCTTATTTTCCCAGCTATAACAATATAATGAATTAGACATGAATTTTAAAGTATTTAACTGAGCAACTTTTGAAATTGTTTAGGCAATTGAAAATTGAATTCAAGGGCTTTATGTTGGTATGAAAAAACACTCTATGTGTGGGTTATATACCCAGACTCTGAAGTGGCATAGAGGAAATACCATGACCTGGCATGTAAATAAACACATGTGTACAGGTATGTCTGTACAGAAAGAGACTGACACATATTTGTGCACATTATTCAGAATTCAGGTGAGAACAAAT